>NC_134709.1:22503669-22820544 GCF_043290135.1 Rhipicephalus microplus
TGTCTGTCTGTCTGTCTGTCTGTCTGTCTGTCTGTCTGTCTGTCTGTCCGTCCGTCCGTCTGCCGTGCATTATACTTGTCGGGGGCTTCATAGACATGTATATAGACCTTAGTACTTAGGTTCGTCCACTCGTGATCATTCACTTCGAGGAGATGCTGGGTCTTTCTTCGGCAATATTGATTCTCATTCGACTGTAGTTGGGGAAACCCAGGTGCTATCACGGAGCACGTGATAGAGGGGGAAATTCTTGATCGCATTTAGACAATGTCCTGCAGCTTAACGTGCTCCTAAATCGAAAAAGTAGGGACGTTTCATTGCAATCCTGGAGCCCATCTAAATGTGTCCTCCATGGCCGGAAATCGCGCCAATGGGCTGCCTTTGAGAAACTATGGGTACATTGCTTCTTGGACACATTGAACGACAGTACTCACGCACCGAGGAGGAATAGCGCGAGATTCAGTAGAGAACAAGAACAGTGTACATACTGTGGGGGAGTTAAGGACACGATGGAACATGCTCTGATTGAATGCGGCGATATCCACCCATGTATATACGTGTGGGTACAAGCCTACGTGATGCATATCATTGCCGCAATGTTAGCCCTCACATAATGCTTATCAGGAACATCTGTAAAGTTCATGGATTAGAAGTTAGCAGATCGTCGTACCCATCATTGTCTCGATACTCCGCACATGGAAGCGAAATATAGTAAGTGGCCCAGCAAAAAAAAAAAAAAGCCTAACGAGGTGTCCTTGCTCACAATGTACTAGACTGTACTTTGGGTGACGTCTGCGTAGATGGCACATGCTGTTTATCTCTCGTTCAAAAGAACTTTAGAAAGAAGATAAAGGAACAAAGAAAGCAAGCGATAAAGAAAGAAAGAAAGAAAGAAAGAGAAAGAAAGAAAGAAAGAAAGAAAGAAAGAAAAAGAAAGAAAGAAAGAAAGAAAGAAAGAAAGAAAGAAAGAAAGAAAGAAAGAAAGAAAGAAAGAAAGAAAGAAAGAAAGAAAGAAAGGAAGAAAGAAAGAAAGACGCGAATCACGGCGAAGCCTTCGGAACTCAGCCAAACCGCAGCGGCTCCCGCCATCTACGCAGATGTGGCCGCACGCGGGGCTAGCTAGCCCTTGACAACCTTTCGCCTCTCGAAGAAAGGCTCGCCGCGGCGGCGTTGAAAACGGGCTTGTATCACGCGTGCTTAGGCGTGCGATTCACCGCGCGCCTGTTACGAAGAGCGCTGGCCGTGACTAGCAGCGGTCAGCTGCGGGGATTCCGGGTTGTCCTGTTGTCCGGATCGCGCTTCTTCGCAGCCCGCTTGCTTGACCCGTCGACGCACGCACGTACTAGTGCGCTCGCCTATTTCTTGCTTTTGAACGCTCACTCGCGCGGTCATTTGGAGGAACCGTGGCCGACGAGAAAAAGAGAGAGAGAGAGAGAGAGAGAGAGAGAGAGAGAGAGAGAGAAATGGATGAAAAGATCCCGCTCGCCGGCAACAGCGTCCATTAAAGTCCACTTCCTTCCTTCATTTATTTCTGGTTTGATTCACGTATGCCTTTTTTTTCCACTGCCTCTCATTTGTACTTTTGTACCACGGTCATGGTGGGCCGCTACCTTTCAAACCCCAATATGTACAGGGTGCACAGCTATAACATCATTGTTGTCGTTACCTTCGCCGTAAATTCAAGGCACCTATGAAATTTTACACACCGAATAATGATCGACCCCCTTACACCTTCTTCCAAGGGTCTCCGAATCAACCTTGTCCCATATTTCATCCTAGCTCCAAGTGAACGAGTCCCGTGCGAATGTCGTCTTTCAAGTCTCATCACTGCAGCCGCAATGTTTCTTGTTGTCAGCTTAAACGCGTCAGCTGAAACACAGAACCCCCTGTAAAGCTTCTGCTGCTGATGTATGGGGTTTAACGTCCCAAAACCACCTTATGATTATGAGAGACGCTGTTGTGGAGGGCTCCGGAAATTTCGACCACCTGGGGTTCTTTAAATTGCGCCCAAATTTGAGCACACGGTTCAACACCATTTTCGCCTCCATCGCAAATGCAGCTGTCGCAGCTGGGATTCGATCCCGCGACCTACGGGTTTGCAGCCGAGTACCTTATTCATAGACCACCGCGGAGGGGCAATCCGCTGTAAAGCTGCAGAATCCCCTGCCCTACCATGAAATTGAGGCTAACACCTTCCCCCTTTTTGATTGGGTGGGGAAGGAAACAAGCTTCTCCGTAAATGCAAAAATAAAAATGCAGAGCCTACGCGGTGTGCGCAGCAGCTCATTCACCCTTCCCCTTTCCCGGCTTCCGAGAGGTAAAGGTGAGGAGTAAACAATTTTCGGAAGGTCGGTAGTGCCAGATGGGCAGATAGGCAACCCCTACTAATTTCAGTGACGTATACCCCCCCTCCACACACACACACACACACACACACACACACACACACACACACACACACACACACACACACACACACACACACACACACACACACACACACACACACACACACACACACACACACACAAACACACACACACACACACACACACACACACACACACGCACGCACGCACGCACACACACACGCACACACGCACACACACACACACCTTGTGCAGACCGCTCTCGCTGTATTGTTTCCTGTTGGCTAGCGAGCTCACAGTAAAATTGTCGGTTGTCATTAGGTGTTTCGTTCGTCCTTTTCAAGGGGTTAATACGTCGACGTCAATTAGCCGGCTTGTTAGTTGCTTTCCGGTCCCAGCTTAAGGACGATGACATGCAGGAGATAAAATTTGTATGTATAGCGAGTAGCGAATGCCCGGGGCGCCTGTTTACACAAACAAGCTGCTCATTTACTTCCTGTATAGCGTTACGCATGGCAGTGCACGGCCAACCACGCATTGCTGACTCTGTTGCCAGGCGTTCCACTCGCGGGCCAAACAGCATGAAGAAACAAATAAATACTTTGGAATTCTAGACACATAGATAACATCGGCTGCATTGCCCCGCCACGGTGGTCTAGTGGCTAAGGTACTCGGCTGCTGACCCGCAGGTCACGGGATCGAATTGCGGCTTCGGCGGCTGCATTGTCGATAGAGACGAAACTGCTGTAGGCCTTTAACGTCAGTGTGGGCACGTTAAAGAACCCCAGGTGGTCAAAATTTCCGGAGCCCTCCACTACGGCGTCTCTCATAATCATATGGTGGTTTTGGGACGTTAAGCCCCACATATCCGCACCTCGGCTGCATCATAACCCACCACGGTAACAGCTAGTGGATAAAAGTGTGCAAGCTGAACACGCACTTTCTTCGGAAACTATGGTGCCACGTATGCATGCTGTGGGGGCGCTGGCGGCGGCTGCCGGCAGGAACAGAGGAGAAGGGGGAACAGCATGAGTCGCGCTAACACTCCCAAGACAGTGAGCAGTCAAGGTCCGGATCTTGGCTATTGAAGAGGTCTCGTCCAGGACGCCTCTAGGCTCTTCTGACCTTCCCAAATTTGGCACCCAACGCGGGACTCGTATCTGCAGTCCTGATATTAGGCCTCATACTGCACCGACTGAGAATAACAAAATGTCGTCAACACGTAAACATAAGCACTGGACAGAATGCCAAGCCCAATCCTCAGTAACAAAGCACCATTCAACGGCACTGTTATCGTTAATCTTGCGGGGAAACGTTCAATATTACTGGATACAATGAAGACTGTCGTGTGTTGATGCAGTCTTATCAATACTACGTCATCAGAACGCTACAATTACGATTGGATTTGTTTTCGATAAATAAAATTATTGGTCAGGGGAATTTTTTCTTAACTACATACATATAACTACAATTTGAGCACTTAGATTCAAAGTGCAATGCAGAAATTGTTTTTTAACTATTCGGCCGTTTGTATTGACGGTGCAGTACAAACGGTTCAACAGGCATTGCGCTTGCGCAGCATATATAGCATATCAAAGCATGCCTGGAAAGGCGTTGCCGAGTCAATTGCATGACGTCATGGTAAGGTGGTACAGCAACAGCGTCGTGCCGTCACCATCTACCTTTTGTAAGTGTCGGTTGTTTGATCCTTCTATGGTGTAGTCGTGGTCGTTTCACCAGTGTAGATGCTTGATTCACGGATGCACTTTTTTCTCAGCAGCTTTCTTTGGCACGTGTTTGGGATATTGTAACGTCACTGAGAGAGAGAGAGAGAGAGAGAGAGAGAGAGAGAGAGAGAGAGAGAGATAAATAGAGAGGAAAGGCAGGGAGGTTAACCAAGCTTGGCTCGGTTGGCTACCCTACACTTGGGGTGGGGGAAAAGGAGAATATTAGAACGGAAAGAGATAGAAAAGAAGAGGAGTAAGAAAGAGAAGCATGAATAGTCAGCTCGAGACTACACAGCACGGTCTCGCACAGTTCTTTCACAAGCGGTCGTGAAGTCTGGTGGTCCTTAAAAAGTACAAGAGGGCTTTCGTGGCTTTGCGCGTATATGGGAAGCCGTCGGCCAAGGTGCCAGGATCTTCTCTTTTGTAAGTGGCCGTGAATCCAGCTGACATTGTAAATGTGCTTGACTTTGAAGGCGGTGCTGAAGGCAAAATCAAAAGGGTGTGCTCTTCCATGAGCCCGCACTCTGAGCCACATCACCCTCCTCAAAGTTGCCGTGCGAACGCGATGCTTCCAGCGTGAAAAGAAAACAAAAACATCAACATTGTATACGCGTGCGCTGGGCAAGCGCCGTCTTTCCCACGTATACCGGCCGTTTGTTTTTGTCTATGATCCCACCCTCCTCCACTACACCCCTTACGTTAATTCTGTCTGGCGTATCTTACCGCGGCCATCTAATATCGGAGTCTAATCGAGGACATCTTCCGGTCTGTTCTGTGCCACGGGTTAACATTGCGTGAAGTGTACAGGCCTGCCTGTTCGTGCGACCTTGTCCCATTCGCGAGTAAACTCGTCGTGTGAAGGTGTGACAGCGATGAGGTCATGAAGCGTACTATAAGGTATCATAACTAATATACGTGAGGTCTTGGTCGAACAAGTGACGCAGTCAAAAGAGTTGTTGACTTTGCTTCCGGCTTCCTGTCGATTCTCTCTAAGCTCTATTACGAAGAGGATTCATAAAATACGGCTTTCGAACAACTCGGAAAACTTCGCTCGTACGAGGTGAAACTGCGGAGTTCGCTCAATAATATTAACAACAACAACAACAACAACAACAACAACAACAACAACAACAACAACAACAACAACAACAACAACAACAACAACAGCAACAGCAATAACAATAACAATAATAATAATAATAATAATAATAATAATAATAATAATAATAATAATAATAATAATAATAATAATAATAATAATAATAATTTGAGTTATTTTACATTTTACATGTCAGAACCACGATATGATTATGAGACAATCTATAGTGGAAGGCCTCGGAATATCAGGCCATATGGTGTACTGTAAAGGGGACGGACATCGCACAGTACAGGGGCTTCTAGCACTTCGCGTCCAACTAAACGCAAGGGCGGTGGCCGCGATCAAACGCGCTACTTCCGAGTCAGCAGCCGAGCAACGCGACCGCTATACCACCGTGTGGGAAATCGCTTTGTCAAGCTGTGTTGGCAACAGTTCGAACAGACCAGTTGTCAAAGCGTGGAAAGAGAAGCTATAGCTTCGTGTCAGAAATGTAAATGTGATGTCGTTCAAATAGAAATTGCGTTTCTATATCTTTCCGTTCCGAAGAAATTTGACAGAAGGAAAACTTGAACACTAGTAAAATGTTTCGAGCAAGATGCCTTGCCAGTAGGAGGTGCAGCATAAGGAATGCAGAGTCGCAGGTGAATTCAGACTCCAGAGTGATTTCGACAACCAACTAATCAAATGCTGCGCCGATGGCTGACATTTACTCTTATCTGTCAGCGCCTATATAATAGTGATAATCGTATCAACGGGCGAAATGTAACTTCGTGCGTTAGCACCCCTCTCAGAACAGACGCTGTAATGAATACATGCATTGCGTTCCCTTAAGTGTTATCATCATCATCGTAATCGCAGTCATTTTCAGCCTTTGTATGCCCACCGATGGACGAAGCCTTCTCTCAATGATATTCAGATTACCTTATCATTTGCGAACTGATTTCATTTTATCGCCGCGAACTTGTGAATTTTTTCACTCCTCCTAGCTCTCTGCCTTCGTCGACCTCCTCTCATTCCTTGGTGACCATCATTTCGCCGTTACCGTTCTTCTGTTTCTCCTAGGCACTACGTAGCCAGCCCAGGTCAATTTCTTTCGCTCGATGTCAACCTGGATAGCCGTTAACACTGTCTGTCTCCTGACCTATTCTGCCGTCCTCCGATCTCTCCTATCACTTCTGTAGTTTTTCGTTGTAGCACACTGTAACTACAAATGTGTGGCGTTTTGATTACTAGAGAATATCGATATCGTACGTACTGAGAAATAATTTAAAAAAATTAAATGGACGCCGCTCACCGTGTCGTTCTAGTGGTAGCTTCTTCGAATTATTGTGGGCTTCTCAGGCTGCATGGTGCAGCGAAGCACTCAAGGCGGTTACCTTATTTAGCATATCTGACTTTTTTTCATCTTCAAGTGCTATCATATATTTGTACGTCACGTCTTTAGCAACTTTCTTTGGGTTTTTACACTATGAACGTGAGTGATTTGGCGCTCTCTTGTAGCTTTAGTTTCTGGAATTAGGGGTGTCACAAATTGCTCTGCCTGTGCGCCTGGCTAAAGGATGAGTGGCTCTCATTTTAACGTGAACACGAAATAGGCTTTCGATGTGCTTCTTTACAAAACAAAGCCTTTGATTGCGACAGTCGAGCCCTGGGGAGGCATCATGTAACAGAAACACGGCCCAAGCCTTACATTAGTTGAGCCAGCGTTTTGCCGGAGACGTGCCTCGATTTACAATGGATGTAGAAGAGGTCTGTCGATGCTCTCTCTCTCTTTATCTCTCTCTCTCTCACCTGGATGAGGATTGTTCAGCGTTGCTTTGCCAGCAGTAGGCGACCACCTGCTGCGTTGTTCAGACGCCGGAGACCCCGGTGGTCTGGTTTCCTCTGTGTTCCCAGTCAGTATGATGGATGTCTGAGTTTATAAGCATTATTATTTTTTTTCATTTTTACGCATAGTTGACGTAATTGACTCCATGGTAATCAACAACCAAGGCCCAACACATTCAATCAGCCTTTTTCTTTAATTCTACATGCTGACAACAGGGACGTAGTCAGAAAATCTTCTGAGAAGTGAGTTCAACCACCTTTTGCGTGTGTTCGGGCATGCTTTTTTATGTGTACGTTGAACATTTTTGGGGGGCTGGCAAACTCCAATGCTCCTGGCTTTGCCCATGCTTAGTAGGCATTACGGCCCTTCCGTGGGATGGTGATGCTGATCACGATAACATCGATTTGTGTCTCACACCCACGCCGGGGGACTTGCCATAAATTGCGTGGTTTCGCGCCTCGCTTTCCACTCGTCAACCTTGTCTTCTTCGACTCCCTTTTAGCCAGGAGCGCCTCACGTATTTCTCGTCACTGCACCCTTGTAGTTTTCTGGGCCATTCTTCCGTCATGGCAAACTTTGAAAGAACTTCGAGTGCTTCCTTTCCCAACTTCTCCTTCAACATTCTCGGTTTCAACGAATTCCTCGCCGGGGCAAAGATGGGGGGGGGGGGCTGCCTTCTCGTGCAAAGACAGTAGGATGGGTGAGAGCAGAGAAGGTCGCCGGGTGCAGGCAAGGCGAGGTAGGCACCCCCTACTAAGGTCAATGACGTGTACCCGACTCACACACCACCACCGCCGACTGTGCTGCTGCTGCCGCCCAGGGCAATCTCCGCACACGAGACTGCAGGCCAGCGCTGGCCGTGTTTGAAGAATCCCTTCGGCAAACACGGTCGACGTGCTGTCTTTTCCGGTCTGGCTGCTTTGACCGCGCAGCAACAGCGGCGAGCCCCGCCTGTGCGCCCGCCACCCTGTTGCACCTCGCGCAGCAGCTTCCATGGCTCGCTAAGCCTTAGGCCTAACAAGCCGACCGCTCGACAGACCGAGCAGCACACACACCGGCTGCGCTGACAAGGAACTGCAGACAAGGAACTGTGAGAGACTCGGCCGATGGATCCGTTCTTCTCAGCTCCGCGGGACTCTTCGTCTTCTGTGTATACATTCGCGTCCACGTCACGTCCCATGGACGTCGTTCGAAGACGGTTTTGACGTCACCCGCGTCGTCACGCTGCCAAACGGTCCAGGTGTGACGATTGAAAGGCAATTAGGGGCCCCAGCCGCTTGCGGAGGAAATTGACTGTGTCAGCGCGAACGACGAGCGGAAGGTTGCCCCCGAAACAATGCGGTGCCTTCCTTCCCGTTCGAAAAGTCGTTTGTTTGCTTCGAGGAGCGCGAATGAGGAAAAGAGCTGTTGTGCGCATGACTAGGAGTTGCTGTACGTCAGCAAGGGTGTTGAACTCGACAGGCTCCCCGGGGCGGCCGATATATCTGTCACCGCGATGTTGTCATGTTCTGAAAAAAAAAAAAGCTACGCCAAAAAGGCGGGATTTCCCGGAAATTCTTTTAAGACAAGGAAGCCAGTGCAGTGCAAATTTTCGCGTCAGTGCAGTGCAAAATCAGAATTCTGAAGTTACCAGTAGTACGAAGTTTGGACAGTGTTGTAAAAGTACAGCGGGAATCGCAGATTTTAAGAAAACGTTCTTTCTGCGTTTCGGCGTATGCACGGATAAGTCCCCCGTCTTTAAACAACAATCTCTTTGCTCGTTTTTTCTGTATGAAAATTTTCGTGAGAACTTGATAAGTGTCAATCCCACTGCTTGGTACAGTGACCAACAGACGTCGTTCATAGTAGGCAGTACTCGGTATTCCAAAATTTTCTCTTCGTGTAGAACAACCCCTGCAATACAGATGTATAATTTCTGCAGTAGCATCGTACAAGTGATATTACTTTTAAGTTTTTGGGTGTTCCACTTAAATTAATTGTGCAACTAAATAATTATCTTAACGTGTGAGGTTTTCACCTTTAAAAATTTCACCTTTTCACTAATTCACCTTTTCCCCTTTACAGTTTGCAATTCACACACACACACACACGCACACACGCGCGCGCGTATTTATATATATATATATATATATATATATATATATATATATATATATATATATATATTCTTCTTTCTCTTATTCATTAACGAAGGTCTCATACTGGCAGACTTGGTGCCGTTAGGTTCTATGCGAGGGTCTAGTGGTCAGCTGTCAGCTCGTAATAAGTGCACGTGCTACGTGACGTCACACAGGCTCATAAAGAGTGTGCCACAATCGCCGCCATGGCTACTGAGGGCGCTGACTGACGCTCCCACATTTAAATTCACATACAAACCCAATACAGTGGCTGGGGGGGGGGGGGGGGATAGCCGCTGCGATAGCTCAGTGATAAAGCATCGAACGCGTTATTCGAAGGTCATAGGTTCGATTCCTGCTCACGGCAGGTTATTTTTCCCCCTTATTTTCTTTCCATTTACTTTCGTTACATTGGTTCTAATAACTTCCCCTATGCATTCCTTGGCATTATTGTTTGTTAGATCTCATCAATATTGTGTCAAAACGCGGAAAAAACGAGCCCTTAGGTATACACTTATCTTCCGGTGACATTGTTCGTGACAGTCTGCGCATGGCATTACCTTCGCAGGCGGGAAGTGGAGACATCGCAGAGCCAGCTGGCCACTGTGAGCTCTCCGAACGTGACGATGCGCATCACCGATCGCCAAGGCGACGATGTGTTCACCGCTCAAGTGGGAGACCCCCTGGCGCTTCGATTCGAGATCATCGACAGCAACAGTAAGTCCTGTTTAACGCAACTGTTCTCTGAATGCTTGCCCCGCCGCGCTGGTATAGTGGCTTAATGCACTCGGCTGCTGACCCGCAGGTCACGGGATCGAATCCCGGCTGTGGCGGCTGCATTGACGATGGAGGCGGAAATGCTGTAGGCCCGTGTGCTTATAGATTTTGGCGCACGTTAAAGAACCCGAGGTGGTCGAAATTTCCGGAGTCCTTCACTACGGCGTCTCTCATAGTCATATGGTGGTTTGGGGACGTTAAACGCCACATATAAATCAATCAATCAATCAACCAACCAATCAATCAATCAATTACCTTGTTTTAGTACTAGTGATTGTGAACTCATTGGGAAAATACGGAGCTAAAAACTAAAAAAAAAAGAAGGCACTAGTATATTCGGAGGGCGACGTTAGTGGTAAGTGAAATTTGGTTGACTGTCGTATAGTTACGTTGTCCACATGTCGAGAAAATCAGCTTCGAAATTGGAATAACTTTCTTTCTGATGCAGAAATTATGGCACGTTTTTTTTTTTTTTCTCTGGCACCATGGTACATCGCTAATGAGCGACGCCGGAACGAGAATTCAAATGACAGCAATAAAGTCGAAAGTAGTACTCGAGGTATACGAAACAAGCTTGCGCTCTTGATTACGTCTAACTTCGACGCTGGAGGCATGCATACCGTTCTGTGATTTGGAGCATTAATTAATCACTCCATTACGGGAAATCAATGAGCGACGTTTTTTTTCGTTTTCTTTTGCAGCCCTATCGCGCGAGTGTTCGTAATTCTCCGCTCGCGTTTCATGGGTGTCCTATACGCTAATATATGCGCGCGTAATTCGTGCCACACCCTCCGAACCTCATCAGAGCCTGGCGCGCAACGAGTCCTGGCCGGGCGTCTTTCAAGTCGCCGCCCAGTCGATCACCGCAGGCCAGACGGACAAGATTGAGGGGCACGATTAATTGCGCGAGAAAAAAAAACAGAAACAACACTATACCATGCACTGGAACGACAGGGAGCCCGAACTCCTCAACGTCCCGTCCTTTCGCAGTGCTGTAAGTGACCGATCCGTCAGCAGCCGCATCTGCGATGCGAGCTTCCCAATTCCAAGGCAGCAGGCTAGAAAAGTTAAGATACTAGAGAGTATATGTATACCTTTACCATTTTGCTCTCTTCTATACCTGTCCTCATATTGCGCAAATCTACTACCATTACATGGGGAAGAGCGGGCTACGTTGCAGTTGCCATGCGATAGACAGCCAGCATGCGTCATCATTAAGATGGTCGACGACCCTTCCTATATCATTATTAAAGGGATCAGTGCAGCGATTGACCTGTCTGTCGATTGTCAAGCCGAATCGTAGTCGATTGCTACTGAAAGAAAACTGCCACTTGTGCTCAGCTAAATGCATTTGCCAAAATACACCATTTGCCATAGCATAGCCTATCCCGTGTAGTGAGATACAAGCGTTGGCAGATGTGCTGGCTCGATCTTCAACCCTGAAGCGGATGCTACAGGTTGTGCCTTCGGCATCGGCTAACAAGTTCGAGCCTTTCAGTTTGAAAGTTTCGAACGGAGAAGTTCCGCATCGTTCTTATACTCCACGATGGCTCGTGGAACTTGTTGCGCCATATCGGAAGAGATTAGGCATAGAACCGAGGAGACAGTTCTATATTCGCAATCTGTCATCACCGCTGGAGAGATGGAGATAGAGCGTTCGGAAAGATTGATTGTAGATCAGTTTGCAGGTACAACGCGGATAACAGAGATATTTGGAGGTCCCCG
This sequence comes from Rhipicephalus microplus, assembly GCF_043290135.1. Lineage (NCBI taxonomy): Eukaryota > Metazoa > Arthropoda > Arachnida > Ixodida > Ixodidae > Rhipicephalus > Rhipicephalus microplus. The sequence goes on from NC_134709.1 coordinate 22,515,309, forward strand.
TGGAACGTCTTCTTCCGGCAGTGCAGTTGCGTAAGCTGGTAATTACTTGAGCGTGGCGGTTGCCGTATAGCTTACGTCGGCTGGTTATTCTTCCAGCGTACCTTAAACGAACTCAGGCAAATATCGTAGCAAGTCGGTTACACCGGTAACGGCGGTATAGCTTTTTCTGATTAACTGTTTTACTGTTTATCGTGGCCTTATTATAGCCACAGTGTCATCTATATAGTTCACAAGATCTAGCAAGAAAAAAAAAACTCTACAGGTTAGTCGAAGAGACTATCAACATGTTACCAACATGAAATCACGAACAAAACATGCGATGTTCTCAGCCAAGTCTTTGTATGTCTGGGGACCGTCGTTGATTGCTGTGGGAGATACACACAGAAAGGGGATAAATCCCACTGTGAGTATGTGTCAATTCTCCCACCAGTCCCACAATCTACCAGACGCCCACTACTGCTCCCGCCACTCCTCCGGCTCCATTCGTTCATTTCTTTCATGCCACTTAATCCCACTTCATTCAATCCACTTCATTCAACCCCGCTGCACGCTGCAAGCTTCGCTGTTTCGTTAGTGTCCGCCAGGTGGAGCTGGGTGATTTTATTTTTTCAAGGTTTTTCTTTTCTTTTTTTCCCGTGTGAGGCGCCCTTTTGATCCTGCCGGCTTATCGCGAATATGTCATCAACAACAAAAAGCGGCGTTCAATCGAAGTATTGCGAAACCACTTCATATTCCTACTGAAATGGAGATGCTTCAAGTGTAATTTAATGTATCATGCTGTGTTTCGAGAAACAAAAAAACTACTTTCAAGCAAAAAGAAAACAGCAACTAATCAATAATGGAGCAGAAAATACTGCGTGCGGAAACTACACTAAACGAAGGTCGTCATTCCTGAGTGTAAAAATTAAAAAAAAGAAACAAAGCCTTACCTCTCTTTGAAAGCCGGCACGTGCCCCTACTCGGTCTCACATTTAACACGAGGCAAATACAGCGCATGCTTCACGAATACTGACACACGGAACGAGAGTTTCGGCTTTGGGGGTTGCTCACTTTCCCCGTATACGCTTCTTATCGCTCTTCATGAAGGTAAGCGCCGTATTTTCCCTGAGAAAATGAAGAACCAACTACTATAGCTGAGGATTTGTATCCAGGCTTTTAATAATGGCTCCTTGAATGGAGACGTTCCTGTAACTGTTCGCCTAATCGTGTCGGATTTCGAATCCGCGCGGTGGCCAACCGATGTCGATGTTGGGTCGAACGCTCCCTGGCGACTCGCTCTACTCACCCCGCGCACGAGTTCTCGTGAAATAAGGTTTTGGCTCACGAGGGATTCTGAAGATTCGGGGCTCCAGCGCCTGAACCACCCGACGGCCTCATTTATCATGCGATACCTACTTCGAACTACGAACAAGCCGACCCCTCCTCCATGCTTCTAAGTGGCAGCTCTTCAATTGGCATAATAAATATATGGGTATATGGGGCTCGACGTTGAGTTCACCGGCCGCCAGGCACACTTCCTAACCATGTTACTGGGCATATCCACTCTTCACAGGCTGACATTTGGCGTTTGCCGCAGTATATTAACTGCAATGGCTTATTTTGTGCTTGGAAGTCTGTAAATCATTCTTTTTTTTTTTTTTCGTTTGGAAGCAACCTCCCCAGCTTCATCGTCGTGTTGCCGCTGCTACTTGACTCAAGTGCACTCCAATCATCGTTGAAGTTATAACGATTCGGGTAATCACGGCCTGTCATGGCCATGAAGCGACTCGGACGGGTAGGGATGATTTATGTCATCGCGAGCCAACTTATAATCCTTGCAATGCATAAAACAATTTCGAATGAATATGAACAGTAGCATAAATCTAATGCCGCCTCGTTAATGTTACCAGTATTTGAACTCCGCACTGTATCGGTGTAAGAGTTTAGCATCCAGTATACGCATACAAAAACGGCAGCAGTGGTGTCACGACAAAACCATTTCGATTCATCCGTATACCCGAGAAATGACTGCGCGCGAAAGAGTTCCTGCAACCAATGAGAGGAGGTATATCATCAGCCATCACGGCAAACGTATAGCAACCGTGCAGGTTTTTTCTCACTTGGCGTGAGTGTCCTAATGCCAGGGTAAGCCGCAGCAGCTTTTACGATCGAGCCCGGCCCACCCTATACCCGCGTGGTCTCCCACATGGGCCGCAGGCCTTGTTACCTGTCTGGGACAATACGCGAAGACATTGGGGGATGAAAAATGAGGCTTATTAGTAAACGAGGCTGTGTACTTAAATCGCCCCCTTTTGCGGTCCCCTCTACGCTGTTGATGGCCCGGCAGTGATTGGACCAAGGGGGTGCCTTCGAACCGCATCAAGTAACCATAGGCAGCGTTAACTTGCGTGACACTTACAGCTGCTATTAGATCGGCGCAGCGCTTTGGAAACCACAGAACATATTCCCAAGCAGTCGCCATGGCCGCTGTGAAAGCGTTCAAATTAGTAGCTAGGAAATGCTATAGCATGTCAGCTGTTGCTTCTTTCCACGTGTAGTTCAAGTGGTTCCTCAGTGAAATGAACTGCCGTAGTAAAACCAGTGACTGAAGTTAAGTTCTTTTAACTAAGGCATAACGTGAAGATACGATGACGCATGCAACAACGGGTCGCTTTAGTTCGAAATATTAACCCACTAGCATAAAAGTTTATCCTGTTCGAAATTAAAGACCTAAAGCAAACTTACTTAAACCCACTGAATTTGAAATGAAAATGGTTAATTCGTTGATAAAAAATTTCGTAAGCGATACACACCCAAACTATTGTTTCAACTCTCACCTAATTTTGCAGGCTTTCATTGTAAGCTTATAGGTAGGCGCTCACATCTTTATCTCATCAATACGCCTCCTCAACCAGTATTTGCACAGAAACGTAGATGTCGTTCGCAGTTCGATGGCACGTCATTTGCGCCGACGTTGAGCGAAATAGTCGTAGACGTTTTTTGCTGCTTGGGAACGGGTTGACCAAGAACGTGGATGACGGTTATCTTCCAAAGCTTACACAGCATACTATATAGTGATACTTGGCCACCCGCCAGCAAATCAATTTTATTGTTATAGCGTTAGAGAGCTCGTGTCACAGAAAACCCACCGCCGGCGTCGGCCCCGTTGGTTGTGAGCGATAAATTGTCTGTTGATTGATATGTGGGGTTTAACGTCCCAAAACCAACATATTATTATGCATGAGAGACGCCGTAGTAGAGGGCTCCGGAAATTTCGACCATCTGGGGTTCTTTAACGTGCGCCCAAATCTGAGCACACGGGCCTACAGCATTTCCGCCTCCATCGGAAACGCAGCCGCGGCAGCCGGGATTCAATCCCAAGACCTGCGGGTCAGCAAAAAAAAAAAATCGTCTGTGCGTCTGTGACAGAAAAATCAAGTTACCGAGATAGCCGCGGGAGGCCGTTACTTGTCCACGCGTGCGTGTGCGATCACACTGAAAAAGCCGCGCGTTCGAAAAAAAAAGTGCTCAAGGTCACGAGGCGCCGTAGTTTCTTTTCTCTGCCGCCCCTCTCTGCTTAGCTTCCAGCGCTTTCGTCGGGACGAGAGAAGAGATAATGCAATTGCAGCATGCAACAAACTTCTGTAACTCCACTCGCACTGGACGGTTTTTTTTTTATTTTTCCGGCGTTGAATTCGTGATGCAATAAGCTATTCTAGTGAATTCATTCTATGGTTACTTGAAAAAGTGTTCCAGGGCCCCTTTAACGGATTTTGTTCTACAGCTTTAACGACGAAAACGAGCCCATTCGGCGATAATAGCGTGCGCTGGTTCAATCCGCTGTGTGCGTGTTTGTGTGCGTGCGTGCGTATGTAACAAAACATATGAATAAGTATGCACTTAGCGGTTGAAGGGTGCACTAGGGGCCCGATTTTGCTATCGCGTTCAACTCTTGAAGGTGAAGCTTAAGGGTCCCCAATTTTTATTTACTAACAGTTCAGTATGTTTATTTGACAAATTGATTTTCATCACGCCCTCTTTGCCGGCAAGCTCATACTTCGAATTGATCAAACAATATCGGAGGTCTTACGTGCGAAAACGACGATATGATCATGAGAGACGCCGGGGTGCGGGGCTCCGGCAAATTTCGACCGCCTGGGGTTCTTTGACACGCAATGGCATCGCCTAGCTTTCCTGCTATGCAGTTTGAAGAAGAAATGGCGGCTAGCCACTTACTGCAAGTAGCCTGAATCTAGAGTCGTCGCTCTTGATATAAACACTTATAATAGTCAAGCTCCAGCATGTTCAACAAGACTGCGTTGCAGTGTGACTCATGGCAGGCACCGCCATTATTTGGGCAAATGTGTAGGGCAGAGAAGCGCACTTTCGAATTGTGAAAAGGGTCCATTGGTTGAAACAAACGATAATTTTCGTTACAATACAGACTCGTTTATAATATAATGTCTGTAGAACGACAATGACGACTACCAGTGTAGTCCGCTTCCTGTTTATTGCAAGTGGTGTCACAGCGTATGGATTCGATTCCGCGAAGGAAAAAGTGCGCTAACTTGATGACTCCCGTGGCTTTCCTTTTCGATGGGCAAATGAATCTCGCTGTACCTTACACAGCACTGCACGCTTTTAGTGGGAGAAAAAAAAAATATGCAAGAATCGCGTCTTGATCAGGGGGCGGAAACTCCCTATACCTTCCATGTATTCGCTCTGGGCAGCGGTAGCGCTGCTTTTACCACTGAAGTTGCCGGACATCATAAAAGAAATAAATCACAAACATAAAATTTCTTTCATGGCGTCACTGCTGAGGTCCCCAAATAGAGGGAAAGGAAGAAAAATTGAGAGGAGGAGTGTTGCCGCAGTCCTCCTTTCTCACTTCGCATTCAAGCGGAATGCGCTTTCAGGTCCGCTGGCCGCTTGGGAAATGCGGACATAAAATTTTGTTAATCGGTTCTCTTTTTAAATGCGGAGCATTTCTTGGTCGCACCATGCCACTCGTTGTCGGCGTCCAAACTCCCACTGCGCATGCTCGCGCCTCGCGTATCGTGCCGCCAACGCAGGAGGGGTTGGTGCCGCATGCTTGCGTCTCGTGGCAACGCCTCCTAGATTTCCCGTGCCTGCCGGATTATCGGCGGTCACTTGAGAAGCGGCGGCCGTCGGAACTACGGTGGTGGCGCCACTCAAGTAGGGGGTGTCTTCAAAAAGGTTTTTTATGTTTTTGGAGCTTGTATGCAACAAAAGTAACGCAAAAAAGTTTTTAAAAGGCGTAAACATATTTATAATTAACCCCACGTAAGTGACGCCGTCATTTAGCAAGCGACTTTTTTTAGTACAAGGCATCCTCTGAAATTAGTAGCAAACACCAAGATTGCCAATCTCAAGGGCCAAGTACAAAGACCCTTACCTCTACGTAGGCAGCGCTGCCATAAATGACTGGTGTGTCGCGCTCATCCGGCAGGCACGGGAAATCTAGGAGGCGTTGCTCGTGGCAACTATACTTGCTCTTCCCTTCTTTCGCCTCGCAAGAGCGACGGAGGCAGCGGCTGGTAAAAACAGACTGCTCGAGCTACACAACTGTATCAGCATCACACCACTCTTTGAAGGCAACGCTTCTCCTTCATTCCGTAAATAAGAATAATGAAGACAAAGTATCAATTAGGTATTCCCTAACCATGCCCAGTTACGCCGCATTTGCGCGATTTCCCCCCCCCCCCCCCGCCCGACTTTGTGACGCATTTACTCGAGTTTTCCCCGTAGGAAGTGGGGGTGACATTTTTTTTCTTTAATTTTGTTCGTGTTTTCTGAAGAGGCGAAAGTTAAGCTGACGGATTTCTCAGTAAGACGAAACTCGATCGGCACAAATAAAATTACCTTTTTTATTGCACTTTTGTAGAAAAAAACGGACACACGTAGTGTGAAAGTTTCAATTTTTAAAATCAGCTTTAATTTACAGCTGATGTACAGATATGATGAACAAACGTCGAACCCAGAATGTCCGAATCAATGCGAAAATTATCAACAATCGCGAGTAAGACACGTCGTATCTGACTCGATCACGTTTGTTGTACGGCGCGCATAGTTTTCTTACAGAAATTCAGAACTTAATGAAGTTCAGAGGCGCAGAGAGGTTTGAAGTGATCAGAAGTTTTATTCGGCAAGATGACTTGTCCTCGTCAGGGCAACAGCGTTGATTGACGAAGAAAAGTTGACCTGGGAAAACGTTGGCTCCATCGACATTCGCTGTAATAATTTTTAGAAGCATTTAGCCCATCGCGTGTATTTGAGTGACACTATTAGAAGTAAAGACTCACAATTTTTGAAACCATGGCTACGAGAATTACATGAGCAGGAAGTAGCCTATAATTACTTGATATAATTTGAACTACAAGCCAAAAGTAAAAGAAACTATCTATTGTAGCCGAGCCAACTAGAATTCAAGCCTATCAATAAACGCATTTTCCCGACAGGGTCTTGGCTGCCGTCTTCACCAATTAGTTAAGCAACACTGCTCTTCCGTCAGTCTAGTCAGGCTTGCGGAAAACCGGGTTTACTCATGTACTCAGGCAAAATCAATACCTGCCCAAATAATGGGTCCGAATTCTTGTGCTCACCCGTTGCCTTTAGGAAAAGCTGAAAAGCTTTCGCGGAACTAGAAATCCCCGGGTTAGCACACCGCAGAGCCGCGAAAAACATATGTTGCTCAATTAAGTCACCTTCGACGAATAAGTGGTTGACTTGTCCGGTACAGCTCACATCAGCTTCCGTTCCCTACTGCCCTCATCAGCTTGCTGTCTCTATCTTTCCCGTAGTTTGTCGACGCGCCAACAGGGCGAGATAACTGAGCGCGATCCAACTTCTAATATTGCTGAGCGAGAAGGAGCGGAGGCAAGCGTTCGACAAAAGACAATCACTTCCCGCGCTTCGCCAGGTTTAAAGTTCACGAAATAAGTAATGGGAAAAGCTTATAAAGAGAACACTAAAAAAAAGAGAGAGTAAAAAGGGTGTCTTTTTGTCCGACAACAATAATCGTTATCTATATTGCGTTCCATCCTTGAGCTATCGCCCCGTGCCCGGTACATTCCAATCACGATCGACATGCCCATTATCAGGGTCACGTAGCATTCTCGGTAGGAAAGTGGCCATCGTCGAGTTTTCAAGAAAGGAAGCGCACGCAAGCCTGATGACGATTATTGTTGTGGGACAAAAAGACACCCTTTCTACTCGATATTTTTTTAGAGTGAAGGTATTCGCAGGGGTGTCATTTTTTTTGTAGATTTTATGAAAGCCAATAAATTTGAACATTGACATCAGCCTCACTCCGCTCAACAGGATATTATCATCTTATCTCGGCAACAGATATATATATATATATATATATATATATATATATATATATATATATATATATATATATATATATATATATATATATATATATATATGTATATATATATATATATATATGTATATATATATATATATATATATATATATATATATATATATATATATATATATATATATATGGAATCCACACAAGCATGGTAAAATGGATAGAATTGAGGCCATTCAAAAAAAAAGCTATCAGATTTATTTGTAACCGCTATGATCGCTACTTTTCACCTTCCCTTGCCCTGTCTTCTCTTGAACTAACCACATTACGCATGCGCCGTCTAAAGGATTCTATGAAACTGCTTTACTGTTTTATTAACTCGGTCTATCGCATGTCCCACAATACCTACATCTCATTTGCCTCGCCGTCCACAACTAGAAGTAATTACCACCTTAATATCAAGCCTTACCATTGTCGAACTAACACATTCAAATTTAGTTTATTTCCATTCACTGCTGAAATGTGGAATCAACTGTCTGGTGATATTCGCTCCCTTCCGCTGGAAAATTTTTTACTTGCCCTTGCTGATTTGCGTTAAGTGTTCTTTTGTTTTATTGCCCTGTTGATCTGTTTGTTTGTTATTGTAAATGCTCACTCCTGCCATAGCCTCAAATTGGGGACTGCAGTATGTATAAATAAATAAATAAATAAATATATATATATATATATATATATATATATATATATATATATATATATATATATATATATATATATAGCGTAGCATGGAGGGTGGGTTAGTGGAAGTGAAACGCACGTTCTCATTTGCCACGTGTCTATTAAGGGAGAAAAAAACAACAACGGGTGACTGATGCGTCATTTATCCGAAGTGGGCTGGCTCCGTCTCAGCTTGCGCGTGCCTTTTGCAACGGAGTGGTCCCCCGATACAAATTTGAGCTTATGCCAACCACAGCTCCTTTGGCCTGTTTTTCTATATATATAATATTTATTCGCTAATTGGTTTGGTGTCTTCAGGATCACCTAAATATTTGCTTGTTTCTGTGTGGCCGTTGCAATAAAGCGGTGTAGCTGTGCAGAGAAGCCGTTTCCGAGTTGCACCATATCTGTGCAATACCTCGGAAGTGTTTCGTTTTAGGGGCGAAGCTCCCGAAGTCGTGGGTCGTGCGTCCTCGACGTATGTAGTAGTAGGTAGCCACCTCTTGTTTAGTTCTTGGAATGTCTGCTAGATGGCGGTACTTGTATATGATGACAATATGCGAGATGGCGGCACTTGGAGTGTTCACTTGATGGACGGACGGACGGATGGATGGATGGACGTGGCCAGCGGATGAACGGACGATTCACGGTTTACCAATAAAACCTTCCGAAGCTTCGCCTCACTCATCATTATTCACTTCGTGGATATGCTGTGATGTTTTGTTTATTTTGTATGCAGCGCTCAGGAATGCTGTCGCGTCGAACTTGTATGGCCCGTCTCTTCCGCGCTCGTCCAAGTGCTCCGCGCTTTGGTTACCAACCCTAACGCATGGTGCTCACTAGCAGAACGCAATACTAAATTAAGTGCTGTAGTAATTGCGTAATGAAAAAGGCGGTGGAAACTTCATATTCATACTGCCTAATTAATTAAAGGCGGAAATCGTGTGAGTCAAATAGCCTTATGCTAGCAAAAGTTACTTCTAATTATGGTAAACAAACTTACTTTTTCAATGAAATGTTTAGAGCACTCTCAACCCTGATTTGAATATGTTACTGTTAAATTATTTGAATAAAATTAGGAACCATGTTTGCTTTCGCCACATTATTTAGCTCAGTATTCAGTTCTTGCGTTCTTTTTTAATTAATGTGCTTCAATGTATTTGTACTCATTTGCTACATGAGTACACGTAAATCGATACCTGTATAGGCAAACTATTATTGTGCTTATCAAACTTATTTTGCCTAATTTTGATGCGATTCTTATTTCTTTGCTTCCTCCCGGAAACGTTTCTCCTTCACAATGCATCGAAATCGCGCAATCATCTGTGAATAAACTTGACGCTTGAAATTTTAGGTTCTATTACGAGCCAGTTTTGGCGGTGAAACAGATTAATATTAATAGCGTTCTTGTCGGCAGGCAGTTTTGATTGATGTGTATTTTTTTTTCTTTGCTTGAAGGTCCTTACGAGATCTTCGTGCGGGAGTTGGTCGCCATGGACGGCGTGGACAGCAGCGAGATATTGTTGGTCGATAGCCACGGGTAAGTCGCGACCAGCGTATCTTTATTGATTTTTGTATATAGAGCGCTATTAGACGGGCGCCGTGTATACCATTGTTCTCGACGACCCTCGTTTTAAAGGTTCGCGTGAGTACGAGCGCCTAACTTAAGCATGGGCTTGAAAAGGACGAAGTCCGTCACGGCTGGCTAGCGGTTAACAGTGCTTGGCAGCTAACCCGAAGGTCGCCGGTTCGATCCCCGCCACGTTGGTCGCATTTTAATGGCGGTGAAACGGTAGAGGTCAGTGTAATGCGCGATGTCAATTCACGTCAAAGAACACCAGGTGGTCGAAATTTCCTGCTTATGTTATGGTTTCGGAGCGTAAAACCCCGCCGATATCAGTCACTATCTGTACAATGAGAAAAGCTGTCGCTACAAAAAAAAAACACACACACACATTATATGAGTTATGTGTTCTGCCCACCAACTAGGCACGCAAAGAAACATGTGACAGTAGATTGTGGCGGTCTTATACGCACGTTTAATTACTGAATTTCTCACGTTAAGTTGCAGTTATCATTAATCTTTATGATGGCCCAGCAAACAACAAATGGGTTGATTTCACTCCTTAAACACGATTGCGTTAGGCATGAAACATCCGAATGCCCTGTGTACACCCATAAAGGTATATTAAAGACGATTGGTTCACAGTAATTTAAAAAAAAACCTTAAAGGTGCCAAAGGCTTTATTGTGTACCAGGCCAAGTATACTTCTGTAGCCATATTACGCCACCACAACCGCCAACATCGTCATCAACAACGCTTGCGCAGCTTTGCGAATCGGAAGGCCGAACACTGATACTGAGCGTGTGGTGACCTCGGTGTCCGACTGATGGAATGTAAAACAGGCGGTACAGGGCAGCTTGCTGGACATTGGGTCTCGAGGACAGGCGCGTGACGCATCTGGTCGCGAGATGACGTAAGCACGGACACGACGGCAGAGCGCGATGATGCGCCGACACTGTCGAGGCCTGAGAAGCTTGGCGACGTTGACATACTATTGTGACAGCGAAAAACTCGAGCTGGACGTGACAGCACGTGGCGAGGGAACAAGGGTTGTCACCGGTCCTGTACACGGCAGGACGCGGCTAGACGACAGGACGTGTCGTGCGGTCTGGGTATATGGTATATCTTCATGCGCGTGACGACGTTCTTTCTTTCTTTCTTTCTTTCTTTCTTTCTTTCTTTCTTTGCTTGCTTGCTTTGTCAACACTCAGCCGCCTGGATCGGGAGAGTACAGTGGTGTGGTGCCGTGCGCGCTCGATCCAGGCGGACGTGGTCAACATTGCTAACGACCATGCGGTCAGCGTCATGCTCGTATTTTGGTCGTTGGGCCGTGGTAACTGCATGTGCGTCACAAAGGGGGAATCTATAGGCGCCGAACTCTTAACGATTCCACTAAGTAATGTCAGCGAAATCAACAGCTTACGTAAAAAAAAGAAAAGAACTTCGTTGAACTTGTAAAGAAACAAACCTTCTTATACGTGCGAGAACTATTTATTTACGAAAAATTTGGACCAGGATGTAATGATTTGTGAATTACTGATGTTGTCTTTCAGAAAAGTCGGTATGAATTTTTTTTCTTTGTAGCTGTGCCGCGAGGTATTCGATGAGAATATTTATTTGCGCATTTATTTTGATGCTGCTATAGGATAAAAATCGCGTAGGGTGTCCATATCTCAAAATCGGCTTTGTAGCACGACGTGAGCTGACGCACATCGCGTGGAGTTGCGGCAGCGGCACAGTTCATGTGCGGGACTCTTAAGAACTAAGCCGGCTATCACGCAAAATAACACCATACACACGAACGCAATCGTACCGCTGATGTCTGTGTTGGAATCAGAAGCTGATAACCTACCACATTGCGGTGTGATGGCTGAATTGACAAGACACGCGCGCTTCACCGTACTGTGTTGTATCATACCGATGCGTATATATAGGACACAGTTGTCGCTAAAGCTAAATTTCTCGCATTTGTAAACAAGATTTGCTTGTGTTACTTTGTATCGCCATTTTTTTTTGTTCCTCATCTTTCCTCTTTCTTCCTTCTGATATTTGTTTCCTCCGTTTCTTCTCTCCTCCGGAAAGAGTGAGCAGGTGTACGTTGTGCCCCTCCAGGTGGCAGTTGCCAGCTTCCTGAGGCGCTGGGCTTCGCGGTTGATGGAAGCATTAACTAGTCAGCAGTAGGTATTACTAAGCAGCGGCTGGAGTATTGGTGGAGGAAAAGCAGAGAAGTCGATAAAATAACATCCCAGCCAAGAGTAGCGGCTGGGCAAAATTAACAAGACATCCGAGTTGAGGGACAAAATTTAAACTCGAACTATTAAGGTAGGCTAGATGGCGCATGCTGTCACCCCGATTCAAAGGGGAGGCCTTTAATCATCATCATCATCATCATCTCCCTCTTTCCGCTGTGTCCTTGTGTATCTGTGTATGCAAATCAAATAATAATAATAATTTCCACGAGTGATGCGTATTAAAATTTGAGAGGTATATCAAGTGATGAAGCGATTGACAAGAGGTTGATCACCCTATAGGGTACACGACCTGCCCACACAGACTGCTTCAGTTCGTTAACCGCCGGTACTGTGCGTTTCACGAAAGACAACAGCTCAGCCTGGGACGACGGGCCAGTCGAGACGTGTAGGATGACCAAAAATTAGGAAACGCGCGCACACATTCCGCAATACTGCCGCTTCCTTCGTAAAAGCTTCGGTCTTTGGCCGATTACCCAGAAGAGCTTACGCGTCCCTTTGTGTGTCTTCTTCTTTATTCTATAGACCTTCTTCTTGCCCCCTCCGTCTTCTTTCTTTCAAAAACTCACTCCTCCGCATTCCGGAATAGCTTAATCGGTGGCTGCCGGTCTCTGTCTTTGCGCAAACCCCGACATTATGTCGGGACGAAGCTGCTCTTTTGCTGTCATTAGGCGAGGAGGCTGACGGCTGTTGTCGAGCCGCGGCAACCGGCAGCGCGTCATGCCCGCAGCTCCAGGTCTGTGCTAGCTGGCGGCAGGCCGCCTATTTCGCCGGCGTCTTCACTATCCGGGCCGACATCGCGCTGAGGCCTCCCTCCTGGCCGAGAAGTACAGTGGCCCTTTGAGACAGTTCCCTGCTGAAGTGTCCCGGGCCTTCATCGCGTTCGTGGCACAGCCGTCGCTTGGACGGCTATACGACGTTGCATAGTTGCGTGTGTGAGGCGCTTTGTTGTATAAGCCTTCGCTTGGAGATGACTGCGGGGCTGCCGCATGCATGGCCGCTGCGGATTGGTGCTTTGTTTTTACGCCTTTTTTCCCCCTTTAGGTTGCTGCTTTGTTGGGTGGTGAGCCCCTATACTTTAGGTTGGCTTTCAAAAGAGCAGGAAGGGTCGACGCACTGCGCAGTTGTCCTGCGTCAAGACAGTCGCTATGTATGGGTGTTTTTTTTTTCTTCGTGCCTCTTTGTTTCAGTTCGTCGGCATTGTCGTGTGTTTATAGGGGTTCCACCTGGAGTGTTTTTGGCTCTTTCGTCTGAAGCAGAATGTAGCCTGTCGGGCACTGCTTTTATATGCTGTCTGTGAGTGAAGGCTGGCAGTTTCTGCTTCGTTTGTAGACTGGGATATGAATCACAATCCCGCCGAACTTGTCGTTGCAGATACTTTGTTTCTGTATAGGCAAGATTGAATGCTGTCGATAAAATAGGGGGTTCGGGACCATTTCGACGTAGGCACCCGCGGAGACAGCCCAGCGCACCAAGGCGTGCCACAGTGAGCTTTTGTAGAGCTGCTGCAAAACGTCGGCACTCGTGCGAAGAATGCTGGAGTGAGCTCTATAGTCTGCTTTAAGAGAGGGATCGTGGTTGTTCCCTGCATTTACTGAGCCATCTGGAACTTTTTCATATGGCATGCCGCATTTTCTGACGAACTTTTACCATTACGAGGGCGTATGTCACTGATACGAGCGATCCTGTTGTGAGAGTATCACTTAAATGGGTTCCTCTACAAGGGTTTTGACCTCCTAAGGCTCGGTTCATCGATCAAGCAGCGTCACTTGAACGACACTTACAGTAGCCATCAATACCTGCCATAGGCGGGCCGCGGGTTCCCTTTTAGACGGTGTGAAGTCTAAGTTCAGTGCATTTATTCGACCCGTCACTTGGTTGTCGAGTTCTAAAGAAAACAAAGAAGGCTCGTGGTGGGTTAGATAAAAAAAAAGAGGTGATGATGTGCTTCTCACAGTCGCATACCTTGGGTCTTTGGCCTTAACACAGTAAACTTGCGAAGTAAATAACTCCTTGAATGCAACATCAGTGTTCAACGGCTGCCATAATGTCATGGCATAATGCCATAACCGCCATGGCCATAATGGGACAGTTCCGACTGAGAGCAGTGGTATATGGGGCTGAATGGACTCCCGCTTTAGATTATTAAAGAAGGGGGGGGGGGGGCGGGGGGCTCCCTGCCCGGGCCATGTACACGCCCATGATACCTACTAAAGTACTCATGAGCCCGCTCACAAAATCTGCCCACGTCGAAGTGACGGGCCATCGAACTCCGAGCCATAACACGCAACGGTCGTCGACAGTCGAACATTGAATTCCGTATCGACTGTGCAAGGGTAGAGCAACTCTTCTTCCGTATAGCTCGACCACTCCGCCTTTATTGATCGAACGCTGTCGGAGGGTCTCTTTCCTCCGAGAGCGCTGTTGGGCTCTTTAGCATTCGGCTCCCGTCCGCGGCACGTCCGCGGCGCCACCCTCCTTAATACGTCTCGGACCTCCCTCGGCGCTCTGGAAGATTCCCTGGGTGTTCCACGGATCACGCTTTGGAGTGGCGCGCTCGTCTGACGCCGCGAGGGCGGCAATGTCACCTTTCAAGGGACGAGTTGCCTTTCACATTTGCGCGGCGCACGCGGCCGAGGATGCCTTAGCACGGCGATGCGAGCCTCCTCCCCCTTCGCGTGCTGCCACGATTAGCTTATACAAGAGCTGCTTATGCTAATACAGAGCGCACGGGCGATTATCGTCGCCGCCCCATGCATGTATGCATGCGCCGACAACGCTGGTACCGAAATCGCTGGTTTGGGGCCATTGCCGAGCCATCTTCACTGATGGTCAATGCAGATATGACGGAGACCCAGTGAATGGACGACGCTAATGGGCCCGGAAGTGGGGCTGGGGGGCATTATTCACTTGTGAGGGGCTAATGGGTAATTTTTGCTTTGCCAAATGCGCTGCCCACTGATGTATCTTCTTTTCTCTTAATTTCTTTTTTCTTTTACGACTAACCCTGGCTTCGCCGAAGCAACGCGAGCACCAGGTATGAATCTTGTCATCAGCAGAAGGGATGACTGGCTGACACTGGATTCCGCTGTGGAGAGAGGGTACTGGCACGGCTGCCAGTCCAGTACCATGCAAGGCCGCTGGCCGTGGTACTGGACTCTTTCTCTCAGGTCGTGGGATCGAATCTCGGCTGCGGTGGCTGTATTTTCGGTGGAGGCGAAAGTGCTGTTGGCCCGTGCGCTCAGATTTGGGTACACGTTAAAGAATCCCGGGAGGTCGAAATTTCCGGAGCCCTTCACTAGAGCGTCTCTCATGATCATATGGTTTTGGGACGTTAAACTCCACATATCACTCAAATCACACCACTGAAGGAAAGGGGAGTAATGGATGGAAGGGGAGCGGTAGTTTGACCATGTATGATCGCTTGTTGTCTACCCTGCCACGGTGAAGGAAATGGGGGAGGAAAGCCTAGAGTAGGTTGGACACAGTTCAAGCGCGCTGGTGGCGCACGGGAAGTTCATCGTTTTCTCACAGACAGATGGACTCACCTTGGCCCTCTTAGACTACTCCTATTCTTCTTGCGGTTGGCTATAGACACTCGTGGTTACCTGGCGTTCCTTGATATATTTTTTTTTGTTTTTGTATTTTTTCCAATGTTCACTATTTTTGAGTGAGTGTTAATTTCAATTATTAGGTGAAGTTTGACTGGAACATGACAGAAGTAGGTAAATAAAAAGTCAGATTTTTTTTTTAGATAAGGAAACATGGGAACTCAGTTCCGGTTGTGCCATAGTTTTCAGCGCCTCGTTCAATTCGCACAGAAAATAACAAAGAAAGGGAGAAGATATTGAAGTGCGCCATACATACAAAGGCACGCCTATACAACAAGTGTCTGTGTGGGCGTCGGCACCTCAGCCACATCTCAGATTACATAGGACGGTCACCGATCACACCGCAGTGCGATGGGTGATGATGGCCAGTGTGTGTTGAGACAACTGATGTTGATGGTCCGCTGACGTTATGTTAGGAGACAGCCAGTTGCGGATCCAGAGGGAGGCGGGTAAGGAGTGATCCCCCGCCACAGTCTGTGTCAGCACCCCACCCCCTTTCTTCAATTCTTGTCGTCCGCCTCCTATCACTATTTTTAACAAATGAGTGGGACCACCGTCATGTTATAACGGGGTATTCGTGTTAGTAATGTTAGTGAAAACAAGAGTCAGAACCCCCCCTCCTCCGGTGTTACTTCAAGTGACCCCCCCCCCCTTAAGATGAGTCGCTCGATCCGCCCCTGGAGACGGCTGACGGGGATAGTCATGTACTGTCGGGTGTCGACTAACATTGACCGTCAGAGAACGTAATGAGATAGCCAACTGACGTTGAAAGTAAGGTGATAGATGAAAGAGACAGCGCTGCGAAATTCACAAAGGCGGCAGACAAGAACTAGACAGACAGGTGTGTGTTTTTCTTGTCTGCCGTCGTTGTCAACGCTTTCCGATAACACCCCAACAAGGCCCTTCACAAGTTCGTCTGATAGCAAAATGATGTTCTGGGTCGACTGACGTTGGTAGTCAGGTGACGTGAAGTTGAGAGCCAAGTGAAGTCGACAGTCAGCTCATGTTCAGAGTCAATTATCGTTGATACTTAGATGACGTTCGGAGTTAATCACCGTTGATAATCGAGTGACGTTAAGAGTCAAGTGATGTTCATATTTGACTTACAGTAAGTGTCCTAAACGGCTGCGTTCGTAGTCTCCTTCGGTATCACACGGAGCAGCCAGTTCACGGCTCGCTTTTGCACCCTCGGGTGACGTTAACGGAAGATTGCGGGCAAGAAGAGAGGAAAAAGAAAGTCGCACGCGAAAGCCACACGATGCGAAACGAGCCTAATCCCCTCCGCCTGATTCCCAACTTCGAAGGCAACCTGCGAACGAAAGAGGCCCGGTGAGCGCCTTGGCGGCCGGCGCTAATTACACACGTCGCGCGCGGTCAGGCCGAGCCGCTGGAAAGAGAGAAAAGCAAATTACATAGCGGCGAGGCTTCGAACGAAAATCTCTTCCTTCCTTTCCGGGGATCGTTCTTCACCGTCGCGCCGTATACAGTCGCCAGAGGGGGCTAGTGTCCCTTACGATGTGTGTGCGTATAAGGGGGAGGGGGAGGTCTCGTTACCGTCTCACCGTTCTCGAAGAGCCCGCCATTTGTTCCCGCTCCCTGTTTGCTGCGAACACTTCGAGAAACCGGGAGTGTTGGTGCACCGTTTAGCGTTTAGCAATCAGTGAGACCGGAACGCGGTTAGAACGTGGTCGCGCGCTAATTCTGTGCAGTACGGCGGAAACTAAAGGGGTTCCTGGGCCGAACTCGCTCGTTCCTACGCTCTGGAGGAGTATTCCCCTTAGAAGTGTGGCAGCTTGGGCTAGTTGGTATGACATGACGATAGTTATAGCGCGAGCACAGAACGATAACAAAGAGACAAGAAGGAAAGCATTGCAATGGCGAAAACCTCACTCTCGATAATTAGACAAGCGCTAATGAAAATATTAGGTATGTTCAAGCCGCCCTGTGCGAAACGAGTCGCTGAGCAAATAATGGACTTGAATATGTTAGTATTTCGTGGTTCAAGTTCGAATAATGTTTCGTTGTACATTGCAGAAGGGTGCTAAACATGTACGTTTGACGTCCCGCGTTATGTGATGATGAACTGCTTTCAGAGCGCGTCCCCTTGAAGACATTACGTTGAATCTGGATCGTGGTTTTTATCGATAAGGAAGCGGCTATATACGTTTGATACTCTCGTTACTCACTTTTATTTCGCCGGTGCCCAAACCAGGCGTGACTATTATACACAGGATGAAATTCGACCCATATTTCGTTGCATATTGAATTTCGCGCTACAAACATCAGCTTTATCATAGGCGTTGTAGCATGTCACTTATTTCTAAAGTTTTTAGGAGCTAAGCTCCTCTTAGTCTGACCTTCTGTCGCGTCAGGCGTAACCGGCAGTATATTCCGAACAGTATAATAGATGGCGCTGTCTCATAGAAGTACGTACAAACTGCAGTTGAGTGAGAATATTCTAGATGGCGCTGCACCGTTACTCTCCTCGGATTGGCTGCTGCGCGGGCTGTGCCTGGGTGCGTGAGGAACGAGTTCCTCTCTGTCTCCTGGATCGTCGCCGTAAGTGTCGGATCGTTGGTGGGCCATGCACGAAGCGTAGCGCTGGCTCGTGCCGTTGCTCGTGCTCGTCGCCAGAACAGACAAACAGGCATACAAAAAGACAGACAGACAGACAGACAGACAGACAGACAGACAGACAGACAGACAGACAGATGAACGGACGGACGGATGGATGGACGGATGGATGACAGACAGACTGACAGACAGACAGACAGACAGACAGACAGACAGATGAACGGACGGACGGATGGATGGACGGATGGATGACAGACAGACCGACAGACAGAGACAGACAGACAGACAGACAGACAGACAGACAGACAGACAGACAGACAGGCAGACAGACAGACAGACAGGCAGACAGTCAGACACACGGACGCACTCACGGACGGATGGACGCTTCGCTCCACTAATTATCATTCACTCCGTGGATATGCTGTGAATTTTTTTTAAATTTCGCATCGTGTGGAGAGGGCGGTGAGAAGCACTTCGTTTCACGTAAAGGTTACGTGCACTTATTAGATCCGGATGGTGGAATAAATTTTATTGTAAGCCAGTCATTCCAATGGCTAATTACATCGAGCCTGGGAACCTCTTTAACGGAATACATACAATCAAATCCGGGTTTGAAGGAAACGCTATTTAAATACTTGTTACGAAGAACTGTTGCGGGAAAGTTCAGGCCGATGCCGTTCGTCCTTGCGTGTTGTTTGGCCCGGCGATCCTGCTTACAGGGTAAGAATAGCCACATGAGTGGCCACCTATCGAGGCACTACGGAAACGCGGTCGACTTCCCGAGTGCACAAGCGCATACAGTTTCAAGTAGCGCGCTGGAGGGGGAAATCTGGAGCCAGTGTTTATGAGACCTGCAACACGTGACACTTCATCAAGCGTACATGAATTTGCCGAAGCATCGATCTCAAGGTTGCGTGTGGTCTGAAGCCGGTTTGTCTCAAAAACGTAGTTCAGCAAAACGATGTTGATCAAACGTTCAGCACTCTCCCTTGCCCGCCTTGAACTCAAATCGGCTCACGATGTTCGTAATGAGCCATTGCTCCATGCGAAACGAGGCCAAAACTCAACACTAAACAGAGCCGAAAGTGGGTTCGGAGCCGCGAGCACGAAGAATTAACCAAATCCGTGCATTAACCATTTCATTCTGGCCACGGCGGCTCAACAATCGCGGAGCCGCAGTTCTCTTCAGTGCTCGTGTACGCGGTCCCGCGGCCACTGCACAGAAAATCGAGTGGCCGTCATGGTGAACCCGTGCTTCGGAATGTTCGCACGGGTATTATAGCGCGAGCACTAAAACACACGCTCGTTTTTTTGTTTTTTTTTTCCTTCGCGTGTATACCCTTCCTGTCGCCGTACTCTCCCCACGAGAGGGGTTCCGTTGGAGCCACACCCTCCTCATACGTGCGGGTGCACACTCGCATACTTCCGGTTTAGTAAGTGCTGCTGGGCAGCAGCGGCCATTTTCTTCCAGGTAAGAAGCGTGACGCCGTTGAGAGAATGCACGGGCGACAAGGGACCGTACCGATATACGAGAAAAGCGTTGCAGGAGCACGCACTTATAGAGTGATTTGCAGTTACCGGTACGGGGAGTTGAGGTGAAAGGAATTTTTTTTTATTATTTGTGCTACTTTAAGCATGATACGTTGTCACGATAGTCGATTCGTATATTCAGCAAACGCTTTAAGCGGTGCAAAGAAGACAGCATGATAAACGGGAACACAGACGCACCCACGAAGCGAACGGAGGCGTACCTGAATGTTAAGGCTCGATAGTTATAGCGCGAGAACAAAACGACCACACAGAGACAAGAAGGACACGAAAGACACGAGCGCTCGTGTCTTTCGTGTCCTTCTTGTCTCTGTGTCGTCGTTTTGTTCTCGCGCTATAACTATCGTAATGCCATACCAACTAGCCCAAGCTGCCACACTGTTAAGGCTCGGTCGGCTAATTTTTCCAACAGCTCAAGTACCCAACGGTGTTATGAATCGTCTACTCCTGCCGGAATGTTCAAATGTTCATCAACAAGTTTCGCAACGCGGCTAGACCAGGGTCTGTGTCCTAGCTTTCACCCGAAGGTAGACATTCTCCTTGATAAATGACTCTTGAGTGGAGTATTCATTTCGATCATGCGTAACAAACACGCGTCATTTACGGTATACGCGCACAAGTTTGTAAGTTTATGAAAGTGCAGCTCTTGTTCTACATCTCTTTCGTTTTTCAAAGCTCACTCTTACACGCGAGGGTCGTGCCTTACCGGACTGATATTCGATTATGATAGTGTCGGCGTTACCGATGATAGCGAACATTAGCTAACATTGAATCATTGGGCTATTTTAATAAACTGCTTTGTTTGATTTTAATAAGCTAATTTGTTCATTAGGCTTCTTTAGCGAACATTATCGGGTGCTAACGAATTGTGGTACCATGCGAATTAGTTCGGCAGTTTGAATGATATGCTTCGAATGAGGTCCTTTGCCGGAAACTTTTTTCGGGGTGGGCACTCCCTCCACCATCCGAATTTCGAGAAGGGGTGGGATTGGGGCAAGCTACCCCCCCCCCCTCCAGAAGGGGGGGCTATGGCCTCAAACACACTGTTATACTGCGCTGTCCTTGGTATAGCCGCATATTCTTCGTCAGAAGTTCGAATGTATTAATGAGGGCGAATGCAACAGGCGAAAGAAGACAGGAGAAAAAAATCTTGCTAGCGCTGTATTTTGTGGCTGGTGCTCCAAACCGAGATGCAAACACAGAGAACGTAGTTCAGATGAAAACCCTTCCCGCTCGCTGGATTCCGAGCCGACCGGTTGTACCCTCGCGATCTTCGACGACAGTGCAGCTAAGGCCGACTGGGTTGGTCCGACGCCACCTCCTGTCGCCAACAAAAGGTCTCGCCAGTGGTGCCCCGTCCTCGAACTCCTGCGACCGTCTTCATCCTTCCTACCTTCTCCTCACTTCCGTCGTTCGCTTTCCCTGTGCCTCGCTCTCTTTTTCCTCTCTCTCTATCTCTTTACCCTTTATTCCTATCATTTTAATTCCTTTTTACCCCCGTCCCTCGTGAGCTACTGTTGAGGTGTCCCCGCCCCTGAGAGACACTTACGGGGCTCACTTTTCTCGTCTTTTCATTTAAAGTCACTCCCCCCCCCCCCCCCCTCCAGGTGAAACCGCCTCGTGAGTACAAAAATAGCAGCGTTTGGCGGCCTAAGAAACTCGTGAATGACACCAAAAGCCAAATGACCAATTGATTGATATGTGGGGTTTAACGTCCCAAAACCACCACATGATTATGAGAGACGCCGTAGTGGAGGGCTCCGGAAATTTAGACCACCTGGGGTTCTTTAACGTGCATACGGGCCTACAACATTTCCGCCTCCATCGGAAATGTAGCCGCCACAGCCGGGATTTGAACCCGCGACCTGCGGGTCAGCAGCCGAGTACCTTAGCCACTAGACCACCGCGGCGGGGCACCAAATGACCAATTGATAACGTCGTGTGATGACACCATGAATAGCGCATTCACATGACAACGTTGCTTGGACAAAGAGTGACATAGTACGATGGCACAGTGCAAGTCCGGGCGACGTGCACAAAGATTCAGAGTGGAGGGCTGGTGGAATGCAATGTGACGGACTTCCAACACCAGTGTGTTTTAATGAGTGCTTCGTGAGAGAGCATATCGCATTCACTTAGCTACCATCCATGTTCGCACGGACCATCAATACTATAGGCAAGACCTTATCAGTAAATGGTCTAGCAGCAGTTGCCAAGAAAACATGCTCAGTGCCAGCGATGTACTACTTTTGAAAAAATTAAAAAAAAAAAACAGAGATAAGGAAACGTTCATGATGAGACAAGCGCAAAAAATACACACACTCAGAGAGGACACAGACAAGCGCTTGGGACTTCACAAACAAGCGAAGTTGGGAATGACGTACATGCGTGTGATGTATTTATTAGTGTTCGCTTCGAAATAAAATTTTCAGTTGCTAGTAAGCGTTTGTCTGTGTCCTCTCTTAGTGTGTGTATTTTTTGCGCTTGTCTCATCGTAAACCGTTACCAACACGCCCAACTGGCAGTCATCCTAAAAGGAAACGTTGACGAGCCAATCCGTATTACGGTGACGGCGCAACAGAGGAAGTCGGTCCAGTGAGGGTCAACGTGGTTCGGAAATGGATGGAGACTTCCAGCGGGGCCGAACTCTCGCCTCGTTGTCCAGTTTATAACGTATCGTTGCGGCGACGGACGCGGTGGTTCTTGCCCGCGGAACGCGGTTAACGTGTTTCCGAAAAGTATCAAATGAGCAGGTAAAGAAAAAAAAACAATAAAGCAAGAAAGAAAACTAGTTCGATGAGTTCGCTCTTACGGAGGAACGAGCTGCGGCGTGATTCGACGATGCCACGGCGGTGCTTGTTTTTGTTTTTGGCAACGAAAGAAGAGCCGCGCCGGTGCGACCCAGTCACCCAGTCGAACTGACCCGCGGTGCAAGGCGTGCTGTTGCACAGTCTCCTTCCTACACGATTACACGCTCTTCTTCTCTCTCTCTTTCTCTCTCTCTCAACAAAACAAGAGAGGAGGCGAAGTTCCGAGAAAGCCGAGGAAGATGGCGAGGAGAAGGGAGCCGGACGCCGACTGCCTCCGTAGCCCCCCTCCGCATGCAGGTCATCATCAGCCGCCGCCGCCGTAGGTTTGCCGCGAGTCTCGGAAGCTGTAATCTCCGGACCCCCATCTTCCCTCTTTCGAGAACTGTGGCTCCGATCAACCGGAAGTACGGTGCAGTACTGCGTAAGCAGTAGCCTCGCGCAGCGATCCCGAGAAAAGGCGCAGAGACGGACCAAGTTGGGCCTTTGGGGGTCGACTTATAGACATGTATACGGCGTTACGATGCTGAGCACGAGGGCACGGGTTCGATTCCCGGATGTGCCGGTCTTAATTGAATGAGAGCGACTTGCAACGACCATAGAGTTTCCCAAAATTAACTAGAGGGCACTCTGGCGCGGCGATCGTTCAGCGACCATGGGAATAATGGGTAGTACACACACTTGCCTAGTCTACGTACTTGCGGGCATAGAATCGTACTTGCGGCTTCGTTTATTGCTGTGTTTCAGTTTTTGTTTTGAAAGAAAAAACAAACCCTTTTCAACTTAGTGACTTGATTCGAAATGGTAAGCCTAAAAGAATAAGGTTGTGAAGCGCAAACGGTGAACATTTGCTAATTTATGTTTTCATGAAAAAAACAGCTTCAAGCCACACGGGCACACACGGAGCCAGAAGCAGGCCAGAAGTACGAAAATTAGACAAATGTGTGTACTACCCGTCATTCCCATGCTCGCTGAAGTGCCGTGTGTTGGAGCTCCCATAGACACTAGCGCCAGAGTTCCCTCTCGTGTATATTGAGAAACTCTATGGCAAGGACGCCTTTAGGTTGTGAAAAATGTTCCAGAGCCCCCAACCATGATGTGCCTTTGGCGTAGCTTGTGCCGGAGTGGATGGAGAAGGGATTCCGCTCCTGCACCCAAGAGTTCTTCAGTTTGGCGAGTGTATATGGATGCACGCGTACTAAAGCACGCACGGGCATAAATAAAGCGTGGATCTGCTTTGAACCAGCTACAAATCTCAAAGGCCAGGAGTTTTTCCCACTGCAAGCGCCGGCTCGATTCAGTGCTAGCCGCCGGAAACACGTCACGGACGCCATGCTTTAGACTCCACCTTCATTCCTTCTCGACACTGGAACGTTTTTAACCGGGAACCTGCTTCAGGTGCAGTAATGTGTGCGCCGCATCACGGTCACCTCTGGTCATTGAAAAAAAAAAAAAGGCCAACACTAACGGGAAAGGCAACAACGACTGCTAGAAACTATCATCGCCATTGAAGGGTGTGTGCTACAGAAATTGGGTACAACTACTGATATTCACCACTGGTCCACTAAAAAAAGAAGTCAACCATAGGGAAGAAGCCCAACGCCGGGGAACGGGAACGGCAACGCCAGTGTCGAGAAGACCCCCGAAGCGATGGAAAACCTACGCCAACGACAAAGTGTCCGTAGATTTATGTAAAATGTCCGAACGCGGGCTTTAAGTGCCAGGTTCGTCTCAGGTTGGACGTCCATGTCGTGTCTGTGACGGTGTGTGGTTCAACTGGAACCTCTCTGCGCTGATGATGAACGCAGGAACATCCTAGCATCATCTAGCTAAATCCTAGGAACGAGCTAAAAGCGACCTAATGACGCAACCATTTCAGTCTTCAGAATCGTGCAGTTTCTCTGTTTCAAGGCTTGCACGGTTTAGTGCTTCGTGCAAGCTTCGACAATTTCTTAACAGAGTGCTCGTCCCATAGCGACAATCTTTTTGTTGTCGTCGTCGTCGTTGTTGTTTCACTTCCGGTTAAAACCATTCGCACTGTTCTTGCACTACAAAGCGACGCCGGCGTCCGCTTGCACGCGTCGTCTGCCCCGTCGTTACAAAAGCGCTTTGAGCAGACGATGCCACCGACGAGTATGAACACCTGAATGTCACACTGCGCGCGCACCTGAGTGCATAAACGCACGAGGCGTGACACATTCAAGTGCTCCTCTTGAGCGCTCGAATTGGCTCCGCGGTAAATGTGTAACACGCTTTCAACACCGACCAAGTACTTCAACGTAAAGGTTGTCACAGACGCGGCACGTTGTCCTTATCTGAACGCGAGACCCGCGCTGCAGACTACGCTCACTGCACGGATTTAGCGAGGCCCGGTTTACGACAAAGTATACATGTACGCGGAGTGCGTGCTGCAATGCGGTGCGTCGGCGGCTTCGGTTCGCGCGGCGCGTGGGGGATTGTTGTTGCCGCGTCTGTTTGTGTTGTTCCCGACGTTAAGACGCAGCACTTGGCGACGCTGCAATCTTGAACTAGCATGCGTTCTGTTGCTTATGGGCGTTAAAAAAAAGAAGAAAACAAAAACGTGTGGTGGGCACGCGGTATTCCGGAAAGAAGTTCATTTATGCGTGCGTGCCCTGTCAGTTGTGTGCGGGATGCTTCGCAATGGATCGCCGGAAGCGCAGCGTGTTCCACGTACACTTTTTCCCTAGCCTCGGCCGCTAACCGTACCTTCCCGAACCGTCGCACGCTGTGGTGCGTGACGCAACTTCCGCTGTTGCAGAATGTGAGGCGTTCTCTTCAGTCTTCGGGACGTTGTTCGACGCTATCGTGAACGTGACCACTACGAGAAGAAAAAATTTAGACATTCGAGAGACATGGACATACGTAGAATAGTTCTAGCCATGCTAAACGGCGTATACGTCTGGTTAGGTATAAACAACTGTATTGATTTACAAGCGAATGGTGTTTAATTTTATTTGGCACTCCTCTCTTGGTGAGTGCACAGCTGCTTTTTCGTTTTTGTTATGGCAACAATGTTGATGCGTGGATCTGGTTGCCGAAAGCGGGGCCAAGAATGTCCTCAAGCATTGTAATGGCCTTAGGAGATCCTTGAAAGTTCCTTGGGAGTACCTTGGGAGTCCTTGGGAGTCCCTTGGGAGTTCCTTGGGTGTGCCTTGGGAGGTTCTCGCGTTATCTAATTTTAAGTGCGACCAACAAATAACAACTAGCCCGGCAACTTGCCTTGGCAAAATGAATGAATCGATAAATTGTTCACAACCTGTACACACGCGAATTTTCTAGCCTCTTTACTGAGTTGGGCGCAAGGCTGAAATTTCCTCCGCGTGGTCACAGTGGCTACGTGTGCTCGGCTGCTGACCCAAAGGTCGCGGATTCGATCCCGGCCGAGGGCGTCGCATTTCGAAGCAGGTGAAATGCCACAAGCCCCGGTACTGAGCCATGAAATTACACGTTAAAGAATAATACCGCGTGGGCGAAATTTCTGAAGCCCTCCACTGTGGCCTATCTCAATCATATCGTAGTGTTGGCTCTTGAAACCCCATATGTCGTTACATAATTTTGATTAGGACGTACAATTACAACGTATTATATATACAGCAACTTGAGAAACAGAAACAGGTAAAATGGGTGAGACGCATGTTGAACAGAGTGTATTGAATAGTGAAGACTAACCCCCGTATTCACAAACACTCCTCGACTCGACTTTCACTCTTTACTTGACAGGGTCGGGCACTGCGCCACAGGCTCAAAATGACGCTGCGCTACTCAAGAATCGCAGCAGATTATCGCAGAAATGCAGTGACTTACCGTGCCTGGAGAGGGCGCTTCAATCGGCTTTCTCAAGTGAAGGGGAAGCGTTGAGTGAAGGGACCTTTTAGGATACGGGGGTAAGGAAGAAATTCGCGTGACAAGCAATCCGGATGACGCTTGAGATCATGTAGCGTATAAGCACACTGCATGAGGCGTCCCCCATAAGTATACCGCAACCGGACAGATGCACGGACTGACGATTCTCAAGAAATCTTAAGTGAGTATAGCGTGTACACGGGCTGTCAGAAGACGATTTTTGGTTCGGCGTGTATCCGATGCAGTGTAACAATGACGTGCCTCTTTCTGCGGTAATTGCGGCTCTTATTCGCTGTAGTAACAAAAGCACAGAAAATAGGGCGGGAATTAAATTTAGACCGGAAGCAGCGTCTTAGGGTGAACAAGGCGTGCAAGCTCCTTCTTACGTCGCTTCCTTCTTACAGAGGAAGTGGCGTGTGCCCTACAACGTGGAACGCTTGTGTCTGCCTGACAATGCTCGTTTCGCGAAGAAAAAAAAAATCCCGGAAATAGCGTATATGATCCCGCCGCAAAGCCACGCAGGAAATGAAGAAGAGAGATGCATTCTTCTTTGCATTGTCTTACAAATCATTTTCTTTCTCTCGTGCGTGCAAGTTCCTTCGTTCTTCCTCCGGGTTCGTCAAGACATCGCTTCCCCTTATTACCGTAAAAGAGCTATACGCTGTCATAATTTCGCTCGCCGAACCGTGGCCTTCAAATGTGATAGCTGGGGTAAACACGACCTTAATTACAAATGACAGTGCCGGCGGACCGGTCAGCGCTGGAAAAACTCCACTTAAAAACGCATTGGGACTTTTTTGTGGCTTGTTTCGTTATTTACTACAGACTTGCTTCGAAGTGCGTTATCTTCCTTTGGAGTCGTCCTGTGTGTTATATATTGTCCGACAATGGCGGAATGAAATAAACACTTCCGGATGCAAACTTCGACTTCGACTGTGCAAACTTCGAGCCCAATATTCGTTGGCCACGCTGCAGCTCCAGGCCCTAAATACCAAAACCATTTCTTTTTATGGTGTTACAAAGCGAGTTGGCACAACTAACACAACGTGCGTGTTTACCAAAACATAGCAGCATTCCTACAGGTAGGAGTGTAAGAAGAATTTTTTTTTTTTTGGGGGGGGGGGGGGGCGCCCAGGTTGCCTTCTTGGTTGGGGGGGTGGGGAGCACCTTTTTGAAATAATCATTATTTGCTCACTATGCCTTGACGAAAAACTATCTCGGGGATGGGGGGACACATTTGGTGTGCCACCACCTGGCTACACCACTGACTACAAGAGGCTACACTATGTTCACAAAGTGAGGATGTCGTTGTAGCACACAGTGCGTCAACACATAGGCAGACAAATATTTAGGCGTTGATGTACACGGCGACGCACTGTTAATCAGTAAAAAAAAATAAAGTGCATTGTCCTCCGAGGCGGCCACATAATATTCCACGTTTCAGGAAGTTTCGTTGAGCCGATGTCGCCGAAAATGCTGCAGCGAGTTTTAAGTGGGAGCAGTGCGCGCTCTGAGTGGTCGTCTTTCGTCGGGTCTGCTCAAACATAGTTTCCTACAATTAACTAGAGAGGACTCAGGCGCTGCAATCGTTCAGCGACCACGGGAATGATGGGTATATAGCACACAGAGAACGCACTTGTGGGTTTATTTATTGCTTTGCTTTTGGTTCTGTTTCGAACGAAAGAACAAACTGTTTCAAACTTCGTTACTCGATTTGAAATTGGTGAGCCTGAAAGGTTAAGAAGTGCAACTGCTGAACGTCTGCTGATTTTTTGTTTCGTGACAAAGCAGCTTCAAGCTACGCGCGGAGCCGAAACCGTGAGCCGATAGTACGAAAATGAGACAAATCCGTGTATACTACCCATCATTCCCATGCTGACTGAAGCACCATTCGCTGTTGCTCGAATCCATAGACACTAGCGCCAAAGTTCCCTCTAGTCTACTTGTAGGAAACTCTATGCGCTCAAGCAGCTACTCGGGTCCGCTACTGCAGCGCCTCTGTTCGCCATTTTCCAGGCGCGCTCATTAAGCTCCGTCATCTTAAACTGATAACGTCCCAGTTATACTGATAACGTCCCAGTTTTTTTTTTATCCGTATCAAATCGACAAACAGTGCTACGGCAAATTCTCACTCGCGAAAACACTCGGGCCGGCATGTTCTACGTTTCGTGATCATTTCATATTACGACTTAGAAAAAACCGGCAAAACAATTGATTAGCAGTCCAATATGGCGGCGCCCACGAAGCCGTGAGTCGAACCATAGCGAAGCAAATCGCACGCGCATCACGAAAGAGCACAGCGCAAGGTGCTCATTGCGCATGCGTGAAATTCACTAACTGCGGTGACACCGACCGGCCCCCACGCACTCAGATGTTCCCTTTAAAACAGTGGATCACTGTGTGTATTGATTGATATGTGGGGTTTAACGTCCTAAACCCCCATATGATTATGAGAGACGCCGTAGTGGAGGGCTCCGGAAATTTCGACCCACCGGGGTTCTTTAACGTGCACCCAAATCTGAGCACACGGGCCTACAGCATTTTCGCCTCCATCGAAGATGCAACCGTCGCAGCCGGGATTCGATCCCGCGACCTGCGGGTCAGGAGCCGAGTACCTTAGCCACTAGACCACCGCGGCGGGGCACTGTGTATATTGCCTTCGCGCTGGGAGTTGCAAAGAATGCCTGCCACATGTGCGGTGTATATTCATTCATCCAATTCAATTCTATTATACACGTTATAAAATACCATTTTAGCATCTGCTTTTGAACGTGTGCTTGCGTTGCGGAATGATAAATACACATTTGTTGTGCAAGGAAATTGAGTACGAAATGCTTTTTTTTTTTTAATGTTTGCAGATGCCCTACTGACCGCACCATCATGGGACCTTTGCACAAGGTCAACGAGGACGGCAAGGTCCTTCACGCGCCCTTCGACGCCTTCAAGTTTCCAACGTCCGAGATTGTCCAGTTCAAGGCGCTCGTGACACCCTGTCTGCCGACCTGCGAACCGGTGAGGAATCAGTTGGAGCAGAGAGAGAGAGAGAGATAAATAAAGAGGAAAGGCAGGAAAGTTAATCAAGCTTGGCTCGGTTGGCTACCCTACACTTGGGGTGGGGGAAAGGGAGAATAATAGAAATTAAAGAGATAGAAAAGAAGAGGAGTGAGAGAGAGAAGGATGAATAGTCAACTCGAGACTACACAGCACGGTCTCACACTGTTCTTTCGCAAAAAGTCGTGTAGTCTGGTGGTCCTTAAGAAGTACAAGAGGGCTTTCGTGGCTTTTCGCGTATGGGAAACCGTCGGCCAATGTCCTAGGATCTTCTCTTCTGTAAGCGGCCGTGAATCCAGCTGACAAAGCTTGGCTTCCATAATACGTCGTTCAGAGTGGTATGCTGGCAATGACATAGAATGTGCTCAAGCGTTTCCTCGCAGGCGCAGATGTTGCATGCCGAAGTGTTCGCCATTCCAAGGAGACGAGAGTACGCATTTGTAAATGCCACGCCCAACCTCATGCGACACAGTAATGTTTCAGCGCATCGTGGGAGCCCGAATGGCAAACGAAGTTGCAAACAGAATGCAAATTATGGAACTCAGGCTAGAGCCAGGCCTACAATATTTTGTGTGGCTGTCAGATGTTCAGCGTGGAAAGGTTCGGTGCAAGGACGGGCGAACCTTTGAACCTCGTAAAATGTTCCGCTTCCAAATATGTTCGCTTTCTCTATCAATTTCTCCTTCTTCTGAGCCCAGTTTTTTTTAAAATCTGAGGGAACTTGCAGAAAGCAGGGACACTTAAGACAGGACAGTATACGTACACTACCGTCTACTGTTAAAGGGAACGCTCTGATGAGCACCTGTCATATTGCGGGCCCTACAACTTTGTGCACGGCACTGTGTAAGGCCTACAAATAGAGTCAGAACAGTCAACCAGCAGCGGTTCTATGCAAATCTAAGCCGCTATGCTTTTTTTTTTCCAGAGAGCGAAATCAGAACACGGTGCACTTGAAAGTACTCCCTTTTACTGTGAACCCTTCTGCACAACGAGCAGTCGATGACGATGTTCAAGTCGTGTGCGCGACACAGCAAGTAGACATATTTAATTGACGAAAAATTAAGGAGCGCTTGCACTATCGCGTAAGTGTGGCTAAGCGAAGCTTGGCCTGAACTTACGTGCATGTATGTGTGCGTGTACGTTTATTTATTTATTTATTTATTTCATGTAGCGCTATGCTCTCCCATGACTGTTTCCTTCCTCAATGCCGTAAATTGGACCTCAATCGCGGTGCTTAGCGGCGCGACACTTCAGTTGCCTGCACATCAGAGTGCCTTAATAATAAGGACTCTGCTAAAGGCAACAAAACGCCGGTGATGCGTTCATATCCAGGCAGGAATTAAACTTGGTGCCGTCGAATTACGAGTCACCTCGGCAAACGATGACATTTCGCCATATCAGGAACGACTGAACACTCCCCGCCCCCTTTTCTTTGTGATCGAAAGAGCATCAATAACTGGAAAGCGGCGCATAAAAATGAAGCACGTCGTCGGCACACCTTGGATGGTCGCATCGCTGCGCACTCGCCGGTGCCGGGTATTCGGCGCACGACACCGCCTCCGAAATTTGCGAGGTGTCAGAGCTTTTGCTTAGAACCGCCGCGTCGCTGCGCCAGTTCTCCAGAAATGGAAACAGGCAAGACCTCGCTCTAACCGTAGGCGTGCGCACAGGGAGGGGTGGAGCCCACTCTCCTAGTCGCTGAGAGGGGAGCTAAGAGAGGGGGGTGCCACGTCAGCCTTTCACATCAACGTAACAGGGAGAGGGCGCTGTGCATCTGTGGAGGGGGGGGGGGGGCAAAGGCAGCTCCATTCATTGACATGAAAGCGAAAGGGGTGCTGCAATAAATCATCCCCCCCCCCCCTGAAGGAAAAATATGCGCACGCTTATGACGTGAGCTTTGTTTCTTTGTAGTTTGTTTTGTTTGGTATACGCTCGTTTGTTTACAAGACCAGAATATCCGTTCAAACAAGTTTCGGGAGATATCTAAACTTCGGCGATGTGGGGCCTCGCACAACCGCTTATGCATTTTATCGTGAATACAAAGCACAAAAAAAAGCAAATGAACGAACAAAAAAAAAAGACCGGTGCATCGCGCAGTGTGAACGCGTCCTGAAGAAACCCGGGTGGTCCGAATCAATCTGCACGGATCCTACCAGTGTGGCATATCCTCCATATCCTCCGTGTGTTTCACCAGGACATTAACGCTCATCCGTCAAATCGAAGGTGCCCCATTACGGTGTTGGGTGCGGCGCTTCGCTAAAACGACCGGTGAGTGCAGTCGCCCAGCGGTTGTGTGGGGTGTGGTTATGGCCATGCGTAAGTGGCGTAACGTCTACCGGAGTACTCATTAAATTTGGAGCGTGGTCAATCATTACAGCTGCCCCTGGTTTAGTCAGAGCGGTGCCCTTGCTTCGGCTGCCCCAACTCGCGTTTCCTTCTTCTCTTTTCTATTTCTTGTTTCATCTCGCCAGTGTTTCAACTTATCGGCTCCTTACTTCCCCCATCTGTTCTGTTCTAACTGTTTTGCTGTGGAAAGGCTGTGGTCCATATTGCCTTGGGTACTCCATATCACGAAGTAATAGTATACCTTCTCGTTGCGTTATTCGATGGCTCTTAACATGAGTGTATGTGTAATGAGTGTTGTCAATGAGCCAGAAATGTATGAACAGGTCGTCTCAGCGACTTCGTATTGGTTTGTTGTAGGCAAGAATGCAGAAGAAATGGGACCCACTTAGAGTTATATTTTACATCCACGATAGATTGAGTATATAGGAATGACTTGACAAGGAAGTAGAATAACAGACGTGGACACAGCACTGTTTTTTCTACGTCCTTGTTAACTATCGCTTGCTCATTCTATCGTGGATGCTAACCAACGAACCCGCCAACGTGTTTCAACCAAGTTGGTAGCTTTCCATGCACCTGGTGTTGACACCAAGTACTGACACTAGACGCAAACGGCAACAATGGAAGAAAAATCATCAGGGCAAGGTTTGTTTTGATTCCTTTTCAACCAGTGTCCGCTCCGCACTGTGCGTTTACTGAGCTAATGTGGTACCAGAAGTTCGGATATATAAAATAAGAGTAATCTTTCTAGAGGAGTTGATATGAAATAAACACTTCGAGAAAATTTGCTTTCGAAAATTTTGGGGATTCTCCCCCCCCCCTCTATTTTATTTTTATGAGCATAACAAGAAACGCGTATCAGGGGGCAAACCCGTCTAATCATTAACTGTAGACCCACAAGGGAGAGAGAGAGTGAGAAAGAAATGGCCGAGAGGTTAACCAGATATTGGCATCTGGTTTGCTACCCAGCGCTGGGGGCGGGGAAGTAGGGGCAAAAAAGAGGGGGTAGATAGAGAAAAAAAAAACGCACGCGCACTCATAAGAAAACGAAAACACACACAGGAAGGGCGTCCTAGCTACAACCGTTAAGTAAGGCCGGTCGATCGCAAAAAGTTTAGTAGCGCTTTCAGGGCCCTCTTCTGTGAAGTCGCATCCTGTCGATACTGCAGAATTCCCTGCTCCGACAGAGGTTGATCATCTAATTTGTTGAGTTCCTTGCGAAGGCATAGTCGTTGTTTAGTATACGCTAGGCACTCACAAAGAACATGTTGAATGGTTTCCTCCTTGCCACAGTGGCCACAGGCTGCGGTGTCGGCCATCCCAATGCGGAAAGCGTAGGCGTTGGTAAACGCAACGCCCAACCACAGCCTACATAACAGGGTCTGGTCTGCTCGGCAAAGCCTCGACGGGACTTGAAGACTTAACGTAGGGTCAAGCGAGTACAGTCGGGCATGCTTGAAGTGTGGCTGATTCCATTGTGATGTGGTTTGCTGGCGAGCAAGCCTGCGGAGCTTTCGTGCAGCATCTGTCCTAGAAAGTGGTAGTCGTAGTTTATGATCTTCTGTGTGGGCTGAGCGGGCAGCTTGATCGGCCCGTTCATTGCCGATGATTCCGCAGTGACTGGGCAACCACTGAAATGTAATTTGGTGCCCTTTCTCAGTCAGGTGGTGTATAACCTCTGCTATCTCTAGTAGCAGCTGCTCGTGTGGTCCGCGGCGTAAGGCTGATAGTAGAGACTGCAGTGCCGCCTTCGAGTCGCAGAAAATAGTCCACTTGCGTGTAGGTAGATCAACTACAAATTGCAACGCGGCACGAAGTGCTGCCAATTCTGCTGCCGTTGATGTTGTTGCGTGAGATGTCCACAAGAGATGGCCACAAGAAGTGGCCATATTACTTATGGCGCTATTCTGGACAGTCGAATCTCGTCATTGATAAATGACAAGACAAATGAGAGTCCAAAACAAAGATATTTAAAGACCTCCTTCTTCCGGAATGTCACCCTTGTATTTGGTGACGAAGAATTTTTTATGGCGACTGAAACGAGGCTACATGTACAAAGCCTTCATCACGATTGTCGTTCTGCGTGGCTCCCTGCTTCGCCACTCATGTAAAGGAGACAGTAATCCGAGAGTCGTCTCTTTCTCGAGCGCTGTAGACCACGTCAAGGCTCTCGTCTTCCAGCGATTCTCGATCACGTTCCAAAGCAGACTATCGAGTGCATGTGGTTGTGTTACAATTTCGGAAAGCATCGTAGACAATCTGCGCTGACAGCTCAGAAGACAGCATCGAACCCTATAGCAGTATTCAAACTGGTGGAACGCATCCCGATGGCGTCTGTGCGACATGACGTCAGCTTATGTCGACGAGACAAAACTATGAAACATGAATTGTATTGTTCGTTTGACTTCCAAGAACCTACTCGCTGGATTTCGTGCCGACCGGTTGTGCCCCCGCGATCTCCGACGACAGCGCAGCTCTGGCCGACCGGCTCGCCCTCCGCCGTCTCCTGACGCAGTGAAGCTCTCGCTAAGTGGTGCCCCGTCCTTGGACTCCTGCGAGCGTGTGCATATTTCCTATCTTCTCCTTATTTCTGTCTGTGGGTCTCTCCGTTCCTGCTCTAACCCTATCCATTTTAACCCCTCCATACTCCCATTCACTCGTGAGCCACTGTTGAGGTGTTGCACCATGATGCAGACAGTTACGGGGTTCATTTATCTTCTTTTCTCTCTCTTAAGAATCACTTACTTAACTGTCAAGCTTGAGTCCACAAAAAAAAAAAAAACTGAACGCAGCTTGCGTTAAGCACGCAAACAAAAGCGTCTACTTGTGTGCAGGGCAACCACACCAACGAGATCCGAGTGATCCGATCATCCGTGAGGCCGTCATTTTACTGTACAGTAAATGCGTCGCATTTTCTTCCGACTCCATCTTCGTGAAGCTGTCTGTTTCGCCTTCTATGCGAGTATACCTAAATGCGGACTTAAAATGTCCGCTGTTCGTTTAGCTGTCTATTAGGCCGTCTACGTTGAGTATTGAAAGTTGGACCACACCCTCTATAAGGATAGTTAAAAGCGACTACCGCGATAACACGTTATGTCAATTTCGCGCTCTCTCTCGCGGTTTTCACGTCCGTCTCACCACTTTCCAACTGCATCGTCCGGGCCGAGGAGGTTTAAAAAAAATTGGCAGCATATCCACGGAGTGAATGATGGAGAGTGGGGCGAAGCATTCGTCCGTCCATTCGTTCTTGTTTCCGTCCGTCCATGCGTCCGTCTGTGTGACCGTCCATGCGTCCATCCGCCCGTCCATGCGTGCGTCTGTTCGTGCGTCCGCTCTGGGTTCTTCCATGCATCCACCCTTGCGTCCGTTCATGCGTCCATCTATGCATCTGTCTGTTTGTCCGTTCGTCCATCTATTGAACGCTCCAAGTACCACCATCTCAAATCTTTTCATCATATATTCCCCATATAGAAGCACCACCATTCAGTGGATATTCCAAGGACTAAACGAGAGGTGGCACACGCACACTTTCTTACGGCTTGCGCTTCGGGTCTATTTTCCACCTTTAACCACCTCGAGTTCATGGTATATGTGTTTAGAAAAAGTTTATTCTACTTTCGGCATCCTTATCCATACGAGCACACACCGAAGGCAACGAGCATCGTCAACTGCAAACCTGTATCGCGATATGGTTTTGATGATAAAACCATTGCTTTAGATAACACCTGGCATCTTTCGTTGAGCAGCTGGCGTCGTTTCGTTTTGCTTTAGAAACATCTGGCGTCTTTTTGTTTTGCTTTTAGAAAACATCTGGCGTCTTTCGTTGGTTTTTTTCATCAATCAACGACGTTTTGAACATTAATCACGGAGGTAAACAATGGCTGCTACTGGGAATGGGAGACAGCAGAAGTCGGCTTTTAGCTAACACTTACACTTCTACTTCTACTAACGTTTCTTACTGGAACATGCCAATGGCTGCTAATGGGGAATGAGAGACAGAAGAATTTGGCTTTTAGTTAACGCAAACGCTGCGATTTTTTTATTGTTCAACAACGCACAGGAGAAATCTCCCAGCGGCACCCCCTTGGGGGTCAAAGCGTAAGACATGTTACGTACTACGAGGGACGAACGGGTGCCGCTTTAAGGAGCTAAAAATTGCTGGAGTGGAAATGCTTGACCTCGTACAAGTGAAGCCGTGCCAGCCGTAAGATGGCGGCCGCTGCAGCCATCTTACTAGGGGCATGGTGAGCTGTTGACGTTCGGTGATTGGGAAGGAGCGTTTCCCTCGCACGCCCAACGAGTTTAACATGGCAACCTTTTAGCGTCGGATAGTGCTCAAAGTGCGTCCTCGTGTTACTAGTTTTCTTTAGTAAGCCTCAAATTCAAGGTACATTTTATCGGATAGTAAGTCACCGATACTATTCTCAGCGGAAACAACTTCTCTGGAAACAACTTTCTTCGAAAACAACTATCTTTTATTTTACAATTAACGTAGCCCTCAAACCAACTGCTGTTGTAGGCCCGTGTACTCAGATTTGGGTGCACGTTAAAGAACCCCAGGTGGTCAAAATTTCCGGAGCCCTCCACTACGGCGTCTCTCATAATCAAATGGTGGTTTTGGGACGTTAAACCCCACAAATCAATCAATCAATCAATCAAACCAACTGATCAAAGCCACTTGATTGTTAGGTGGGCACCACCGGAAAATAGCATGTTTCGGGCAACATCTGGCTTCACTATACTGCTGGCAAAGCATCGCGGGAGCTTCCACTTCCTGCAATTTTTTTTTAAAACCTCCTTGGTCCGGGCCACGCGATCACGATATCGCTCGCTCCATCGCACATTTCCCCGAGCGCGTTCGTCCTTTTTGAACTCTTTCATAAATGCCGGCTTATAAGCACCGCGACTTAAGACGTTCCGAGATGGTTCGCGAACAAAAGCTGGGCGTTCCAGGAAGCAGTTGTGTTCGCTTTATTACCGTTATTGTCAGTATTGTCTAGCGCTGTCAATCGCTGCCCCCCTTCCCCCTCCATTCCTTCTCGTTCTATATGTCTCCGGACGCGCTCTGACCCACAATGCGACGACGTCGCATTCAAACGCAGCCGCGACCGCGCATTAAGACGGAATACATTGTTTCAAGCCGTGACAGGATGCGGGTCAAGTTCAGAGCACAATGGAAAAACCGCGAGCGCTGTCCGCGCGCCTTTTGAAGAGTGGCATACTATAAGGCGCTGCAGAGCTGGTACGAGAAGTATATGTATGAGCTGCGTGCAGTGAACGGCACTGGTTCTCGGGACGCTAACAAGGTTGAGCTATAGGCCGGCCCCGCTTTGCAAGCGTCGTTGGGGGACCGCCTGGTGGTGAACCTTGTGTATAGCTTTGGGCGACGCTTTGTGCCTGGAACTGACGATGTCACCGAGGTCATCGGCTGAATTGGATTGCCAGGTGCCACCGGGCGTCACAGTACAAAAAGATATATAGTATACTGTCTCGGCACGGAAGGGGAACGAAATTGCAAGAAGAAACACAATGTCATCTGCAAGCTCGAACAATTTTCGTTTTGACCATCGTGGCAAAAAAAAAAAAAAAATGCGAGCTCCGTATCTGGCGTTGATGGTCCGAATGTCTGTTGATATGCGTCTGTAATTACCATTTTAACCGCTACGTACCCGAGTAACTCTAAATTAGTTAATACGCGGTCGGAAATTGGCTAATTCGTTTGGTTTCCCAAGTGCCTCAGCACTACATGCAGGTTCATTTTTAAATGCCAAGCATTTCTTAGCAAACTTCGGCGACTTTGAGCGTATCTATCTATCTATCTATCTATCTATCTATCTATCTATCTATCTATCTATCTATCTATCTGGCTGTCTGTCTATCTATCTATCTTTCTATCTATCAATCTAGCCGTTTACGTTTGGGTGCTCTTGTGGTCACCCCATTAACTTGGCGGGAACCAAAGTTAGCATGGGAGGGAAAGGTGGTTTGACGAATATGACGCGCTGGTCAAGACATTGATAATGTCACAATCATGTCGCGTACGTCGTGAAACACTTCCCGCCAGACAATGGCACTTACCCACAGGCGGGTATGTGCCGCTGGTATGCGGGTGTGTACCACCGGTGATTGACACTTAGTATCTGTCCAGTAATGACGGTAAAACATATCGGCAGTTTTAACGCGTGAACGTTCGGCAATACCCGATATCGGTAGCATCGGCCCGACAAATGCAAAGAATAAATGTCAGTGCTAAGAAACACCTGATATAAGCAGTGGTGACCCCCCGACGAGTGTAAATATCAATCTTCATGGTCCCAGCAGGAATCGAACCCAAGCATTCTGCGTGGCAGTCAAGCATTCAACCATAGAGCTACGCCACGTCTCGGAACTACTTTTAAAACAGTCGCTGATCTTCGTGAAACGTCAATAGTGGTTGCAGTGCTGCCTACCCAATTTTATAAACATTACATAGGTACTTCTTTGATACAGCTGTCACGTGGGGTTAACGTCAATTGTGGTTAGGTGTCATGCGCTGAAGTTGATTTGTGTAGCAGAGTCCAGGGCCAGCATCTTCGCGAGCATCAACGCTTCATGTCCTGCAGCTTCTGTTGTTGCTAATACGCATGTCCCAGTTGACATTGTTGCGCAAGGGCAAACAGCTGGTTATATAAAGATCTGCAACTCTTCAAAATATGCCTGCTGTGCGTGCAATACTTGTAAATATATTTAGCGTCATTTCATGACGTGTCGCTCAATCAAAAAAATTGCAACAAGGTCACCTTTCATCTGCATGATTCGCACAACGTTGATTCCCAGGTACGTGGGATCTGCCGATTTTTTTTCTCCCCGTGACATCATTGTATATATTACACTAAGATTGCCTTTCTGTGTGCGCTTGTAGCTCCAGTTCTCATAAAATATCATTAGTAATGAGTTATGGACGCTGGTGGAAGCAAAACTTTATAGGCAGACCGTAACAATTTACTTCTTATGCGTGACCATAGCGTTGGGAAGCCAGCCTTTCTAACCAGCGGCAATGATTATTATTGTGGGATGAGGGCATTCATATTATACAGTGTCTCGGCCCAGGTGGTACGATATCATCAACAGGCAATATTAAGGACAAAGCACCTCACTTGACCAATTATTCAAAGAAACACTTGGCTTTATTTTAAACCCTAAACTATTATATGCTGGCGCTCATACAGAGCCACCTTTACTTCTTTGAATACCGATCTCTTTATGCCGTGGACGTCATTCAGTCCTTGAACAGCTAGCTGCCCAGTGTCTGCAGTAGATGTAGAAACTGAAAAGTTTGCGAACAACGAAAAGGTTATTAAAAGGCTGTTAACCAGAACAAACAAAATAAAATCCCTGAACCTCGGAAAAACAACTACATTTAGGTGCCCGTTAATTAAAGCATATGACAGTAAAAACTGTTAACGCGAACAAAATAAAAGGCTGTTAGCGAGAACAATATAGAAGGTCACGACTCGTGACCCAATGCACACACAATCGCTAACCAGCATTCACTTAAATTGAATTGGATAAACTTTTATTTGGTCCTGATCTCTGTGTTGCGGGCAGCTGCCACGTGGGACTGAGATGCCAAGCTCCTCAACCGCCTCGCGGGCTTGGTAGCATTCACTTCGTAATATGTATTTGCGTCAGAGAGAGCAACTCTTTTCTATGTGATTCAGCTGTAGTTTTTCTTAGGGATGGCTTTATGCTCTCCCATAGTAGAGTACCTCATGCTCTAAATCGTTAACAACGTTTTCTAAACACGCATAAATAAAAGGAACAGACAGGGAGGTTAATCTAGAAAAACTGGTTTTATACCCTGTACAGGGGTAGGGAAAAAGGGTCGGAAAGAGGATAGAGATAGAGAGATATAAAATAAATCATAAAAAAATCACATACACACACGTTCAGACAGTTCCGATCACAGTCATTTGGACAGGCCGGTTGAACGCAAGAAGCGCAGGAGTGCCTTCACAGCCTTCTTCTGCGACATAAAGTCGTGTCGGTAGCGCAGGATTCTTTCTTCTGAAAGAGTCGGGTTGTCCAGTTCATTTAGTGCATTGCAGAGTGACTGTCTCTGCGAGCAGTATTGTGGGCATTCACACAGAATGTGCCAAGTTGTTTCGTCACTGCCGCAATGGTCGCATGCAGCAGTGTCAGTCATTCCTATGCGGAACACGTACGCATTGGTAAATGTGACGCCCAACCATAATCTGTGCAGCATTGTAGCGTCTCGTCGGCGTAATTCCGGAGGAATTCAACGACTGAGAGTTGGGTCTAATGTACATAATCATGCATGGGTGAAATGTGACTCGTTCCATTGTGAGGTGGTGCGCTTGCGAGCAAGCATGAGAAGTTTCCGTGCAGCGTCAGTTCTGGAGAGTGGAATTAATATTTTATTGCTTTCAGTATGGGCAGAACGGGCAGCTTGATCGGCCTGTTCATTGCCAATTATTCCACAATTACTTGGAAGCCATTGAAAGGTTATTTCATGTCCTTTCTCAATGAAATGGTGAGTCTTTTCTGCAATCTTGAATACCAGCTGTTCGTACGGGCCGTGGCGTAAAGGTGATAGAAGGGATTGCAGTGCCGCCTTTGAGTCACTGAAAATTGTCCATTTTTGTGGCTTTTGATCGCTGATGAATTGCAATGCGGCACGAAGAGCTATGAGCTCCAGTCCTGTTGATGTCGTAAGGTGGGAGGTCTTTAATTTTCTTTTCGTGTCTTTTATTTGTATAACAAATGATACCGTTGAACTCTTCTATAAAACAGAGCTGTCGGTGTATACATGTATACAGCCTTGATACGTCTCGTATAACAAGAGCAGAGCAAGCTGCCTAAGAGCAGGTGACGACATACCTGCTTTTTTTCTGGATGGCAGGCATAGTTAGCCTGATGCTAGTCTGAGTCAGGCACCAAGGAGGAGTCGAAGGCCTGGCGGCGGGTGTGAAGCATGTTGGCGAAGAGTCGCGATATAATTGGGTGTGTCGTCTGCGATATGACGTAAGGTCCAGGGGACGGCTTTCAGCTCTCTCATAGTGGAGTACCGAGTACTCTAAATCGTTAACTGCTCTTTCTAAACGGTCATTGTCGTGTAATGTGTCACCTATACAGCGTTTACGTCCAAGTTTCAGGCCCACGGGACGACTTCATGCTCTCCCATTGTAGAGTACCAAGTACTTCAAGTCGTTAACCACTTTTTCTAAACCCGCCCATAGTCGCTGGACGGGACGGTTTAATGCTCTCCCGTATAGACTACCAAGGACTCTAAATCGTTAACAACTCTTTCCAACTCCCAACTCGGTCTCATCAAGTATGAAGCCCCCGGCGAGGCTTTATGCTCTCGGGTACCTATAGGAGGGTTGCACAGGGGCGTGGCCCACGAGGTGGTGCCAGCGTTGACGAAACAGGGTATCCGTATTTGTGGTCTCTCTCCCGGCCGCCGGCGGCAAGGGGAAGTGGTTATGTTGTAAGAAGGAAAAGAAAAGTGAGCTCGTAACTGTCTGCCGCCGGCAAGCAGTCGCAGAACGTAAACACTCACGGTTGTCCGTGCGAGATTTCTGTGGTCACAATGGTGGACTGTGCCGTATTTGGTTGCTACAGCCACTCGAGTGAGAAGCCTGGTTATGAGAATGCGTCTGATGTCGGCTTTTTTTTTTTTTCAATACCTTAAAGTGATTGTAAACCAATCGAAAAGGTTTGGATGACTCAGCCACACACTATACCGCGTGCGCGTTAAAAATTTTATTTCCGGCCCGTGTTCAGAACCTATGCAACATCGTAGAGGCTTGCTTTTGTGGTGAAAAACTTCGGTTTTCGCGACGTGCTATGAAGCTTTGTTTACGCAGCAGATCGCTGCTTATCAGCGGTATCATTCAGGTAGGTGCGGCGTGTTACTGATTTCGGTGTGTTAGTAAACGGTCAGCGACGCAGTGCGCTCTCGTTTACCGATGCTGTGACGAGAGTGCACTGCGTCACTGACTGTTTAAGAGAATGTATGGTCAGCTAAGCACATAAATGGTGATGTCACACTAACGTCGATTAGTTACAATCGAGACCGTGTGTGTTCTCTGGTGCCTGATGCGCGTCGTTGGACCCTGCAACAAAGAGCATTTTCAATCGCAAGCGGCTTGCTCTTAACCACGAACGAACTATGTCGATTGTCATCACCTCACATGCTCTTGCAAACGGTGAAGCCCTCCCACACAAAGAACTCGTGAAGTGACACCACCGCGGTGACAAAAAACTACTCGTCCGAGCACTCAGCAAGGGGAACCAGTCACGTTTCCGACGACGACGTGGCGGCCGTCTCCGAGGTCTTCAATTCGGTGCTGTTGGACTCATCCGCTAGTCACATAATCGTGGGCGTCCATCGATTTATAGGCTTTAAGCTTGTCCCTTGTTGCGAAGCTTGTGCCGCCAACAAGGCGGTCCTTGCTGTCCGAGAACTCGATGCGGGAATAACACTTTACATCACACACAACTTCACCGCTGTTGAAGTCGAACGGGTCGATATCCGCCGCGAAGGTGAACCTTATGTTCGTAGTGAAGTTTCGCCGGACCTTGGAAGTCACGTGCGTAAGCACTCAGTCGCTTATCACCATGTTGATACCGTATACGTAGCGGCACGCACACAACCTCTCACTGCCGCCTCGAAAAGGGCGCGCCCTGACCACTGACATGGCGGTAGAGGCAAACGGCGCTAGTGTCATGAAGCGGATGACGTCACGTGCAACCCACCCGCAGTATAGTGACGCGTTCTCAAAATTTATTCTAAACACACATATGCGTGTTTTTTTTTCTTCGGGAGCGTTAACTCTTCGAATATTGTTATGCGCGTTGGCTCGTGAAATTACAGTCAACCGTAGTGACAATATACAATGTTGTATTCACATTTGCTGTACTATTGGCCAATGTTGGTTTCTGTAATTTCAGTTAAACCATGCGTAGTGTTTGGCTCATGTCGAGCATTGGGGGTTGCAACATCGGCGTTGTCTTCGTTCAGGCGGAATCCAGTTATCACTTTGCAATTACAATGATAACAGTTGGTTATTCCTGTCTGAGTTCTTTCTTTTAAGGGGCGAAGCTTCTTAGGCCGTGGGTCGTTTCCCCCTGTGCATTCGTAGGAGTAGTATGTAGCCACCTCTAGTTTATGAGCTGCTCAATAGACGGCGCTGTGGGTATATGTCCTTAGGAATAATATAACTAGACGGTGTTAGAGGTTTTCATAACATATCCAATGAGTGAATGATTGTGAGTGGGGCGAAGCGTCCCTCAGTCCGTCCTTCTGTCCGTCCATGCTTTCATCCATCCATCCGTTCGTGTGTATGG
The DNA here is from genome assembly GCF_043290135.1 of Rhipicephalus microplus. Taxonomy (NCBI): domain Eukaryota; kingdom Metazoa; phylum Arthropoda; class Arachnida; order Ixodida; family Ixodidae; genus Rhipicephalus; species Rhipicephalus microplus. Next base: position 22,558,316 of record NC_134709.1, read on the forward strand.
ACAGATGGAGGCTTCGCCCCGCTCATCATCCTTCTGTGATTTTTAGAAGTAAAGCGTATAGGTTTATTGGCATCATTAGTACAGCATCTTGTGCATGATTGTAGGCTTCCGCATCTAACGGTTGTTAGGTGAAGCAACTGTTATCTATACATCTCTGTACATCGTCTTGATGTGATAGTCAGTCACTCACCAACAACTTACAGATAGACTAGTAAGAGATAGACTTGTTTAGAGGTATTCGTGTGAGGGCGTTGAACGGCGTGAAATGTAGAGGCACAGAAGAAGGCACTAACACAAGCTTCCACTCACTTGTTGTTCAGTTCCCCTGAAATGAACTTCAGTTGCGCTTGCGTTCGTGGCTTCCCTCTCTGCGTGCATCTTATCGTACGGCTTTGTCGCGGGATCGAATCCCGGCTGCGGCGGCTGCATTCCCAATCGAGGCGTAAGTGCTGTAGGCCCGTGTGCTCAGATTTGGGTGCACGTTAAAGAACCCCCTGATGGTCAAAATTTCTGGAGCCCTCCACTACGCCGTGTCTCATAACCATATGGTGGCTTTGTGACGTTAAAATACCATATATCAATCATCAATCCTATCGTACTGCTCAGCACGCTAAGATGAAGAACTGAATCGAGATAATATATCCAGCCAAAAAATGAACGTACACAAGTTTTCTGTGTACGTTCATTTTCGGGCTGGATATATTTTCGTTATGCAGTGCACCAACTATAGCCCAACAAAGATCGTTATGAACAACTGAGAGGAACAGCCTCTCACAGCGTGCGTCGCACTTGATTCACTCTGCCGCTTGGTTTTTTCTTCCTTCTCTCAGGCCCGGTGTTCGGAGAAAGGTCAGGCCTACGGGCGCGAGGTGAACTCTTTCGGTCGCCGGCGTCGCCGCTGGACCGAGGAAGGCGTCCACGCAGCGGACGTGGACGGCGACCGTCGTTCTCGGCGATCGACGGTCGCCGGTGGTGACGACGAAGACGACGAGCTCGTCGTCGTCCAGACAATCCACATCACGGACAAGTTCGGCTTCGCCAGGTCGCAGCTCAAGGACGGCGAGAACGGCGTGGACGGCTCCTCGAAGCAGGACACCAGTAAGTGCCAGTGCCCATCTCTTGTCGGCCCGCTTGCGTGGCCTTCACTCACGCAGTCGCGGTTGCGAGCAGCGCTGGCCAACACTCCCAAAATTATGTGCACAAAGACGTGCATGCGAAATGAAGTAGAATGAAAAGGGGCCGCCGCTGTAGCTACAATGATAGGGCGTCGGAGGCCTTATTCCAAAGTTGTGAGCTTGGTTTTAAGTGTGATTACACTTTATAAGCGACCCCAAACCATCCACCGCCGTCGGCGGCGTCCGTAGTCCTCTCTCTATCTTTAAAAGAAAGAGGACTTGGCGGGCCGCAGCGCGGCGCTCTACCGAAGCCACGGACGCGACGCTGATAGTCCCCCTCCCCCTTCGCTCGCTCCTCCGCTCTCCTCGCTCGCTGCAGCTGCGCGCGCACCCCTCTCTCTCGCGCGCCCACCTTCTCTCTCAGTCTCCCGTCGAGAGCGGGTCGTGCGATGGATGTCCCGGAGGCAACGCTACCATCTGGATATAAGGCGCGTCACTGACACCGATATCAGCGTCGCCAACGGATTTTAACTTTACTCCCCCTCATAGCATCACCCCGTGCATTCGCACTTAACCATGTTCACCCTCGGTGAAATGCTTGGGAGTTTTTTAACTACGAGAAGTTGATTTTAAGCCGCGTTCACGCTTGGGAAGTGATGAGAAAACGAAAACGCCAGAGCGGCCGAAAAACCACGACCGGGCGCGTCGATGTTGTTCACATTCGTTCTGCCCCATCCTCCCCGCCGCATGAAAAATTGAATTGCTGCACAAACATGAAGAAAAACAAGGGAAACAGGAAAGAGCGCAGACTACCAACCGTTTATTGTCGTTTCTTGAAGCCATATATACGCATGCTTCGAGAAACGACAATAAACAGTTGGTAGTCTGCGCTCTTTCCCGTCTCCCTTGTTTCCCTTCAAGTTTGTGCAGCAATTCAATTTTTCAAGTATGAACCAACTAGTCTGCAAAAAAATGTATTGCTCAGTCCCCCGCCGCTGCCGTCGCTATCTATACAATTCAATTTTGCCTGCTTTCTGAGAGCTAAAGTTCGTATTCTTCTAATTGACACAAAGTAGTGAAAAGAAACAGCTCGCACCTTTTCAAACGTTGTTTCGGAAGATATACACCAGCAGTAACTACACGAGCGAACGCACCGGCAGCGGTGCCGTGGGTTTCAACCGGATGTACACAAAAGCGATACATGTTGGGGCATACCGACTAGCTTCCGCTGCACCGTCTAATTCCAGAGTTCTCAGCGATCGTAATCCAAACCAGGCTCTCGAAGAACGCACCCTCGTTGAGGCCGTCAAGCTTCGTCGTGCTGCTCGGGTATAGTTCGCGATTCGAGCCGATACGAGCCACCGCCGATGCCTTTACCGCCATGTTTGAATGTGTGGCCGGTTGGTTAGGTCACGTGGTTCGATCTAGCGCAGTTACAGTGACGCAGCCAAGGCCATGAAGCGGAAACCGGATCCGGTTTCGCGTGGCGGGAAAATCGGTCTCGGTTCTATTTTTGTGCGCCTGCCGCATGACGTGGTTTTCTGGCCGCTTGGGCGGCGATACGAGCCAGTTTCCGGAGAGTTTCGCCAGTTTTGCCCTCTTTGAGGCAAATTGTGAAACGCGCCTTTAGGGATGGAGCACCTTAGGGTGTCGGCTTGTCTGCGTATCATGTCGTCGTCACGGCCCGTCATACCTATACAAGTGTGTATAAGCGTGGGCAAGTTTTCCCTATGGGGGGGGGGGGAGGATTCGTCGCAGCACCCCTCCATATATGTCAATGTATATGGCTGACTTGGCGCACGAACCCACCCCAACCCTGCACCCCGAGTCTAAGCGCCACCTCCCTATTTTATGCCAATGTATTGGGTCGACTATTGCAAGCCCCCTCTAGGGTTACCAAGGGGACGGCTGCTCCCTTCCTGCATACACCTGTGCAAGTATACGCAACAAAAATTGGGCCAATCCCCGTACTCACCACGATATTATTAGTAAAAGGTTCGTCGTTGCTGCAAAAAAGTTTTTGCTTAGCTTCGCTGTGCGGTGTCTGAATACGCGACGAAATACCAAGGCACTCAAGTTTCTTATCAAAAAACCAGATACGCAAACGTGGATTTCTACGGTGAAGTCACCTATTTTAAACACCACATCTGCCGAGAGATAACGCTTCACTCGCCGCTCGTTCACTAACATATAATATCCATGTTCATGTAAATGACGTCTGTCTTGTCATCATCGTTAGAGTATGTCTAAGACGGAAATGTTCTGTTGAGTGTTATTGACGTTTGGGGCAATAAATTTTTTCTAAACACATTGAAGAGTACCAAGTACTCTAGATCGTTAACCACTTAATCTAAACACACATTGAAGCGGGCTTAGCCCAACAAATTGCCAATGACGCTAATCGATGAAACACCCTTCTCTGCATGCCGTATGGAATTGAAACCGGTCACGTAGGGAAGAAGAGGCACATTTGAATAAGCTGTATTCCGACGCAGTTTTCTTGCGACGTTAGTGGGGCTGCCTTAGCTACATGCTCGGTTTCCAGGTTTCAGGCTTGGCACCAGTTGGACGTTATTGAAGAAATCCATCTCAAATACAATGTGGCGAATTACTTCGGTAAAGCCCTGCTACTGCGGCATAGGCGGGCTTTTGCGAACGCCTCTGTCTTGTTGTGCAGACCCTTACGCATCAGTAAATTCACAGTTCTTTCCGCTAACATTTTTTTCTCGTATTTCTATCCCCTTCCTCAATCTCCCTGCATAACCAACCGGGATCTTCTTTTCGTTAACATCCTCGCTTTCTGTGTCTTGATTACCTTACTACTTTCCTTCCTTTCTTAGAGCTACTCAGCCGTACGCTATACCCTGATAATTCCGTGCGCCAAAACATAATGGCTGCCGCTAAATACAAGTCACTCTCGGCTACGCACTTTCGTTCATTATGCTGACTTCCACTTTCTACTTCCTGTCACACGATTCGCTTTTGGATTCCACTTTCTGTTTTAACTTGAATTTTTCGTTGACAGCCGGTGACAGCCTTTCAGTGACAGCCTGCCAAGGGGCGCTTCTGAAACGAGTTTAATCGGAAATGATCGTCTACAGGAACAACGGGAATGTGTGAGGGAGCTTCGTGTACGCACATTCCAACAGCGCGCGTTGGATGTGCATTTGTTTTGTTGATGTTGCTGGGTGTTTCTGCAGACGTTACCGAATGAAACGTTGGAGCTAGTGGTGTTTTGCGGAAGCAGCCCAATATGGTGATTCGGCTGACTTCGTTGCGTCGCAACGCTCGACATATGTGGCTACTAAATAAGTGGCTACTAAATAAGCGCGGATACTCTGGGTACCGAAAACATCTATGGTGAGATAAAGAAGGGACGTCGCAAGAATGCTATAAGCGATAAGCATGAAGATCAGACGTCGATGCTGCTTCGCCACGGTGGTCTAGTGGCTACAGTACTCGGCTACTGACCCGCAGATCGCGGGATCGAATCCCGGCTGCTGCGGCTGCATTTTCGATGGAGGCGAAAATGATGTAGGCCGGTGTGCTCAGATTTGGGTGCACGCTAAAGAACCACAGGTAGTCGAAATTTCCGGAGTCCTTTAATACGGCGTCTCTCGTAATCTTATGGTGGTTTTGGGACGTTAAACCACACATATCGATCAAATAATGAGACATCGATGCTCTTAACCGCCATTTTTATGCACGGTATAATGACGGACGATTTCATGCGACCGTATGAGATCGCCGCGCCGGCTGTCCCGCCGTCGACATGTTTTTTTTTTTTTCTTGGAAACACTATGACCGTTTTTATAGTGTGGCCTCCGAGATTCCGGCGACACTCGGAGTCTCGAGAGCAGTCCCGGGAGGTGGTGCTGCAGTCGTAATTAGAAGGCGAGTGAGTCAATTGTTCTCTATTAAGGCTGCTCAAGTCCCGAGAAAGGGACGAAGATGGAGTGAAATTTTATGGGCGTAGCCTGGTTCCGATGACCAGCGTAATTGCAGATTCTTTAGGAGAGGCACCACTAAGGGCTGGTTTATCTACCAATACACAGCTTCGATACACATCCTAAAAAACACCCAAGAGGCGCGTTCAATTAAGATAAATTGAGATTATCAAAAAGCTACTCTTATCGTGAGCAAAGGCTTTGGAAAGGCGCAAAAAAGATAGAAATAAACACAGACGAAAGATGGACTGAAAGAAGGGTGACAACGCCATCTTGAGGTTGCCGCACTTGCTTTCCATGGCGTCACGTATCTTTACAGCACCTACTGGGGTCCTTAACTAATCACTTATCCTTGAAGGCAGAATTTCAGAACAGATAAAAAGAAGCTTGAAAGATTGCCTCCTCTCTGTCAGACATGCCATCGCTCCCTCGTCTCGCTTGCCTGCCTGACCGTCGGCTAGATTGTGTGTTCTTTTTTTCTGAGGGTTGCAAACCCATGTTGTATCGTGGTGGGGGAGGGCGCTTGCACTTGATTGGTTGATATGTGGGGTTTAACGTCCCAAAACCACCACGCGATTATGAGAGACGCCGTAGTGGAGGGCTCCGGAAATTTTGACCACCTGCGGTTCTTTAACGTGCGCCCGAATCTGAGCACACGGGCCTACATTATTTCCGCCTCCATCGGAAATGTAGCCGCCGCAGCCGGGATTCGATCCCGCGACCTGCGGGGTGCACGCTTGCGTGTCTTGGATAGAGAGCAAGTACCCATTTGGCACCCGCTGACTTAGCACGATACATCAGAAATATACCAAACACCGGAGTTCACGTACACCATTGGGTGCGTTCTATAAACCCATTCCTCCGACTACGGCTGCTATAAATTGTCTTCCTCGGAGGAAGATACCGTCTTGCAGAGGAAACGGTAGCTCGGAACTAACTTTAGGGGCCGGTGTCTCTGCAACCTCAATCGACGAAGCGTCGAAACGCGTGCACCCAAGACCCTTCATGCTGTGATTTCTTCTAGTTCGAGTCAAAGCGAAAGGAACATAATGGGCAGCTGCGAGCACTGCCGTAAATATTCTAGGACAATTAGCAGAACAGTGCGGAAACACACGGGAAAAGAAAGAGTGCTTCGAAACACGGGTGCTACTCTTCTCGTCCTTGTCTTTTCGCGCTGCCCTTCCAATGGTTCTAAAAAGCACCTACAGGTCCAAACGAAAACCGTTACCAGAAGCATCCATTGGCCTTTCTTTCTTTCTTTCTTTCTTTCTTTCTTTCTTTCTTTCTTTCTTTCTTTCTTTCTTTCTTTCTTTCTTTCTTTCTTTCTTTCTTTCTTTCTTTATTTATTTATTTATTTATTTATTTCCTTCTTTCTTCCTTTTTTTCTTTCAATATTTTTTTCTTTCTTTCCTTCTTTCTTTCTTTTTGTCATGAGCTCAGTTTGCTCTGGCGCGAGATACCCGTAAATAATGAGACAAAGGGCCGTCAAGTTCGATACCTAGTTTTTTTATCTCACGGTCGCCACTGTGGCAATTAAGCTCTCTTACGGTCTCTCGCGTACTGGTGTGCGTGTGCGCCGAAAAAGAGTGAGTAGGGGACAGCTGCGCACGTCCTTTAGGTACGTCACCCCTCGAGGCCTAAGCCCTTAAGCTCCCGTCCATCTTCCGCGCGGAGCACGCCTGGGAACCGCGTGGTCAGCTGATTGATGGACGCAACTCTCATTACCAAAGCCGCTCTGAACCTCGCAAATTGCTCCCTCCGCCGGTTTGGTACTGTGGCTCTGCTTAGCGCGCCTGGCGGAAAACGGAGCTCCGGTCGCCGGAACCATTAGACGTGCGAGGTCGGGGACGAAGCCAAAGCGGTACGCCCCGTCGTCGTTGCGTACGGCGCGGCGCCGTGACACATAAATCTCGTATCAACCGATCGGGGGTCGACTTCACACGGCCATTTCGATCTAATAACGTTCCGGCTCCTGATTGGTCGCCTGGAGCGCCCACTGGGGAGCATTCAAGTGACGTCATGATGCGCCATTCTCTATAGAAGGATTCGTCGCTTCCGCCGTGCTTCTGGAGATAAACAGTTCTATATAGATTCTAAGGGTAGCCTTTCGATATATGCTGGCCTTGCACCACTGAATGGCAGCTCTTCGGACGTCGTGGCTCAACCCTGACACACTGCCGGGAAAAAAAATGGAGTATTTGGGGAGTATTTCTACCGAACAACTCTAATCTTCAACATGGCTTGCAGTCCGCCGCGGTGGTGTTGTGGTTACAGTGCTCGATCCGCTAACCTGAAGGTCGTGGGTTCGATGACAGCTTTTCTATCCAGGCGAAATACTACAGGGCCGGGTACTCTGCTATGCAAGTGCACGTTCAGGAACACCAGATGGTCGAAATTTCCGGAGCCCTCCTTTACGGCGTCTCTCAATCATGTCGTGGTCTTGGCATGTAAAAACTCGGATATTGTTTTTTTATATCATCTGGCTTGCTTGCGTTTTCTGTCTGGAAAACTGGGCTCTCGCCGATTTCCTATCAATAGTGGTATGTCACGCTGATATCGCGCACGCTGTCCATGGCCGGTATAGTGCCGGTAACGCGGTGATAACGCAAGGTAAGTACGTGAGGTACAGATGGCGCTTATAGTTGTGTGGCTGGAGTATATACACCCCCGAATACTTTTTTTAATGTGTAAACTTGCGCGATCACACGGCTCTTTTCAGAAGCTTAATCGCCGCGTCATCCCGCATAATACAAAGCAGTTCGAGCTAATTCCAATAAACCGATGAGCGGTAGAGACGGTGACCGTCTCACAAAAGGCACTCAAACCCTGTGCAAGGTTATCACGCGACAACAAAAAGAATAGCCGCTGCGGTGAAGGAAGTCGCAACAACAACAACAACAAAAAAAAAACCTACGAAAACGTTAAAGTTATGACAAGTTCTAACGAGGGTTTAACTTCTGTTTACCTAATCGCACAAACCAGGTGATTACCTCGTCAGTCAGACCGGGTAATCGAGTGCGCCCACGTGATGGAAGAACCGCCTTGCGATCGCGAGTCGCGAAGAAAAAAAAAATCTCCTCGCGATTCATGGCATCTAGCTCATTGGCTGAAGCTCACAGTCACAGTCCTCCTAGCTACAAGCAAGTTTTGAGTGGACAGATTGTAGCCGTGCGCCCTTATATTCGAAGGTCACAGGAGAGAAAGAAAGAAAGAAAGAAAGAAAGAAAGGAAGAAAGAAAGAAAGAAAGAAAGAAACAAAAAAGAAAGAAAGAAAGAAAGAAAATAAAGAAGCACATGAAAGTACCCAGCTAGATTGCGTTCGCGAAAAATTTACGAGCCGCATAAATTTTGATGGCTTGATGACTATGCGAGTTGTTTCAGGGCCCAAGCACATGCTGCACTAGCGCCTCTTTCTTTCTTTCTTTCTTTCTTTCTTTCTTTCTTTCTTTCTTTCTTTCTTTCTTTCTTTCTTTCTTTCTTTCTTTCTTTCTTTCTCTCTCTCTTTCTTTCTTTCTTTCTCTTTAGTTTCATTTTAATTTGGTGCTCGTATTTGGTGAGCACGGTCAGGTTAGCCCGCCCGTTGTGGTTCGAGGAATCCACCCCTCTTTCGGCCTGGTTTTAAGGATGCCTCCTTGTTCGATCAATCTTGGCTCGGACCTGGCCGCCGTGGTCTCGTCGCGCACTCGTCGTTCTACGACAACAACAACAAAAAAGCTCAAATGCGGCCTCCCTAGTCACGACTACGGTTGCATGCATCAATTTAATCCCGCACAGTGCGAGCCGTCGAGTGACGTGGAATATTTGTTAGCTGAAACTGCAGCGCATGCGTGGGGCTGCCATCGCTGTTTAGGCATAGTCAAAACTATAATACTGCACGGAATCGCTTTAACATCGCCTCTTAGGCCTCAGGTAACTGCGAGATTTTTCGGCTTCATCGCATTGCAAAAACAAAAAACAAAAAACGCTCATGCATATGCGATAATCTTATGTGACTATGCATCTGTGCAGATGTTTACTGTTATTACGAGCTGAGACGAGTGAGTTGTTTTTTAAATGTTAATAAACCTGTTTGAGGAGCGGCTGGGGCGTAGGCATGGCTCCGGCTAATCCCATCTTTTTACATAATAATTTGTGTTGTGAAGTTATTAATAACAATAAACTAAAATAAAAACTCCACACACGAAATCGCCCTTATCGAAAGCATGTTCACACATTGCAAAAAAATTTAGACAGAGAGCGTAATACAAATTAATGGGATAGGAATGTCTGAAGCCACATTCATGATGAATAGATCAATCGAAGTACCATACAACCATTATTCACTCATAGCCGAACGATCACAGCGGTAGCGTTTCTTGGAGGGACATTTTTGTTGGGAAGATATGCGATTCACTCCGTACTATACACAAAGGCGCAAAGTGCAAAGGAGGAGAACATTGCGAACGACATCACTGCGGTTTCAAGCGCACGGTGCAAGAATACTTTATGTGAGCGAACTCCAGGACTGCCCGATAACGGTCTGCTTCGCAAGAGCCCTAAGAGATGGCGCTACGAGCTTTGCCACGGTAGGAAGGCGGCGGAGGGGAGAGCGCGCATCGAGGAACCCTATGCCACGGCTCCTCCCTCCCCTTTTCGGTATGAAAAAGCCCCGTGACTTAGGTAAGTAGCGGCGCTTAGTTATCGTCGCCACAACACCCTCGCCGCGCGCCTCCTCCCTTATCATCCCCCTCTTTCGCGGCGCCACTCTGGGCGTGTCGCGTGATCGATATCGCGCGATAACCCAGTTTTCTCACATTTTGGAAACCGTCACCCACCTGCCAAGTGTGCTTTGTGGAATCCGCCAGCAGCCCGCCATGCCTTACCTTAATGTCCCGGGATACTTTTTTTAGGAAAGTACCGCCATTCTTCTAACCGAGCCGCCGTGCCATGCATCCTCCTCTCCCGCCTCTCGGGCCGCGACGAGTATCGCGTGTGTTATCAGCCTGACATGGCATTCTTGATAGGAAAGTGGCAGGAGCCGGATTATAAGGCCGGCGCCCGCACGGTGGCTGTTCGGGAGAGAATATAAATTAGGTTTGGACGCTTTGGAGAGGATATGGAAGAGAGTGTCGCTACATTCTCTATATTAAGGGGTTTTAATGGTCCGCAGTTTGGTGCGCCATCTATGGGCATGCCGCAAACGAGAACATACTCGGTCCCTCCCCCGCCAAGCGCTCGCTGGGCGGCGTCCGCTCAGCTAAACTATTCTTGCACCGTGGTCAAGCCCGAGGTGGTATAAAATACCGTCCCCAGCACCTCCCCCAGATGTCACGGGGCCGTCACACGGACGAAGGGAAACACACACGATGTTCAGATGAAACTGCTTATTCAGCCAAACTTGTGGCGAGCACACCGAAGGTTAGATTACACGCAACACACGGCCACTGATAGCGGCGAACAGAGCGTCGGCCGGCGATAAACTGATAAGCGGCGAAGCGCGTCGGCATTTATGCACGTGCCGTCGTACGTTCTAGCGTTATCGCTAGCGGCCGCGTAGGTCCTAGACTAATCTGTAATGTACGTGAAAGCGGCGTAATTATAACAAAACGATCTACTATAATCGTGAACATTCTAGAACGAGGCGCAGTTCGCGGTACGCATTCCAGAAAGGCTTTGTGGCCGAAAACCGAATGAAAAATAAGTGTAAATAAGAAACTACTATTACTTACTCATTGATGAGAAACTGCAAAACCTGATTGACAGGGACAAGAAACTTGGTTATAGGAAGAAAACCACGCAAAATATTTGAGGGAGTAGAAATTGGAAACATGCCCCGCCGCGGTGGTCTAGCGGCTAAGGTACTCGGCTGCTGACCCGCAGGTCGCGGGATCGAATCCCGGCTGCGGCGGCTGCATTTCAGATTGATTGATATGTGGGGTTTAACGTCCCAAAACCACTATATGATTATGAGAGACGCCGTAGTGGAGGGCTCCGGAAATTTAGACCACCTGGGGTTCTTTAACGTGCGCCCAAATCTGAGCACACGGGCCTACAACATTTCCGCCTCCATCGGAAATGCAGCCGCCGCAGCCGGGATTCGAACCCGCGCCCTGCGGGTCAGGGCTGCATTTCAGATGGAGGTGGAAATGTTGTAGGCCCGTGTGCTCAGATTTGGGTGCACGTTAAAGAACCCCAGGTGGTCGAAATTGCCGGAGCCCTCCACTACGGCGTCTCTCATAATCATATGGTGGTTTCGAGACGTTAAACCCCACATATCAATCAATCAGAAATTGCAAACATGAGGTTATCTAGCACGCCTGGCAGCTCAATGAATAAAGCGTAATGCCGTGTGAGCCCGAGAGCACGAAAGAGAAAAATAAGTTTAAAAAAACACACCTGAAGAAGATGCCAGTGTCTTAATCGTTTAAAGAGGTCCATTGTTCATATGAACTTCACTATCGCCAACATCCTATACTCTGCCACGTAAGCCGATTCCGTGACCTCAATATCCCATTTGATTTTTTTTCCTTTTATTTTTTATTATCAGCGGAGCACCCAGACTGACCGCACGCCGTATACACACCCTCCCCCATCGGTATGCGGTCAGTCTGGTCAAGTTGACCGACCAACCCTTTGAGGGCTCGCAGTGGGTCTCTCGATACACGCCTTCTTCGACTTCCTCGCCCTCCTTACGCCGCTTTTCGGGGCTCGGTTGTCGTGACGAACCCTTCGCACGCCGTTCTCCTCTACGCCACATATACTACTTCGGACACTGGGGGGTATCTGCATACAAATTGCTTTTTCGAGGAAGGGCTTGTAGGAGGCGAGGCGATCCCATCGCACGCCATCCGGTGTCCGTGTCGAAAGGCCGTGCTCGTCTCCGAACCGCAATCGACGTTGCATTTGATGGGTTTTACTTTTATCTCCGGTATGCACCGCCTGTAACTTCCGCGGCATCGCCCTTCCTCGCTGTGTTGTAGGTTTTCTTTGTCTGATCTGTTTGCTTTACTAGACCCACTTGATTTGTCACTCCATTCCTTGTTTTGTTTCCGGCGAATTCTGCGTGAGTCGTGGTTCGGCGACCCGCGGTCAAGGACGTTTGACTATACTCCCACTTTACAGAGGCACTTTTATGGGGTGTATGCGTACGATGTGACACCCTGGCACGACGTGTGATATATAGGTGTGCGATAATAATGAGATCTAACGGACAATCATGCCAAGGAAATCATGGTGTGACGCCTTTATACGATGTCCAATGCATCAGCCTTCATGCTATAAAATGTTTGTTAAGTTATCAGCTGAGGATTCAGATAGTGAGTGGGACCTACATTGGGCGCAAGCTAAACAGAGGAAGGCACAGGTGTCGGTGCAAATACCTCCGGGCGCCAACTGAGGGTGCCAAGTCAGCTTCTTCAAAGCGCGCTGCAGAACAGTATGGCGTTAAGGGGAAAGTAAAGAGAAAAACGGTTTTTCGCGTAATAGTAAAGTACAACTCCGCAATCCCGAAAACGCCGCTTGTATCGCTTGGCGAGCGAGAAAACGCGCCAAAACGAAATGCTGGTGGAGACGCCGCCGGCAGATTCCCGCACCAAACGCCGTTACGTCATAAGTTTTGAAGGTCTCCACTGGGTCTTATGTAGCTTCTAATCAATAAAGATTGTCTACAGTGTCATCTCTTGGTGCCGTGGACCTAGCATACGAAGTTTCACAACATTTCGCCATGCCAATGTAGCGAAAACACGAAAAATGGCTTTTTTTGAAATTTTTGTTGGGACGCGCGGAGATATTGGCGCGGAATTTCAAAACGAAGCTGCAACTTTAATTTTCTCCGCCAATAATGAACTTGTGATAGTGAAATGCATGGCACTGTAATTCTCAGAACGCAGTTCGTCGATCTAAACTTAGTCATTCTTTCTTTCTATTGTCCCAAAAAGAGAATTTCAGAAGCTCGTTTTATTGTGTGTTTAGAAAAAAAAATATTTAACGATTTCGAGTACTTCGCACTCAGAGCACTGAGCCGTGGCGATCCTAAGAACGACTCGGACAGAGCGTTCGGCGGTGAGCATCCGAACACATCAGTAACGAAACCAGCAGATAAGAAAAACAAGGAAAGTGCTTTTTCTTTTACTTTCTCTTGGCTGTTTGATCTAATCGATGTTATAGTATAGTGTTGGCATATGGTTGGCTAAATAAGGTTACGTATCGGGCTTTCTATAGCGTAAACATCCCTAGCTTTCCTTTCTGTTCCTTCGTCCCCTTGTGTGCCCAGACGCTTTTGACAATGCAGCCTGTAGTCGATTACTTCTATTGACCCATTTTTATTTATGGGCAGTCTCGAATATACATATATACACGGGGAAGGATGCTGTATAACATCGTCTTTCCGGCCGGGGTCGTCTGCGCGCGCTTATTTTGTGAGAGGAAAAAAAGAGGGGGGAGGGGCGCTCATAGTTGCCGCGATATCTCGGCAACGATCAGCGCGCGGCTCTTGCCCCCACAGCAGGCGGGAGCTTCTACGGGCTGTACACTCAACACGGAAAAACTGTGCCAAACGTGTACCTGGAGTGGTCATCCACATATAGATGCGCTCTACACGTAACAAACTGCCACAGCCCTTATTACGAGCATGAGCTGCCCACGGGAGGCGCTTGTTATTAAGGCCGTCGCTATACGCACGAACCTTGTTGTGGTCATCTACTGTGGCCACGCCGCAGGAAACTGTGCAAGTGCATGTTTACTACAATATTATTCTTCCTAAAAATGCAAACCGTGATTCGTAAAACATCCGAATATGTTGCTGTCGCATTCATCAGTTCGCCATCTTGGCCCAAGTGTGACTTTTTGTGTATGTGGAGGAACATACTTTTCTAGAGTGCAACAGATACTTTTTTGAGTGTATAACGGAATGGTGGATATGCTAAATTTAAAAAAAAGAGATAAAGGAAGAAAAACGGTGGGCCAATGACGTGCATTTCAATTTTCTTGTTTTGTTTTCGCAGTGATGCTGTCCACGGACGGATCGAGTTGCATCAACGTGGTCGGCCTCATCGTGGCCTGCTCCATGTTCCTGATGGCCCAGGTGGTCCTCCTGCTCGTCTGGGGATGCGTGTGGCAGCGCAGGCGCCGCAACAAGCTCGACGAGTGCAACACGCCCAGCATCGACATCCTCTACTCGTCCTCCAGTAAGATCTACTAGTACGCATCATCGAGTGAGCTGACTCCATGACGGCTGTAGGGTGACACGAAATACCGCGAGTCTTCAAGACATTGGAGAACTCCCTTCCAAGCGCGCGCGTGTGCGTGTTGTCTTGTATCATCGTGAACTCAAGGTAGTCTTGTAGCATCATGGACTCAAGCTTGAACCACTTCGGCCGACGAAGATGGTTCGCACACTGGCCACTTGAGTTCACGATACCTGCGGCAGCAGCGGGATCTCCGAGCCACATAACACCGTTCGTAAACACCGTAATACCACGTAACGCCGCGCGTTACTTTAGGGTTACAAGGGTGCGTTGAGTCGTGGTCGACACCGGCTGCAATCTATAACTCGATCGCGATTCGCTTCCTTTCGCCGGCTCCGAACGTGGCTAAATTTCTACGGAGACATTCCGCTCCTGCCGGACTTGATTGTTATCCTGAGCGGTATTTGTGCGATCGGGGCATTAGTGTCCGTACCCGTCATGAAGACTGCAGTAAGCGCACGCTGCTTTCTTCTGCGCTAGAAAGCTTGTACTTGGACGAATATTTCCTGAGATAGACACCAGTAAGGTGCACGAGCTGTTTTCAATTGGAGAAAGAGATGTTAAAAACTCAGACAGAACCACTTATTGGGAAAGCAGTTCATACACAACGTTTGTCATGTGGGGTTCATCTCGGAAGTTATTCCTGAAAGATCTCAAGATTATCCTGCTCAGTAGTCAAGCTCAATAATGTAACTCTTCATATGGACCTTGCAATGTAGATCGCACAAAAGCTTGAAGGCTGTATTACTTTGTTGCACGACCATGACTAGGGTCGATGCGTGACCGTGAGATACCAAGATGTGCTCAGGCACAAGCTTGATCAACTACTACTGCTGGAACATAACGTTAACTTTATAATTGTCATACTCGATTACATTTGGCACATTGCGAAACGTTGTGCCTAATTCAAATGTTCCGTCTTAGTGCATTTCATACAGCCGGACACTGGCCGTAGGAGACAATTTGTCAAGTGCATTTTTGTAGATGTGATTCTTTTAGTCTGACAAGGTACCATTCAGTGTGCAGTTCAATCTTGCGAGGAAAATAAAACGAATTCTCTAGTGCGTTTCCTTCTTATAAGGATACATGCTGGGCACTTTAGCGTAAGCGATGTTCACAAAAAGAGAGAACCAGGCAATATGACGTTAGAAATACGAAATACGTCCTCAGAACTAACGACGTAGATTGGGATAAAATTACACCTAAATAATGCAGGTTCATCTTTGTTCCCTCCTTAAAGCATTCTTGCTGCTTTCGGACTCGTAGAGAAAAAAAAAAAGGTTAGAAATATTCAGAGAACGAAAATATTTCTGCAGTTTTTCGATAGCAGAGCACGAGGAAGCGAACTACAGTTTTCTTCGTTCTCTCTCGAACGTGCAGGAGAAAGCAGCGTGCGATACACGAGAGATGGCGCCACCAGTCGTCAAGCAGCCGGCAGCGCGGCGTTCAACTCTCTTTTCAACGGTCCTTGCCGGCACCTGCAGTCCAGGCGCTGATAGATGCAATATCTCTCACTCGAACATCTATACACACTGTACACACAATATACGTGCATGACCGGCGCAAGCAAAAAAAAATAATAATGCTCCCGACTTTGCACCAATGACTAGCTCAACACTGCCAATGCGTGCGAGAAACGACAGATTCTGAGATGGGCTCGAGTTCTACGCTTCTGAAAGACGTCGCTCCGAGCAGCAACCGTCATCGGCATCTACGAAACCAGCGGAAAGAGAAAAAAAAAGAGACTGTGCTACTGGTGTTTGGTGTAGTGCCTGCTACGACGTGTGTGTTGCTGCCAACAGCACTTCCTCGGAACTCTTGTGTTTTTTGCGTTACTGCGGCGGGCCTTCGAAAATCCCTCCTGTGCGTCGTGGCGTTTGCACCAAAGAACATTTGCTGGACCGGACGTTGCAAGGGTCTGATACGCCAGTTCATTGACTCCAGTGTGCTGGACGTTAGCGTGTGTGTGCATCGAATGTGAACTCCCCCCCCCCCCTTTTTTTTTAATCTTATGTGAAGTGAACGTTTGTCTCGTGTGTTTTGAAACTGCTCTTCAAGGAGGGACTGGTTCCCTATCTTATCCTTTCATCTCCGGAAACGTGGAGTGACTGTGAACGCTTTAGTCTTGCAGTTATCTGCCCTGTGTAGAGCAGTCTAGCTTATATAGGGTGCTGGGCTTTTGGTGGTTGCTACGATGAAACAGAAAACTTTCGTCGATATGTCGACGCTGTCGAATCTACTCATAGTTTTGGTTTCGGCTGTTCTCTAGAGATGACTCGCTGAGCCATTTTAGAGCCCGGGATAGTATATTTACGTCTTGCAGCGTTGGTGTTTTAACGTTCATCGTTTTAACGTTCGTTTTTTTTTTATCATGACCACTGCTGGTAATCATAATGAACTGATTTTATATGTATTAATATGGCTGCTGAGCAGCACGTCTTAACCAACTACGTTTAACTAGCGTTGAAAGTAGTTTTTTTCTAGTTTCAGGAGTTGGTAAAAGGGATTCCATCTGAGCTTCAGTGACCGATACTTCTATTTCGCCCTTCCTATAACGGGGGATTTTTATATTGTTTTTTAATGCACCGCGAGATATTTTTATGCACCACGTTCACCAAACCCCCAAGTCAGCTGGCTCATTGACTCGTTTTTGTTTTTATTCGTGCATAAGCTCAGTGCCTATACGACGTCTAACCATAATCGCTACCCCTTCATTTCCCGTGAGTTGACTGATTGTTGAGAACAGGGAAAGCCATGGTCGCGTCACCTTACGCTCATTAGTTTCGTAAACACGCAGTTTGGTGTGCTGGTTTACGTTCGGTCATCTGCCTAAGATTTTTGGGACGCCTTTTGCACTAACAATTGGTTCTAAAATCCTCGCTACGCTTCAGAACCGTAACCCTCGACTCCCTGCCTCGAGAGTATTCTACAGCGTTAAAACGCTGCGCAAGAACTTGCTTTTACGTTAGATACTTTACCCGCGGGAATCTAGCTAACTCGGAGGAGCCCAACAACTCTCGCTGCCAAACCGGAGTCGAACAAAACAATTCTCGCAGTCTCTACTGCAATCTTATTCGAATTGATATCAAGCTCTCTTTAGACAACGCTTACGCCTTCGTGTCACGTGACATGACGTCATCGAAGAAGGCTGGACGGTCGCTCTGAAAACCACGCTTTCGCAAAAAAAAAAAAAGGAACGAACGTGCCAATTCTGAGCGACGTTCAGCGTTGAAGTACAGACTATTTATAGATGGGCGTCATGTCACGCCAGAACTTCGGGCGTGCAAGTTGTCTGAAGTTTATGTGCTACGGGAGAGAGAAACGCGTACACTATCGCACTATCTGGTAGGGGGCATGCGAATTCGCATCCTCGCTCAGTGCCTTTGTGAATCCGCCTTTACAATTGCGTGTGCTGCCATCTTGGTGCGGGCCTGGACAGCTTGCGTTGCCAAAAACGGTTGCCTCCGAGATCAAGAAGCGTTTCGACATTCCGCCAGGAGAACGGCGCATGCGCAGCGACATCGTGAAAATGAAAAGGTGGATCGTGAAACGCAGAAAACATTCATCACCCTAGGTCCGTTCGATTCACGCAGGGAACGTGAACCAGTTCACGAGGTGCTGCACCTTGCCATTCGTTTCAGCGGTGCAGCATTGACGACCGCTGAACCCTGCCATTCGTTTTGAAAGGTGCAGAAGAGGTGCAGCACCGGTTCACGATTTTCCTGCACCTCCTTCGCTGACGGTGCCGACTTGGTGCAGCCGCGCGTGCAGCTGAGCAGACGACGCAGCACTTAGACGTAGGTGGCTTAGGCGCCGTACCTGCCTCTACAAACGCGCTGTGTATTTTCAAGATGTTTGCGCCTCATAAACTGTCCGCATGTGCGTTTCGCCATAGGTCAGTGTCTGATGAACGGTGTAAATTAACCGAAAAGAAATAAGGCCAACACCTTGTCGGCACATCGTCATTTGTTTCGGGTGTCGTGCTCTGCCTGCACCGCTGAACTCACGCTGCACAATTTCTGAACTTCGCGTGCACAGCCGTGAACCGGTTCCGACCGGTGCAGGTGAATCGAACGGACCTCCTGTTTCAGTTCCAAACGAACAAGTGGTAGAATCTACACACCGCTAAAAATACATACTAACACAAAAACAAAGGTGCAAGCTAAAGAAAGTATCTGCAGCTGCTAAAGGGCTGTTCGGTGAGTAAGCGTTCGAATTCGAGTCGTAAAATTATCTGTTCAACGTTGCTATCACTCGGCATCATCACTAAATCACTTCCATGTTGCCATGCGCGTTCATTTTCCTATCGCTGCCTATATCGGGTGGAATGACTTGAAAGCCGCTTGCCTAATGCTGTTCGGCAACCTCGAATTGAAGTCATGAACGTCCGTCAATGTGAGTGAGTGCAGTTCAATGTTCAAGTTCAAGCGGGAAATACGTCAATCTCGGGATCGCAGCCGTTAAGTGAGTTTGCACCATATTGTTACTAGGTCAGAAGTGTCAAGCTTAGTTAATCGGAGTCCAAGTCAGTTATTATCACTCACAAACTGCTATGCAAACATTCATGCCTTCGTGGCGCTCTTTGGCCATCAATTGGACCTTGCGCCATAAAACGCCACACATCATCATCAACATTCATGCCTTCAGTCAAATTTCTTCACGTTTGTCCACCTATACACGTGAACCGGTTACACGAAACAAGTTAGAATGCAACTTGAGCGGTTAACTGCGGTGAATGTGACGTTCCTGCAATAACTACTTTACTTATATCAGTGATAACTTTACAAATCACACCATGGACTCAAAACAATGAGCTCATTTCCCGATAATACACCTGTCTGTGTCAAATCACTGAAATCGCACATAAATTATGGCACTGCAAAAAAGAAAAAGTATGCAGGTTAAATTGTACAGCAGTCGCGTAAGAATGGGCCGTTACAACGCCCGCTCCGAGCGATGCCGAAATTTAGCGGCTGTTTTTAAAATGTCTCGCTTCTGAGAAGATGGTATTGATTGATTGATTAATTGTTTGATTGATTGATTGATTGATTGATTGATACTAGAAGTTGGCCGTTTTCGCTGCACTATTTTTTTTTCATTTAATTCATCAGCATACGGAGATAGAGTGATCAACCAAAACAGTATGTGTATCTCCTTACCGGTAATTATTGCGTGATTCATTACTGAAGCAGTGGGGCGCCATACGTAACACGAACTGGAGAAGAGAACAACAACACAAGTGCTTCTGTTGTTCACCTATCCTCCCGTCTGTGTTACGTGCCACGCCCCACTTCTTCTATACTGAACCGCTACCAACTAGCCTAAATGGCTGTTTTGCTACATCATTGCGTGAAGCCAGTGACGTAGATCTCGAAAAATATCGGGGGGGGGGGGGGAGGCATCTTGTCATGATGGTCATGTTCTTATAAATCTAGGTTTTATTTTTGATTCGAAGTTGAAATTTTGCTTTTAAGTGCAATTCTCCCGGAAAAGGCTTACAGATCTTACATAGGGGAGTAAGGAAAGTTTGCTGCTTAATTCTCAAAACAATCCAAATGTGATATTTAAAAGGTGGAGCTCGGAAGTGGAGGGGCACTATCAAGAGGTGCCCCCCTCCTCCATTCTGTGATTCACGTGACCGCGTGAAGTTTCCTATCTTCGTACTTTCGCAGAATGCAGATGCGTACTGGAGAAGTTGACGCAATTTTCGTGTTGAGCATGTTAACAGGCATGCTGAATAGGCATGTTGACACTGTTCGACGATGCCACCACGCCGGCAGGCTATGCGGTACTCAACTGCGCGCATTACGCAAGTGGCTTTTAACTCGTTCTCCATTACACTTTTTCATCCATGTACCCATTCGGCGCAGACAGCGCCTACGCTATACAGTATCGTACACGGTGACCTATCAGTCGCGCACAAAAGGTACGGGCTTTCTTTCGTTTTGAGTTCGAATGTGACTGCTCATGTGCGTATGTGTTACTATCCAAGTTATGCTCAGCGCTGGTGGTGTTTTTTTTTTCTTCTAGTATGAGTGTGTATGCAACGTTCATGCCTAATCATGCATTATATGTGAAGACCACGTATCCTATTTTGACATAGATTATTGCATAAGCTAGTGAAGAAGCGATGGTTGAAGGTGGTTTGAAGAACTCTCATTTCACTGAAAGAACACGTTAGAAGACCAGAAATGAGTGGACCGAACAGGGCCTGAACACACAACTGCCTGTGCAGCTTTTTCGTCTCTCGCCTTGTCACGCGCTGTTTCAAAGGTTCCAGTTCCAGTTACCACGTTGATTGCGCAACTATGTAAGAAATGGCCCCAATGATTACAAAAGCTAGGAAAACCGTTTCCGCCGTTTGAGTATTTTGAATAATATATGAATACGCTTCAAAACGTACAATTAATGGTGACTATTATGAGATTGGTGCGTGCTGAAAGTTTGAAATATAGAAAGAAACCGTGGGAAAAATAGGTTTGAATTATCATGTGTTTGCGCTTGCAAAAACCTATTTAATGTGTATGGCTATCAAAGATCTGTGGTATAATTTTGCCAAATTAACGCAGGTCACTGCGTAGAAGTAGTAGAACTGCTTAACTGAAGCGCTAAAATGATCCATCTGTGCTTTTTAATTTTTCTTCTCGTAGACGCAGGTACTCAGTTGCTCTTAGTCAACAGCTGGCCTCTGTGATTAGTTCCGGCGAAGCTTCCGTAGCTAATCACGGAGGCCACTGTAATCAAGTTTCAAGCGTCCGTCGGAAGGACGTCCCTGGCAGCGTTCCTATAGTCCATGAACGTTAGCCGCAGCATTGAAGCAACGAATTCAGTTACGAAACCTGTGTATCACTGCCTCAGTTGGCGCGAAAAAAAAATGTTTAGGACTTACTAGCAAATGCTCAGTTTGAACTCATGGGTTGCGTCTGCAGTGTTCCCGGTATGAAGTTTAATATGTTTTATCCTTCAATCTTTTGTGATCGCAGCTGTGAGGCGAATCTACGCAGTACATTCGTGGTTCAGGTGCACTCATCAACTTGAACGCGTTGCCGTGGCGATGTTTCTTTTTTTTTTTTTTCATGAGAATGTCGACATACTGCCTCTAAAAAAGTGCAATTAAATATTGCTCGAAAAAAAGGGAGTGTATGGTTATTAGTCATTTTTATGAGTGAATGTACTTCTTGAATCTCGCAATAAATATTTATTTTCAGCATTTTTTGTTCAGTTCTCCCGTCGTAACGAAAAAAAAAAAAGCCGAGTATAGAGCGCATCCTGGCACCAAAAAATCACAGCTAGACGCAAGTCGCGATACAAGGCAAAGGCATGTGGGCCCCTGTGGTCAGCGTTTTCTCCATTTTATTGAGGCCAACAAGATTTGACCGATCCAGCCGTCCACCACCCTCTCCTCTAGCCATTTCCTGCTCTCGCCCATCGCCTAGCCTTCGCGTGTGCCTTGCAGTAATGGAGGAGAGAAGTTATCATGTAATGCCTCATGACAGAAGTCATATGAAATAAAATTTCGTTCGGGTGGTGTTCAGATCTGTCACCCGCGGGGCGGCGTCTTGAATTCGTCGTGTTCGCAGCGGCGGTCGCGCTGGCTCTGTAAGAGACACGGTGTTTTGCGAATCGCGTGTCTCTGTTCGGTGGCGCTATGCGAGCAGCCAACGAGGACGCGTCATAGAACTATGATCACTACACTGCAACGCTGCTGCATCACGAGCGCTTTAAGGCGGCGGCGGCGGCGGTATTGCTTCGAGCCACAAAAAAAAAAAAAAACGAGCACGAAGAAACAAATCTGATAGATTTATGATACGGAGAGGGAAACACGTCTCATCGCATCTCCGTCGGCGCCCGGACGCTAGTGTGACGCAGGCCTCGCGAAGCGTCGAATCATGACCACTCCCTGACCACTCCCTTATGACCACTGCAATTAATGAAACAACGGAGGATTTGGTGTGGCCAACAGCCTCGTTGTGGCAAGACAAAGCTCATCAAAGGTTCGTCAGTCCCACTTGACTGCCGTCGCCCTTTTGGGTTCACCAATACAAAACAGCTCCCGAGGTTCGCGAAGAACTTTTATTAATTATCCGAAGGAAGAGCCGAAACACAGCAATAAAGACAGTCGCATGTGCATTCGAAGCCGCCAGCACGAGGACTATCGGTGAGTACATATATTAGCCTCTCTCTAGATACGAGGCTGGTCTGAAAAGTTCTCGGCCTCAATGAGAATCACGTGTGCTAGAACTTGCAGCACTCAGGTGCACGTTCTTACAAGTTTCTGCAAGTCTCGGAAGAAACGCCCTCTAGTGTCGACTAGCAGTTAGCCCTTGACAACTGATCCCAGTGTGTGTAGTGTGAAACGCCGTAAGACACATAGAAGCTTGAGTACCGTGCGGGGATAAAGTTCTTTGTAAAAGGAGGTTTATCTCGGAACGAAATTTACCAAAGGTTTGTTAAAGTTTACAAGCAAGATTCATCTTCATACTACACAGTCAAGAAATGGGCTGCTGAGTTTAAGCAGGAAGAGATCGCAGTGAAGATGGCCCGTGTGATGGGCGCCCAAAAAGTGCAACAACTCCTGAATTTATTGACCGTGTGCCCGATACTGTTTAAAAAAAAACAGGTGAGTAATGTTGCGCGAATTGGCCGACGATGTTAGCACCTCAGGGAAACGTGTAGGTCGCATTTTACACAACGAATTGCACATAAAGATTTCATTGATAAGTGGAGTTTAACGTCTGAAAACCACCATATGATTATGAGAGACGCCGTAGCGGAGAGCTCCAGAATTTTCGACCACTTGGGGCTATTTAACGTGCACCCGAATCTGAGTACATGGGCTTACAACATTTCCACCTCAATCGAAAATGCAGCCGGGATTCGATCCCGTGACCTGCGACTTTAGCCACTAGACCACCGCGACAGGGTGGTGCTATTTTATCGAGATTACCTCAACAAAATTTTTCCAAACTCGGTATGTCAATCTGATGACCCGGCAGCAGACCTTGTGCTTCATTCTTACCTGTTAGGAATTATGTATGTGTCTCAGTAAACACTGTCAATATTTATGACGTCATAGCGTTGGATGCAGACTCGGATCTTAAAATTGCTTCGCCACCGCCATTTTTCTTTTTTCACGTTTTCTCGCCTACTAAGCATCTTCTCGCGACGAGCGTGGTAATTTTTGAATTTATTGATTGTGGAGTTTAACTTAGAAGTGTGGCAGTTTGGGCTAGTTGGTATGACATGACGATATTCATAGCGCGAGAACAGAACGACGACAAAGAGACAAGAAGGACATGTCTGTGTCGTTGTTCCGTCCTCACGCTATAACTATCGTCATAGAGTTTAACGTTCCAAAACCACCATATGATTATGAGAGATGCCGTAGTGGAGGGCTCCGGAAATTTCGACCACCTGGGTTTCTTTAACGTGCACCCAAATCTGTGCACACGGGCCCACAACATTTCCGCCTCCATCGGAAACGCAGCCGCCGCAGCCGGGATACGATCCCGCGACTTGCGGGTCAGCAGCAGAGTATATTAGCCACTATAGACCACGGCGGCGGGGCAACTACACATAAAGAAGCTGTGTGCAAGTTGGGGGACTCGCATCCTTACTCCTTGGCAAAAACGCAACCACATGACGGTGTCACAGCATGCTTTAGAGCAGTATAACAAAAATCCAGTTCAACTTTCACGAAAATTCATAATAGTAGATAAAATTTGAATTCACCATTGCACACAGGGTTCAAGACAACACTAAAATCAGTGGACTGAAACCGGCTCCTCCTCATCAACGAAAGCCAAGTTGGTTCCTCAGCAGAAAAGGTGATGGCCTCTGTTTTCGGGGCCGCTAAAAGCATTCTGCCTGTAGAATAACCCGAAAAATGTGACAATAACTGCGTAGTATTATTCGAACCTTTTAACACGATTGGATCAGAAAATTTATGGGAAAAGACCAGATTTGCACAAGATGAAAATCGGCTTTCATGAAGACAATCCACCGGTGCACAAAGGGCATATTGCAATGGATAAATTGGGACGACTTGAAGTAAGAATTGTTGGAGCATCCCCCCCCCCCCCCCCCTCTATTTTCCTGACTTGGCCCTGTCTGACTACCGCCTGTTCCCAAAACTCAAAATCTCTGTGAGCAACGTTTTCCATCATATGAAGAAGCGATTGCTGCTGGGGTACGAGTACTTTTAAGTACTTCCATAAAGTCATTTTAAGAACAGAATCCTGGCTCTGGAACATGGACGCACCAAGTATGCAGAGTTGAGAGGAGACTATGTTGAAAAATAAAAATAATTTCGAAGGCCCATGCTTTTTTTTCTACATCAGGTGGAGAGCTTTTCTGACCGCCCTTGTGCACTACCCACCAACGATCGCAGTGCCTCATTTCCCTCTCGTAGATGTTGTGTAAAACTGTCGTAATGTACACGTGACAGCACGTAAATAGCTTTAGGTCTCGCTTTCAGCAACGTCACAAAAAGAAAAAAAAATTCAAGGGTGTATCTATGCGTGCTTCTGAACCCTCCCCCCACCCCCAAAATCTACCCCTTGGTGTGATCCGTTCATACGGCACTGTTATAACCAGATGAAGTGCATTACTATGCTAGTACGAAAGTAAGTAGGAGAACGTCCGAGGGGCTTGTTTTCTGCATTACAAACTAGTGATACAACTACTCGGCGAGCTTTCGAAAAATATTCGTACCCACTTCAATATCGGAATTTGCTTCGCACCCAGAATTTCGATATTCGCGCACCTCTATATGTTTCAATACCACCCAAAAAGTGAAAGCATGAGAAATTTTTATGAGGTCATAAATCTCCCAAACCCACCTCACCCCGCACATCATTGTTAGGGCCCTGTATCAGGGCCGTACCCAGACATTTTTTCCAGGGGGGGGGGGGGGTGAGGAAGGGAGCACCTCCATTATTCTGGGGAGGGCACCCCTTAAAATGGTCATTTTCCGCTCTCTATGCCATGGTGAAAAAAGTTTCCGAGGAGGGGGGGGGGGGGCACGGGCCTGGTGAAGATTTTTTTTTTTTTTGCCGTTGCACTATCTCTTTGATCTCATGCGTTGCGCCGATGCTCCTAAGAAAAAAAATTGCCCGCAGCTTCCCTCGGGGGAACACTGAGGAGGATGCGGACCATATAATTGGTTAACGGGTGTTAAAGTGCGACTTACTTGGGTCGATGGCTAAATTGGTTAACGTGGTTGTGAAATGGGGTGTTAAATTGCGACTTACTTGGGTCGATGGCTAAATTGGTTAACGTGGTTGTAGGAGGGGGTGTTAAATGAGTGAACACGTACGACACGTATGCGAAAGGGCGGCGCTGGTCGAAGGGACGTCGATCGTTGTGTTTGTGGATTCGTTGGAATTCATTTCACCGCGACGTTGGACGTCGACGCGCCGTACAAACCAACCGACGAGCGGCAACTGAGCGAGCGAGCGCCGACCTTGAGTATATATACAGCACGACGGCGCATGCACTGTCAGCTGTTGAATGTTCTCGAAGCGCGACGCCACATGCGCGTCCACTGGAGAATCAGGAGAATTGTAGATGTCGAACGCGGTGTGTAGAGGAGGAAGGGTGCACAGATGGTGGAGGAGTGAAGCGCGCGCGGTTTGTAGAGGAGGAAGGGATGCACAGATGGTGGAAGAGTGGGCGACGGCGCGACGGCGCATGCGCGCGCGTCAGCTGTCGAATGTTCGAGAAGCGGTGCGGACGGCGCGGACGGCGCACTACAAGGCGCGAGTATAAGATGCTTCCACATCTAAAAAAAAGGGGTGGGGGAGTGATTTTTAAATGAAAAGAAGATATGAGTGCGCCCCGTAATATTATCTCATGGAGAGGACACCTCAACAGTAGCTCACGAGGGATGGGCGTGAGGAGGGATTAATAGGATAGGGAGGAATTAACGATATAGAGATAGTGGGAGGGGCAGGGACATCCACATACGGAAGTAAGGAGAAGATAAGAAAGATGAACCCGGTCGCAGGAGTCCGAGGACGGGGCACCACTAAGCGAAAGCTCTTGTCGGCGTCAAGAGATGGCGTAGGGCGAGCCAGTCGGCCACAGCTGCGCTGTCGTCGGAGATCGGGTGGGTACAACTGGTCAACACGAAATCCAGCGAGCGACTGCCAAGGAAAAGTCAAAAGGATTGGCCTTACATAAAGAAGCTTCGAGTTCCAAGGCCAGTTGCGTGAATTGCTCTCTCATATATCGTTTCTCTAGTCTGCAGGTGCTGATGGTACGAGATGTTTTGTGCAGATGCAAGACCGAACCAACTGTTGCAGATATATGTACCTGTGGGGCGGGGCGGTCGAATGTTGCCAGGCTATGCTGCTACAAGAATAAATGGACCTGGGAACATTTGGCGGCTTCTGTACATCGCCGGGCTGATGCATTCGCTTTCTCTCACTCAAATTTCCCGGTATAACTAAAAATGTAAGATTCTACGTGCAAGACAATAGAACGGTAGCGCCATCTCTTTTTGTTTTCACAAAACAACGTAAGACTTCTTAGAGTGCACTTTTTAATCAAACTAGAACTGCTAGAACGTCTCGGAGTGCCTGAAGAGCAGCGTGTACTTCTTTTGTTTTAGCAACAGATGGTACTACATTGTTTTTAACTTTTATTTTTTTTTTCAATTCATCATCATTATCATCATCAGCTTGATTTCGCCTACTGCAGAACAGAAAAGGTCGTGTGAAGGCCTGCACACAAAGTACTGTTCATGCTGCGGCGAGACTACAGTTGTACTTTTGTATAGGAATTTGCGTGAAGATAACAAAACACATGGCGAAAGCACAACAAGGTCGAAACCAGAGCCAACGTTACTAGATTACTAGTAACGTTGACCAGAGCGACCTGAACTAGCGTTGCCTTGAAAATAAGCACAAGCGTTATCTTACCGTCTATGTAGCGACGATTCGCCTGTCTGTGTTTTGGTCGTTTCGGCAATTTTTCGTTGATGAGCATGGATGAAACGAAGCTGCCTCAGAAGCGATACTACCGACAGAGAGCTCATTCAAACCCGATAGCCGACCACTGTTTCGTTTAGTGAGTACATCCATCACTTTTATAGCTGAGCACTCGCGTGGTGCAGTGTTTACTACAATTCTCCCCCACGTGCTCTGCGAAGTGCTTGGGTCCGCATCGCTTGTAAAATGCGTTCTGTCGATTCATAGCTCGAAATTGTATTAGTGGCACAGAACCTGCGTTTTTTGCGGAACTGCCGGAATACGGCTGTTCACTCTGGATTGAGTGTTCGGAAATAGGTTAGCACCGTCCGGCATCTTTAGCGTAACTGACAGCTTTCGACTGGAACATCCATCCCATCGTGGAATACCCGAGTACAGGTCGCCAAAAACCCTGCAGGACAATGTTGTAAAGTTTCAGCCAAACAAATAACTGAAGTATTTGCGAAATTCGATATTTCTATGTGACTCGCCTGAACTGTATCTTTCAAGTACAGTGGCTTGGCTTCTTTGAAAATATTGGCTGCTTATTATTAGTGATACCACTTGTTATCTTGATGTAATGTAGTGAATTGGGCTACTTGGAACATACTCATGACGACCAGCGCAAAAAAAAAAAGACGACGAAAAAAACAAGAATGTACACAACACAAGTGCTGTCTAACAACTGAAATTTCATAGAGCCATAGCTAAGGCTACAGACTTGGTGAAATTTCTTTTTCGGTTTCTGTTCACTTCAAGCAAATAAAAATGAGGCTGTTGACGTGGCTCGCAGAGAGCGACACATCGAGTAACGCATCAATCAAGGTAGTGTTTTCAGCAATGTTATCATATGGAACACTACCTTGCCAAATGAAGGCATGCTTATTATGCGGGATGTTCATTTCGTCCAAACCCCACCAATCGGCACCGATTGCAAGATCAAGTTGTATGCACAAATGTGTACACAGCAAGTTGGAACGGTCGGACAGTCGTAATCAAGATTATGGCCCTCTCTGAATTTAAACCTTTCTTTACACTCACAGTCCACCGTGCCCCGATGACATGGACTGGGGCAAGTACTTTCCTCAACCAGACAAGCCGGTGGAGTTTGCAGACATTGGATGCGGGTATGGGGGCCTTCTCGGTTAGTCTCTTTTTTTTTTCTTCTATTCTGACGCTATCTTTTCCAGTGTTCCATGGCTTTGTTACATCAATGGGGAATATGGCGCAAGCATTGTATTGTTTGTATTTCCTTATCTCTCTATACTGGGGTGCCCTGCATGCTCACACCTGATATCGCTACTTTTGCTAGTGTACTCCATGAAAAGGCAGTAATCAGCGTTCTGGTTGATAGTCTAATGAGCTTCCTAAAGATTGAAGCCGGGTACCTGATGGCTATTTTTGAAAATTCGGCCACTAGAGGAAATGGGGATCAATGCTTTTGTGTGCATTTGTCACTAAAATGTATCATTTCTTTTGATACATTCTAAGAAAGGGTAATGATGTTGCAATGTGGTCAGATTAACTGGATTATAATCATGCAATTTGCTATTGTGTGCTGGGCAAGGGACAATATTACAGAAAGTAGAGGGAGATAAGAAACACATGTATAAAACACTGCTTGCACGTCATCCGATTGCTATAGCACAATGCTGGTGAGTGAATAAATCGTCTGTGCAAAAGTTTGCAGAACCAATTATGGAAAGATTGCCCCACCGTGGTGGTCTAGTGGCTAAGGTACTCGGCTGCTGATCCGCAGGTCGCTGGATCAAATCCCGGCTGCGGCGGCTGCATTTTCAATGGAGGCGAAAATTCTGTAGGCCCGTGTGCTAAGATTTTGGTGCACGTTAAAGAACCTTAGGTATTCAAAATTTCCAGAGCCCTCCACTACGGCGTCTCTCATAATCGTATGGGGGTTTTGGGGTGGTAAACTCCACATATCATGAATTATGGAAAGATCATTTGCCAAACCTGTCACGTTTCAAGAACACCACAATTTTCGAGAAAGTTAACCACGCACTCAAGCATACATTGATAAATATTGGCCTATCAATGCTTTATATATGATGAATTCACTGTTGTTTTCGGATCTCAAGCGATGTGTTAGATTTGTGTCAGTCTAACTTGACTGTGTGCCCTAACATTCTCAGATGAAAAGTGACCAAGCAATGCCTAAAATGTGATGAATTCAACAC
Organism: Rhipicephalus microplus; assembly: GCF_043290135.1. Lineage (NCBI taxonomy): Eukaryota > Metazoa > Arthropoda > Arachnida > Ixodida > Ixodidae > Rhipicephalus > Rhipicephalus microplus. The sequence goes on from NC_134709.1 coordinate 22,587,768, forward strand.
TGCTTTCAGATCCAAAACTGTGTGTTACATTTGTGCTCTATCTAGTTTGACTTTGGTTATTCGCGTAGGTAGATACCAGTTATGCTATTCATTGCAGTCTTGATATCTGAACTTTCTTCTGTTTAATATGTTACCAATATTTCTTCATTGTCACCCCGCCATGCTAGGTTTTACGTGCAGGTTCAAATACGGGCTATGGCCGCCTCATTACAGTAAGAGTGAAATGCATTAACACTCATGTATTATAACTTCTGCAGCTAAAATAACTCCTGATGGTCAAAATTACCCAGGCATTCCTCACTATGGTGTGCTTCGTAATGATGTCATGTTTATGCCATATAGAAGCCAATATATTATTATGTATACTTTTTGATGCAAAATAGTCTATTTATTATTATATACAATTATTATATTACTATATAATATATATTATATTATTATAGTTGGGCTGAACATCCCAAAACGACCGTCTGATTATGAGAAACGCTACAGTGGAGGGTTCTGAAATTTTCGACTTTCTGGGGTTTTATAGCGTGCACCTGAATCTAAGCACACGTACTTAAGTATTATCACCTCCATCGAAAATGTAGCGAGATTCAATCGCGTCACCTGTGGGTCTGCAGTTGAGCGCCTCAGTCACTACTAGACAACTGTGGCATGTCTAGTTTATTTATTCTTGACAGTGATGCTCTTTTAAGCTTTGACAAATAAGCGCAGTACCTTTTCATAATCCGTTTCAGTAAATAGTTGTGTGAAATAGCTCAGTGTGGCTTGTAACGAACTTAAGCGTGTGCATCATAATAACACCTGAATTTTGACGTGCCCAAACTATGGTATTATTATGAGGTGAGCCATATGGGAGGTGTGATGTAGTAGCTTAAAAAAATGCAAGCATAGCAGACGACAGCGCCACATCACCTGGAAGATGAGAAGAATGAAAGGGCATTGCAGCGCGCCCATTGAAAAAAGAAGAGGAAACGCTCGCGGAGAACGAAGCTGTTCGGACGTCGGCAAGACGATGCAAGGGAGCCTAGGGCGATCCCGCAACTACGCGCGAGGTTCGAAAGGCCGGGTTCCTGTCCTCGAGCCATTGACGTTCTCGGGGCATGGCGTGGCGATGCGCGAGTTCTGGGTGAGTGGTCCTGTGGACATCTTCGGTACGGCGAGCGCCCTCGAAAGACCGGAGCTGCTGACCACGTCCACCGAGCCGACGTCGCTGACAGTGTGCGGCTACTGCTAGACCTGGTGATGCCCTCGACAGTGGTATGCTGACCTGGAACCCAAGCGACGACAGCATCCGAGCACGCAACGGGTCCCACTTCAAGGCACCGGTCTACGGCACAGACTGTGAGACTGTTTACTCTTTTCTTTTGTGTGTGAACTGCGTGCGTGTACGACTTATAGTATTGCATGTGCAATAGTTTTTTTTTTTGTTCGTCCAATATAACTTCCTTTTGTTTTCCTCATTGTTTCCATCTTCCTCACGTCACACGCCTTGCTATGTGACGAACCTAACCACGACATATCTGGCGTCCGCGAGACAGGACTACTCTTGTTACATCTAAGGAGAGCATCACATCGCATATGTGTGTGTGATGGTCGATGATGGAGGCAGATAAGCTGACGGCAATCGGAAAGGAATTGGGGTTAAGTGGGTCAGCACTAAAAGAATGGATGGACCAAGAACACGCACGCAAAAAAGAGGCACGTGACGCTCGTCTGGCTGAACCAAATGCCGCGAAAGAAGCCGAGGCAGAGGCAGTTGCTAGATTACAAGCAGAGAAGGAAGTTCTTGAGCTCAAGTTAAAGTTGCATCAGTTAGGTGCGACAGCAGGTAGCACAACTACTGGGCAGCTTACCGAGGGTGCGCCCGTAGGCACCACGCAGAGCTACCAAAGTCCACATAAACTCATCCCAGCCTTTAACGAGGAACGCGATGAGCTGGACGCATATATACAGCGATTTGAACGCGTCGCTACTAGTCAAGACTGGCCGCAAGACAAATGGGCCCTATCACTAAGCCTTTGCTTGACCAGAGAGGCCTTGAGTGTAGTTGGTAAGATGGCACCAGAACATGCCACAGACTACATAACGTTGAAGAAAACGCTACTACAACGCTTTAGGTTCACAGAAGAAGGCTATTGGACAAAATTTCGATCAGCCAAACCAGATAATTCTGAAACGGGCACGCAGTTTGCCGGGCGTCTATTAGGTTATTTTGACCATTGGCAAGAAATGGCCAAGACAGACCGGACCTACGATGCTCTGCGAGACAAAATTGTCTCGGAGCAGTTTCTCGCACCATGCCATGAGAAACTTGCTGTGTTTCTTAGAGAAAGAAACTGTGAAAGCCTTGAAAAACTTGCGGAGGCTACAGACCACTACTTGGAACCCCAGGGGTTGATTAACCTTGGCAAATGTAAAGGCGATATCCTGAGCAAGCCTCCAGATCAAGCTCGAACGTCTGAGCGGCAAGATGACAAAGAGAGACGGCAGTGTTTCTTTGCAACAAAAAGGGTCACAGAGCTGCTGATTGCTGGACCAACACAAAGGGTCCAGGTACAAAGCCACCCTTTTGTGGAAAATGCCGCCGCATTGGGCATAAAACAGGTGACTGTTCCAAAAGAGCCAACAGCGTTGAGAAGGCCTCATGCTCTTTTCAACAAAGAGATGGAGCCAAGATAATTAATTCAGAGTCGCAGGCTTCGCTTTGTGTTCCTTATAGTCCGGAGTGCGCAGAAATGCACCCAGCCAAGCTGAAGGAAAAATCGATGCCCACGGGCGAAGGTGTACTCGAAGGATATCCCGCAACAGTACAGCGAGATACCGGAGGATGCGATTCAATCATTGTCAAAAGGCCTCTTGTGGCGCATAGCAAGCTGACTGGAAAGATTTCCTCGATTTACATCCTGGACGAACGGTTGACGAAGCTGCCTGAAGCACACGTGGAAATTTTTTCACCTTTCTTCACTGGCAAAACTCGAGCCCTTTGTATGGATACTCCTCCATATGATGTTGTCTTGGGAAATGTGGAAGGCGTTCGAGATGCTCACAATCCTGATAACGATTGGAAGAGCCGTCTTAACACCCGAAGCACTGCAGAAGAGTATTCTGGCGCAGAAAAATCTGGTTCTGCACACGGATCCTTGTATGCAAAGACTTCGATGTCGGCTGCAAGGAAAACATGTTTCAAGACAAAAATTGCTGCAGTAAACTGACAGGCAGGAAATCCACATATACTTCCGGCTCCAGTTATTAACTCCTTAGACATCAGCCCACAGGACTTTAGAACCAAACAGGAGGAAGACAGCAGCCTGCGGAAATGCTTCGAAGCCGTTAACAAAGAGGTCAAGACAAGGTTTGCTAAAATATTGTTCTTCTTGGAGGACGGAATCCTCTATCGCAAGTACACCCTTCACTCTAAAAGGCAGGTGAATCAGGTTGTGGTACCAAGGCGCCTCCGACAATTTGTTATGAAAATGGCCCACGAAGGCATCCTTTCGGGCCATTAGGAAATTAAACGAACTACAGACCGGGTACTCGAAAAGTTCTACTGGCCAGGGGTTCAGTCAGACATCACACGATTTGTTAAATCGTGTGATATATGTCAAAGAACTATTCCCAAGCACTTGGTGGGTCGTGTACCTCTCGGCAACACTCCTATAATTGACACCCTCAAGAGAGTAGCCATTGATATTGTGGGTCCATTATCACCAATGTCAGAGGGCGGAAACAAATACGTACTGACAATGGTGGACATGGCAACGTGTTATCCTGATGTAGCACTGCCGAGCATCGAGACGGAGAAAGTCGCTGAGGCACTTCTGGAGATGTTTTCTGGGGTAGGTGTCCTACGAGAGATAATCAGTGACAGAGGCACGTCATTCTCGTCACGCCTAATAAAGGAGCTAAGCCGACTTCTCTCCTTCAAACAATTGCCAACAACCCCATATCATCCAATGGCTAATGGCCTTGTAGAGAGGTTCAACGGCACCCTGAAACAAATGATAAGAAGAATGTGTCGGGAGTGTCCGAAGAAATGGGACCGGTACCTGGCGCCCTTACTCTTCGCTTATCGCGAAGTTCCCCAGTCGAGCTTAGGCTTCTCCCCGTTCGACTTGCTCTACGGCCGTTACGTCAGAGGTCCCCTGGCGATATTGAAAGAAATACGGGCCGCCGATCATCTTGATGATGATGTAGAAACATCCTACGTATACGTAGTCGAACTGCGGAATCGTCTTGAAGACACCTGCCGTCTAGCAAAGGAGGAGCTTCAGAAAGCGAAGATAGTACAAAAGAAGCATTATGACCAAAAGGCCAGACCACGTCAATTATCCCCTGGAGACAAGGTTCTGCTTCTGCTTCCATTGGATACCAACAAATTAGTTCTGACGTGGAAGGGACCCTTTAATGTCCTTGAGAAGAGAAACGATGTCGACTATTTAATTGACCTCGGTACCAGAAGCACGCTATTTCATAGAAACCTACTGAAAAAGTATGAGGAACGGCCGCCTGCACCACCGCATGAATCATCAGCTGTTTGCCAGGCGGATGACACTGAAAGTGACGAGCTACCATGCGTACCATTCCAACGAAAGGAATCGTCTGCTGACGTAAGCATATCGGAGTCACTTTCCCCTACCCAGCACGTGCAAGTCACCAACTTATCGACCAAGTACGACAACGTATTTGTGGATGTTCCTGGCAAAACGCACCTCGTACAGTGCAAGCTAAGATTGACCACGGATAGACCCGTAAGCATACTGCCATACCCTATGCCATTTGCTACCCAAGAAGCGGTACAGAAAGAAATAGCAGACATGCTACGACAAGGCATCATAGAACCATTGGAGTCTGCTTTCATTTCACCTGTAGTAGTTGTGAAAAAGAAGGACGGAACGATGCGTTTGTGGATCGATTTCAGACAACTTAACAAGATTATAGTCAATGATAACGAGCCTATACCCCTTGTAGACATCATCTTTGGTAAACTTGGACAAGCAAAATACTTTTCAAAGTTTGTTTTCGCTAAAGGCTACTGGCAGATTCCCATGGAACAAGGCTCAAAACCAATGACTGCTTTTTCGACAGAATCAGGACTGTATCAATTCAGATTCATGCTGTTTAGCATTAAAACCGCCCCAGCTGTGTTTAACCGCCTCATGAGGAAAGTGGTAGCATACATACCGCACGTTTATTACTACTTTGACGATGTGCTCATTGCTACTGAAACCTGGGCGGAACATATAGCTATACTTGAGTCTTTTCTCAAGCGAGTTCGCGACGCTGGTTTGACGATTCGGCCAACAAAGAGTGAGATTGATCAAAAGTCAGTCAAATTTCTCGGTCATCTCGTTGGGCAAGGCGTTATTCGACCGCAGGTCGAAACGCTCGACAAAATACAGGCTGCGAAGCATCCACAAACTAAAAAAGAGGTACGCTCGTTCTTGGGCCTTACAGGTTATTACAGAGATTTCGTGCACAACTGCTCTGAAGTTTCTTACCTACTGACCGAATTGACGAAGAAGAGGGCCCCAAACAAAGTCCTCTGGGGAGAACGAGAACAGAAGTCTTTTGATGAACTCAAGGTTTTGCTATCTACGCCACCCATTCTAAAAGCACCTGATTTTTCAAAACTGTTTGTACTCCGCACCGATGCATCATCGAGAAGTGTAGGTGCCATACTCATGCAGCGTCATGAAGGAATACTGCATCCAGTGTCATACGCAAGCCGTAGACCACAACCACGTGAAGCTGCTTACGCTACAGTAGAGCGAGAGGCCCTGGCTCTTACGTGGGCGGTTTAGAAATTTCACATCTACCTATTTGTACGCACATTCATTCTACAGAGTGACCACAAACTGCTTCTGTACATCAAGTCAGCCAAGCATGTGAACAGCCGCATGTTACGGTGGAGCCTCATTCTTATGGAGTACGACTTTTCGGTCGAGTATATCAAAGGCAGAGACAACATAGGCGCAGATTACATGAGCCGTTTGCCAACTCTGTGAGCAACGTCTATATGAAGAATCGATGCTCAATGGTATTCGTAGCTTATGATGTGAACCTTGAAGTACGATACAAGTATCATGACGCTTTAGTTCTGTGACTTGTTTCTTTTTTTTCTGGTGTGTACTTTTGTGACCGAATGTGCCAAGTGTGCGGGGCTCGGAACTGCTATATTGTGCAGTGGTGCTTACGTGTGTGCTTCCAACTGCGAACCAACATGTCCCCAGTGCCCTCAAGTTCTTCTACCGGAAGAACTTTTTTAAGTGGGGGGTGATGTGATGTAGTAGCTTAAAAAATGCGAGCATAGCAGACGACAGTGCCACATCACCTGGAAGATGAGAAGAATAAAGGGGCATTGCAGCGCGCCCATTGAAAAAAGAACAGGAGACGCTCGCGGAGAACGAAGCTGTTCGGATGCCGGCAAGACTACACAAGGGAGCCTAGGGCGAGCCAGCAACTACGCGCGAGGTTCGAAAGGCCGGGTTCCTCTCCTCGAGCCATTGACGTTCTCGGAGCACGGCGTGTGGGCGTGGCCAGGCGCGAGTTCTGGGTGAGTGGTCCTGTGGACATCTTCGGTACGACGAGCGCCCTCGAAAGACAGGAGCTGCTTAGCACGTCCACCGAGCCGACCTCGCTGACAGTGTGCGGCTACTGCTAGACCTGGTGATGCCCTCGACAGTGGTATGCTGACCTGGAACCCAAGCGACGACAGCATCCGAGCACGCAACGGGTCCCACTTCAAGGCACCGGGCTACGGCACAGACTGTGAGACTGTTTACTCTTTTCTTTTGTGTGTGAACTGCGTGCGTGTATGACTTATAGTGCTGTAAGTGCAATAGTTTTTTTTTGTTCGTCCAATATAACTCCCTTTTGTTTTCCTCACGGTCTCCATCTTCCTCGTGTCACACGCCTTGCTATGTGACGAACCTAACCACGACAGGAGGGCTTCGGAGATTTCGATCATCCGATGTTTTTTAACGTGCGCTGACGTCGCACAGAATACAGGCCTCTAGCATTCCACCTCTGTCGAAATGCAATCGGCGTACATGGGTGCTTTGTAACTAACAGTGTGTTTCCGGCGTTTCCAGTTGCCCTTTCACCAATGTTTCCCGACACACACATGGTTGGCATGGAGATAAGAGTGAAGGTGTCTGACTATGTGCAAGACAGGATCAAGGCCTTGAGGGCGCAACACCCGGGACAGTACGGAAACGTAGCCTGCATACGCACCAATGCCATGAAGCACCTTCCAAACTTCTTTAGGAAAGGACAGGTAGGACTTCCTTTGTCATGAGAAGTGTGTGTGTTCATTGCGGGAGACAGCAAGGTCTCCAAGCATGGACAGAACTGAGGAGACTATAGAAGTGGCGACTATCCTAAAGGGTTCTATTCCCGATGCTGACTGGTAACCCACCGGTCTGGGTTCTATTCCCGATGCTGACTGGTAACCCACCGGTCTTAAGGGCAAAGCTCCTCAGAGAAGAGGCTTGTCCCCCGTAGCGTCGTAGCCACCCTGTAGTACTCAGAGTGCTCACTAAATGGCGCTCGGGCGCTCGCTTTCATCACCAGCTCTTTCACGCAGCAGCAACTCGAGAGCAACGGGCGCGACTCCTCGTAGTCACCCTATAGTACTCGGAGTGCCCTCTAGATGGCGCTGCGGCGCTTGCTTTCATCACCAGCTCGTTCACGCGGCAGCAACTCGAGGGCAGCAGGCGCGAGTCGTAGCAACCAGCAAGTACTTCGAGTGTTCACTAGATGGCGCTGCAGCGCTCGCTTTCATCACTTGTTTGTTCAATATCATCAGCCTGACTACGTCCACTGCTGGACAAAGGCCTCTCCCATGTTCCGCCAGTTAACCCGGTCCTGTGATTGCTGCTGCCAATTTATTTCGCAAACTTCCTAATCTCATCTGTCCACCTAACCTTCTGTCTCCCTCTAACCCGCTTGCCCTCTCTGGGAATCCAGTTAGTTACCCTTAACGACCAGCGGTTATCCTGTCTATGCGCTACATGCCCGGCCCATGTCCATTTCTTCTTCTTGATTTCAGCTATGATATCCTTAACCCCCGTTTGTTCCCTAATCCACTCTGCTCTCTTCTTGTCTCTTAAGGTTACACCCACCATTTTTCTTTCCATTGCTCGCTGCGTCGTCCTCAATTTAAGCTGAACCCTCTTTGTAAGTCTCCAGGTTTCTGCTCCGTAGCTAAGTACCGGCAAGATACAGCTGTTATATACCTTTCTCTTGAGGGATAGTGGCAATCTACCTGTGATAATTTGAGAGTGCTTGCCAAATGTGCTCAACCCCATTCTTATTCTTCTAGTTACTTCAACCTCGTGGTTCGGCTCTGCCGTTATTACCTGCCCTAAGTAGACATAGTCTTTTACAACTTGAAGTGCACTATTACCTATCTCGAAGCGCTGCTCTTTTCCGAGGTTGTTGTACATTACTTTCGTTTTCTGCAGATTCATTTTAAGACCCACCTTTCTGCTCTCTTTTTTTAACTCCGTAATCATGAGTTGCAATTCGCCCCCTGAATTACTCAGCAATGCAATGTCATCGGCGAAGCGCAGGTTACTAAGGTACTCTCCATTAACTCTTATCCTTATGTTCCCATTCTAGGCTTCTGAAAACCTCCTGTAAGCACGCGGTAAATAGCATTAGAAAGATTGTGTCCCCCTGCCTTACACCCTTCTTGATTGTTATTCTGTTGCTTTCTTTATGAAGCACTATGGTAGCAGTTGATCCCCTGTAGATTTCTTCCAGGATGTTTATATATACTTCATCGACGCCCTGATTACGCAGTGTCTGCATAACGGCTGATATTTCTACTGAATCAAACGCCTTCTCGTAATCTATGAAGGCTATGTATAGTGGTTGGTTATATTCTGAGCATTTCTCTATTACCTGATTGATAGTATAAGTGTGGTCGATTGTTGAGTAGCCTGTTCAAAATCCTGCTTGTTCCTTTGGTTGATTGAATTCTAATGTTTTCTTCGCTCACACGGCACCAACTCGCGAGCGACAAGCAGGAGTCGTCGTAGCCACCCGCTAGTACCCGGAGTGCTCACTAGATGGCGCTGCGGTGCTCGCTTCCATCACAAGCTCGTTTACTCGGCAGCAACGAATAATGCAGAACTTTTGCATCAATGGAAAAACCGCGCATGCCGTAGTTCTTTATCCACGTGGAATCTCGCACAACTTGAAAAAGGTTGGAGAGCGGGCCGATGTAAATGTGGTTTTTTCTGCCCCAAAAAAGCTCTCGTACTTGTGTATGAAAGTTGTTGCAGATGCAAAACCAGGTTATTCTCATAGGCACGAAACTCTGGTTGTCACGTGCGCAGAAAATATAATCTCTCAGATACCTGGTTCATGCGGCAAGCACTACATAGGACAAACTGGCCGCTGTATTACTGACCAGCTCTGTTAACAAACTTGTAAAGTCAGAAATGGTCGCGATGGTTTTTTTGGCACTGCATTGCAGCACGTGTGGCTGCAAGCCACGTTTTCATGATACCGTGATTGTTGGTAAAAACAGAAATAAAATGAAAAGGGAGATTATTGAGGCAGAGAGTATTTGCAGATTAGGGTGGAAATGTGTCAGCACACCCTGCCTCAGTCTTTGTCAAAAAAAAAAGGTGTCCTTCCTGAATATTGCGCATGGAAATTGTGTGTTTCTAATCTGTCTTGTCTGTGTTTTCCCATTTTGTGAGCATATAAATAAATTTTGTTGGAACTAAGTGCTCCCTTTTGTCCCTTTCTTTGTTCTGTGACACATATTTAACGCGTTATATCATTAGTTATTCTTGGTGGGTTTAGCCATCGCCATCATGTTCCATATGTGTGTTTGGGTTCGAGCAGTGTGCGGCAACTGTCGAGCGGTGACAGTTGTTAGTTTGCACGCATCATGTGTACGTTCTCTTCATGCATCCTTTGTACTTGAGTAGCATGCTGCAAGTTTCGGGCTGCTTGCCATTCTTCGCGTGACATTCCAATTAGTTTCTATCGAATTATCTGCTTTGCCCTTGCAGCAAAACTCTGACCATTTTTTTTCTGTGTAACTTGTGGTGTGATTTCTATTACTCTATTTAGATGGGATCTGTCAGTCTTAGTAATTATCAGTAGCAGTAAATGTAAAAACACGATACCAGTACCTTTCTGCCATTACTCTAGCAGCCTGGTTTCATTATTTCTTTTTTATATACGAACTCAGAAAAGAGGAGCGGAGCACTTGCATCACTTTTGCTATTGTACGCTAGCAACAAATTGCGGTGTCAATAATAAATGCGATGCCACATAGTCCTTTATGAAGGTTCAACTGTAACCTGCGTTCTCTTTCTCCTCTAGCTTACAAAGATGTTCTTCCTGTTTCCTGACCCCCACTTCAAGAAGCAGAAACACAAGTGGAGGATCATCAACAGGCAGCTGCTTGCCGAATACGCCTATGTACTCAGAGTCCAGGTGTGTTGTACTTTGCACATTCTTTGCTTCTGGTGTATGCACTTGGAGTAGACAAGAGAGGTGCTTCTATTCAGGTGACCTTGATTGCACCTCTTTTCATTCCTGGAAGACCTGTTCCCGCTTCACTCATACAATTCGTCACGATGCTTCCCCCTCTCCCACAGTCCTGTGTTCACAGTTTGCCCTCTCCCCTCCTTTGTTAGGATAAAGGAGAGGGTATGAAGTGTAGACACGCTATCGCTAAAGAAACGCTAGCCTAGAGAAAGACTAGTCTGCTTGTCGAAACATTGGCTTGAGCACACAACAGCTGTTCACAAATCTTTTTATTGCATAGCGGACAGGTACATAACTACTTCAGCGCATTGCTTTATTTGCGTGGGATTGGTATTCCGTCAGAACACAGCCTGATCCAAGTATGATTCTGTAAAGCATACATCATGCCACTTACATATTGCACATACACGCAGTTATGGAGGGCCAATGTTGTGATTTCATTGCCTACTTTGTCACTTCTCAACCTGTTACTTTACAAAGTATCGAAGTGAAAATGTTTTAGCACGCATATTACTGTTTAATAATGTTTATTACTGTTGTTTATTAATGCATAATAATGTTTAGTAAGGTTAATAATGTGTAATAATGTACATTACTGCATATTAATACTTAGCACGCTTTAAGGCTCACGCTAGTTCTCTCCTCAGTTGAACAACATTGTCAAGAGTCAACTTGCAGCTGCCGGTGAGATTCACGCACTCAATCGAGTCTTTTTGACTGATTTTTACACTTTTGCCGGTTTCTACATCAATCGCTGCTCTAGATACACTATGTCAATTGATGGAAACAAGCACGCGCATCGCTCAACACAGCAGAACTTGCCCGCTGGATTTCGTGCCGACCAGTTGTGCCCCCGCGATCTCCGACCACAGCGCAGCTCTTGTTTGCTGGCTCTCCCTACGCCACCTTCTGGCGCCGACAAGAGCTCTCGCTGAGTGGTGCCCCGTCCTCGGACTTTTGCCACCGTGTCCATCTTTCCTATCTTCTCCTTACTTCCGTATGTGGCTGTCCTGGCTCCTATCTCTATCCCTATGTCTGTTTTTTCATCATCATTATCATTCATTCATTATTATCAGCCTGACTACGTCCACTGCAGGAGAAAGGCCTCTCCCATGTTCCGCCAGTTAACCCGGTCCTGTGCTTGCTCTTGCCAATTTATACCCGCAAACTTCTTAATCTCATCTGCCCACCTAACCTTCTGTCTCCCCCTAACCCGCTTCCCTTCTCTGGGAATCCAGTTAGTTACCCTTAACGACCAGCGGTTATTCTGTCTAAGTGCTACATGCCCGGCCCATGTCCATTTCCTCTTCTTTATTTCAACTATGATATCCTTAACCCCCGTTTGTCCCCTAATCCACTTTGCTCTCTTCTTGTCTCTTAAGGTTACACCTACCATTTTTCTTTCCATTGCTCGCTGCGTCGTCCTCAATTTAAGCTGAACCCTCTTTGTAAGTCTCCAGGTTTCTGCTTCGTAGCTAAGTACCGGCAAAATACAGCTGTTATATACCTTTCTCTTGAGGGATAGTGGCAATCTACCTGTCATAATTTGAGAGTGCTTGCCAAATGTGCTCCACCCCATTCTTATTCTTCTAGTTACTTCAATCTCGTGGTTCGGCTCTGCGGTTATTACCTGCCCTAAGTAGACATAGTCTTTTACAACTTGAAGTGCACTATTACCTATCCCGAAGCGCTGCTCTTTTCCGAGGTTGTTGTACATTACTTTTGTTTTCTGCAGATTCATTTTAAGACCCACCTTTCTGCTCTCTTTTTTTAACTCCGTAATCATGAGTTGCAATTCGCCCCCTGAATCACTCAGCAATGCAATGTCATCGGCGAAGCGCAGGTTACTAAGGTACTCTCCATTAACTCTTATCCTTATGTTCCCATTCTAGGCTTCTGAAAACCTCCTGTAAGCACGCGGTAAATAGCATTGGAAAGATTGTGTCCCCCTGCCTTATACCCTTCTTGATTGTTATTCTGTTGCTTTCTTTATGAAGCACTATGGTAGCAGTTGATCCCCTGTATATTTCTTCCAGGATGTTTATATATACTTCATCGACGGCCTGATTTCGCAGTGTCTGCATGACGGCTGATATTTCTGTTTTTTATTCCTCCCTATTCTTTTTAATCAATCCTTACCCCCATTTCCTGTGCAGAACTGTGGAGGTGCCATCCATTGAGAGAGAGGCAGTAACGGAACTGCGCTTATTTCTTCCTTTTCCCCTTTCAAAAGTCACTCATCAGACGAAGCAGCAATGCTGATGACATGGCAGTAGGTGGCCAGGATGTTATTGGTATTCGCACTCACCTGATAGTGTCTGTTCATGAGTAGGCCAAATACTGTCAAAACCACACACCTCTTCTGAGTGCTCTTCGGCATCGAAACTGCCTTCGGTCGTAACAGACAAGCATGTAATTAAACATTCGTCTCACAATGGGGCAAACGAGTTTTATTGCCGCTATTAACTAGTCACTAACCACTGATTAAGAGAAAAAAGGTACAGAGGCTCATAATTTCACTGTCAACCCTTCTACTACTGAAAATGAGCTGAGCTCGTCCACACGGTATTTACTGCACTTACTGAAGTGGAGTTGTGCTCATCCACCCTGAGGAGAGCATTTGGGGGTGCCATAGTTAGGCTACCTTAATTCTTTTTTCTGTGTTCTGCTTCGCTCCAACAGATGGTACAATAACATATTTTAAAACGCACTGAACCGCGCACTTTTTAATGAAGAATGACTTGATTCTGGTAACCAAAGTGAGGAAATCACATCTCCCTCTCTGCGCGAGCAGTGCATGCATGCCAGTAACAGCTTCGTTCTGAAAAGAAAATGCTGTTGTCTGCCGAAATTTTGTGAAACAAAGAACTTCAGTTGCTGTGTGAGTGTGGCAGCAAATGTACATAACAGAGCTTTGTCTCTCGAAATCATCAAAATTGGACGATGAGGATGTCTCGGCTAAGCAGCAGTGGACGCGGTTAGATGCTAGCAAACTCCCATGGGGTGCGCGAGGTTTGTATTCACATACTGACTTGTCCCTGTACATTTCGAGGAGACATTTTCCACACCAAACACTGGAAAGGTTAGGTCACTTTCTGTGGAGCAGTGCGGTGAAGCGAATACAGCGCATCTGAAGCGAATCTTGTGCATACAGCACCTTTTAATAATTTTCTCGTATGTTTCAAGATGCATCAAATCAAAGAAGTGAATAAAAAATCTCTAATTTTGTATCGTTTTCAACAAAAAATTTCGCTAGGAAAAGGTCATCATCACACGGATGTATGTATCCTGTGTGATGATGTGCTCATTCTTGGCCACACTGGAACAGTATAGTGGCATGCCACTGCGGCCGTGGCTCATTCCACCCAGCTGCTCGCCCAAAACACATGCGACTATCATGGCTGTACTGAAACAAGCAGTGTTGATAGCAGTGCTGCTGTTCATGACATGCCCGCCTTGCTAGGGAAGTTTGGCAATCTGCTGCAGTGGAGCAGTAGTTGTGGCACTCAGCCGCTGACCTGAAGGTAATATGCTCGATCCCAGCTGCAGCAGTCGCATTTTGGTCAAAGTAAAACGGTCCGGGCCCATGTACTCTGTGATGTCAATGCGCGATAAAGAACACCAGATTGTCTAAATTTGTGGAGCCCTCCACTACTGCATCCCTCACAATTGTATTGTAGTTTTGGGATGTATAGTAGGCTCCTGAGGTGGGACTAGCAGAATGTGCTTTGCTTAACAGGAGTTTCACCTACTGAGAAATAAAAAGGGTGCAGAATTCAAATTCAGAACGAATCATATTAGAGGCAGTTGTTTCATATAGGTGGCAGTTTCGTTTTCTGAAAGTCTAATGTCAAATCCCAGATATTATTGTCAGAGAAGTTTGGCAAAGGCGTTGTAGCATCTATGCCCTCTCCCATCTGCACAAGCACACAGTAACACTGGTTACCTTTTCCTCCTCCGAGTGAGCCTTTCTCTTATCACTAGAGGCAAGCCACACCGTTCCTCTCTTCCTAACACACCTTCACTCTCACCACACCACAAGGCCACACTATCCATTGGAGTCACAGCCTTCACGCGACAATCAGAGTCCTCCTACGGACATGGATAGCCCCTATGCAACTCCCCTGTTAAAAAATAGTCATTGTTTCACTCCTTGTGGATGATTACAGAGCAACGTGCACAGTGCATTACTAAAATACGGACAAATTTGTTCAAAAGTTGCTTGCTTAACCATTGCTTGCCCACTTCTTTTTAGGGCCTCCTGTACACAATTACAGATGTCAAGAAGCTCCACGACTGGATGGTTTCTCACTTGGCCGAGCATCCACTCTTTGAACGAGTGTCTGAGGAGGATTTGGTGAGCAGTGATACATATTTCTTTTGTCTGTGATTACTAATATCGGTTGCCAGTCCTCCCCTGCCCCCCTAAAAAAAGGCCTAAAATAAACTTTGTCTCTCATGAAAAATGGTTATGAATGCTGGAATATTAACCCTATTTCACAAAACTTCTAGTTTGAGCATAGGGCAGCCCATAAATTGTAGAACTCGCTCAGACTCCCTCAAGATATGTATCTCACGCTTCGGACGCACTCAAACTCGCCAAAAGTTTCCCAAGCCAGGCTCATTAAGACACGCTCACACATATTTCCTTCAACCAAAGACACTTGGACTCGAACTCATCAAAATATTACTCACCCAAACAGTTGCAGACTTACGACTCAATCTGAGTCTGATTGAGCCAACTCATGAGTGAGTTTGCCGACCTATGAGCGATTGTCCGTGATATATGTAGCTTCTTAAAGGTTGCTAACAATTTTCCCCACGGGAAACGTTGCCGGTGAACCTTGAAGAGCCAGCTGCACTATTCTTGAAACTGCAAAGCAAGAGTTTTCCACCCCTTCTTGTGGGGCCCGCATTACAGGGCATTGCATGGCATCCCTCATTTTCCAAATGAAGTAGCAACTGTTCGTATGACACATTCAGAGGTGTAGCTGAATTTTTCTACACGCAAAAGGAGCGCACAGAAAGGTTGAATTTTTGTCTGACAACAGTAATCATCATCTTTGTTCAGCGCCTTTTCTCGTATTTTTGCCATGCGCCGCTATTTAAGGGTCAAAAGCGGCCTGTGGACTGTCACCGTGACATAGCATTATTGATAGGAAAGTGGCGAGTGATGGGTTTTTAAGGAAGGACTTGCAAGCTAGCCAGACGATGATTGTTGCCGTGGGACAGAAAGACACCCTTGTTAAGCTGTCTTTCCTTAGAGCGTATAAAACCTATAGCTCTTAATGCTGAGCATAATGTTATTCTTGTCTTCAAGTCACCTTTCGACCTTATCTCTTTCGGACGCTTTGTACGCAATTGTGCGCACCGCTTGTTCTTGCTGCAGTGTCATGTAGTGGCTAAGACGGCATGAGATGCATTGAGGTTTCGATGAAGTCGACTTCCTGCGTAATGAATGTGTCTGCATTTAACTTCACTTCATGGTATACTGTTGAACACGGTCACTTTGCTCAAAGTGCTACCATATTCAATGAGTAGGCAGTTCGACATGCCACTTCGCCCAGGCCATGATAAGACCCTAATTTCTTTTGCTAGAATTTCAAATTACCAAATGCGAATTTACATTGTGCTTCTATAGCCGGTCATTTGGTCCCTTTTATGCAAAAATGGAGCAATAAAGACTTGATCATTAGGTGTGTAAGCACAATTTAGTTAGGATTAGTTACTGTAAGACATATAGATCAACCTGTTATGACAATATTTTTGATAAAATAAAATATCTACTGTATTGAAGCAATTTTATGTCAATTTATTGCATTTAGAGAGAGTTGTTTATAGACCGTTTCCACAGAGAGGAGGAGCAAAGCCTCGAACCGGTGCATTTTCGTCGCTCTCTCTCTCTCTCTCCAACGGCCATTTGGCCACTGCCGCTAGTGTGTGGGGATTGCCGCACTGTGCATGGGCTGCGGGTGAGAGATCACTGTGTTTCCTTTTTTGTCTTCTTTTATTTGGTGCACTAAAGCAGTTGTGCTTCCGAAAATCGAGATATTGATCAGGAACAGGTCGACAGGCTACCACAGCGCTGTGTTTGGCTGCGACGACTATCGCAAGCACGAAAGGCTGACAGCTGAGACATGCGAAGTGCACCTTTCTTCGAAATGACGTTACTTAGGTCACAGGCCTTCTGCTCTGACAAATATTTTATTATAGGTAGTGTCTGTCCTCACGGTCATTCCTTCATTACACCAGTTTGTCATTCTGGTGGGTTACTGGCACACTCCAACATCTGAAGTCAAAAGAAGAAGTGTTAAAGCCGACATGAAATGTTTGCATGAAATGTTCTGCCCAGAGTTCTTTTGTTGTAACATCAACATTCCCCATTTCTATGCAACAGCACATGAGTTACAATGCTTGGGGCTTCCAAAATCGAAGTGCGTACAATTTCAAGATTATCGAAATAGCACTTTCCGAACTGCATGGCAGAAAGGCCTGCATGACACAAATGCTCAGGAATATTCCTTTAGCACTTTTTCGACGGCATGTAATTTCTTGACTTGTCGATTTTGCGTGAATAACTGGGGCAGTTTTATGACGACCGCACTTCTTTTTTTTTTCGCAACGGCCTGAGTATCGCGAAGCCCACCATTGTTAAATTTCGGCGTATCGTCAGTGGGGGCTGCTCACGCCGAACTGAACTTACGCAATGCCGTGCTTCCAGATGTGCGAGACGTTTATTTTCATTTTCTCTTTGTGTTGCTTTTACGAGGAACTTTGAGCTTATCTGTCAGACATCCGTTTTTTATCATGCCCAACTATGATTACAATGACGACATGTGCAGGCATCAACGTAGGCATCGGTGTTTGTTTTTCCTTCGTTTTAAAAGCTTTCTTTTGCGGCGTTCTGAACCGAACCAGATGATCTGCCAGCAACTGTAGAGTTACGTTAAACTTAGCAAATCACGACAAAGAAACCCGACAGTCATTTTCAACCATAGTGCACGCATTTAAAGTGCAGCTGGACAATAACGCACATATTCGGTTGTCTGCGCTAACGTTTCACCCATTATGGTTCGAGAAATGTACGAAAACTTAACGCTAGTGCATACTGCCAGAACCCCACGAGGCGAGCTATAGTAAAACATACTGGACAATTACTCAGTTGCACTTGCTGCTTAAGGAATTCGTCGAAATCCTACTCAGCTCCTGTCTATTATTGGCACCACTGCGGGAACGTTTCGTGGGTCACCGCTGCTTTCTATTTCAGCCATTTCGAATCTGACAGCTTAGCGATTACTTGCTAGTGCCTTTACACTCGCGAAGCGTTGCTGTGTTCTGACTGTGTACCGCGAAGTTACAGCAATGCCATGTGTAGTCAGCACATACGCTGTGTACACTGTCACTGATCACCGCCCACTGACTCGGCAGCACAACATCGCAGACGCTAGACGGCACTGTGGGGGAAAAAATTGCAGCCTCTTTGTGAAATTGGTCTATAGGTAACGTATGAAAGGGCTATTAACAAATGTCTGTCACCTTGTAACATTGAATGCTGAGGGTGATATTAATTATGTGTTTGAACTACATACCACCTTTCGATCAGTTTGATTTCTCTGTGCACCTCAGGTTTGTGAAAGCACTAAATGAGGTAGAATAATTGAGAGGCTTATTGTTTAGTCTAGGAACAATACTGCTTTCATGTATACATGATTTTACTTTTTTTCCGCAACCATCTTTCGCTGCGCAGCTATTACTGTTGTGAAGTCATCACTCAGCGGAAGCCATGCCTAATGTATCCACCTTTTACATTGTTGCAAGAAAGTCACAGCCGTATTTTTCACTGGTTAGGCGAGCAGCACTGTCGATACAATGAGCTCATGCCAGTCTATCTTCTGTCGTCTTCCTCTTTATTGGTTTGGGTGCGGTACCACTGGCACGTAGCAATATTTACTCTACAATCCCACTTATTGTTATTGGCAACTGTTTTCAGAGTTTTTGCTTGTCCACAAACTTAGCAGTGTTTGGCAGCCTGCGGCCAATGGGCCAGATGCAGCCTGCTTGACAGTATTATCTGGCCCCTAGCATGACGTAAGAACTCCCCGTTCACCTCAATCACATCCCACGCGAAAGTCGACATGGCAGTTTCGACTTTGAATGGGACCAGACAGGAACAAAAAAAAATTTCTTCTAGTTGGCATCATCCCCCTTTCTCGCACTTTGCCGGATAAACTATTTCTTATTTTAAGAAGGTTCAAATGAAGGGTGATAAAAGGTTTGTCGAAACACTAGGCCAGGAAAGGACGTTTATTCCAAAATCTCCGTGTTTACTTCAAAGGTTACTCATCCCCCAACCCAACACAATGGGTGACTCTCCTCGTTGTACCTTAGTGAGAGTGATGGTGAATTAGCTTTAGTTTTGTTGTGATGCACCGCTTTTTTGTGGCTAAGGTTGTTGGAGAACTAGCCCCCAACAGCTTAACAGCAAATCAAGCTTGCGTTTTTGACTAACCAATAAACACTGTGATTTTCCATGTCTCTCAGGGAGCAATCTATTTGCACGTTGGCAAATAATTTTCAGCACCAAAAGTTGCATTGAAAGAGTTGGCGATTTTCGCTTGTGACCTTCGTTTGTAAATTGCAATCTTGTGACGTGCGTGCTCAGTTTGAACATCACTTCTATTTCAGTTTTGCACATTACTGTCAATTAGCCGAATTTTTCTCTTTGCCTGCTAAGCACTTCCCCCTAAACCGCACAATCGGCCGCGCTACTCCGACCATGTTGTCTTCACGCAACTCGGCCCTGCCCCTCAAGAGGCTGCTTGCCTGTCCCCTGTCCTTAGAATTTGTGGAGTACCAATTTACCGAAAGACAAATCAAGAACGGCCGGTTATGCTGCAGCATTTGGTGGTCACCGTGGTGCTGTCATCAATCACACAAACACAACGACGTGCATGGCCTCCAAAATGACCCTCACGCCAGTGGATGGCTGCAGAGGGCAGAACATAGTCTTCACGCTTGCTGAAGAAATTCACAAGGGGAGGGACAACTTGAGAAGAGTGGTAGCACTTAATCAATTTTAGTGTCCATAATGCCACATGCCTTGGTTACTGACACATGCTCAGCGAATATATGCCTATGTACATTGTGAATGCATTAAGAAAACAGATGTTCTGTTCTTGTTAGTAATTGACTGGTTGATATGGCACATTAAATTATCGTGTGAATGATTTTACTTGCTGCTGCTTATGTAATATAAAAAACCGTGACAGGTATGCTTAAAATTGAGTAGATCACTGCATACCTATATTCAAAACTACCACAGGCTGGAGCGTTGGTTTCAAGGCTATGTCTCGACAGTCTGTGGGAATTCCTTTTTACCGTAAGTTAGGTTTCATATATATTTGTGCCCCGCTCAATTCGTGTGTGTTATGTTGTAGTACAAATACACCACAGTATCAATACCCAAAGAAGTTATTTTGGAGCTCTTTGCTTGTTTCACATCCTCTTCAACTACAGTTCCAATTATTTACTGTGGGTTTCTTTGCTTTCTTAATGATGCGAATTCTACGTCATCTCCTATCGCCATTGGCTTGCTGAATAACCATATTGCACTTACGCAAATTTTTTGCAGAAAACGGATGTTGTCGTCGAGAAACTTTACGAGAGCACCGAAGAAGGCAAGAAAGTGACGAGGAACTCTGGAGAAAAGTTCTTGGCTGTGTTCAGGAGGATAGAAGATCCTTATGCTGAAAGTTCTGGTCAAGAGTCTATTGAGATGAAAGATGACTGTGAATAGGTGTTGACTGGCAGTGCCAACACGTGATCGGTGTGGACATTTCGGGGTGCGACATTTGATATTAAATACAGTGCTTCATCTTCAAACTACATGTTTATAGGGTTGAAAATTTGTGGCACGAACCCTGTTACTTGCTTCCATTATTCATTTGCTGATTCTGGTTGTCATTTTTAGGTTCACTTTCTTATGCCGAATTCTCTTTATTTAAGCACTATTTTGCACCTGTATTTTGAGATTTATGCATATGCCTATGCTATCTTCCTTGATGCACTGCATTCATGGGCAAGTTAATGGACCTAATGTAGACAAGTTTCTTTTCTAAATATCTGACAATATGCAGGGCACAGAACCTACGAATAATTAAAACCATATCTAGATATGAGCTCAGTAAGCTGAATCTTTTTTTTTATGAACAAGTCATGCCTAATAAATAACCTGTATTATATGTAAAAAAACTGCGGCGACATTTCGTAGGCGTTCCATCATGTAGTATGTTTGTCCTCCCAGTAGGCGATTTCGAGAGTCATCCGTACATGCCCTGTTTATTACATTTGCATGAGCTTTAACAAACTGTATCTGACATCTGCGTTACTATGGAGACGCACAAGATGAAATCAGCTGTGGTGTGGGCATAATATTGCCCGCACCGCCAAACAAAGCTTGTTCATTGAGGCAATTGAAGCTTCCATCATGTTCGAGTAATAGTTAGCTCATTTAGCAAGCCGACCCATGCAATGACCAACTCAGTCATCACATATGTAAAGCTTTCAAGTAAATCCTCTTGCAAAGACTCATGACAGATCCACTTGATCAGTTGTCAAGTATATAAATCCATGTTTATTGTTCTTGAAATGTTGTACATTTCAAAAAGCTCGCAAAGGCCATCTGTGAGCACAAAAGCATGTGCGAAATATAAAAATCCAGCATATGGTCTGTTACATTATGTTACAAAAATATTACACAGCACTTTTGTGGACTACATAGGTATTGCATGCTTTTAAAGCAGTCACATTTGGTAGATTGTAATCATTGCAGCTTAAATAGGTTAATTCAATATGTGGGCTAAGTATATAATAAAGCTTTGAAGGAGGGTTGATACATATACGTCAAAGCCTTCTTTCGTATGAAACGTCACAACTCTTACATGGAATGCTATACACAATTAAGTGACTGCACGCAAAAAAAAAATTAAGAAATGTAAGTATATAACGCAACAGCAAACTTCCATGTGTACTACACCTTGTAATTGCCCAAGGCACTTTATAAGTGCGTTAGTTGTCACTGAGCATAAAATGCGTGCACTTTTGAGTTCAGTGCATGAAGGTAGCATTACAAATGACGAATTTGTCCCGTTCATCTCAACATCAAAGAATAAGGAAAAGTTAAGATTGACACATCTGGAATACTACGTGAAGATATCACAGGCCAAGACTCGGCATCCCAGCATCCACAGCAGAGAAGTTCAGTATAAGTCTTAAGACATGGCTCCCACCATCAAGGTGAATTACAAAATATATTAAAGTTTTGTTCAAGCAAAAAAAAAGTGCGAGCAATCGCTTGCATTCACTAAATCATGTGCTTTGTTAACAAAATGTTGGTGTCGCTTACTAAAAAAAAAAGCGGTGCTTGTTCACGATACACAACTCCTTAGGATATATTGCTTCTATGAAAATTCCACAAGTGCACTGACTCTACTCGCCGCTCAGATTTGAAACATGTCGTGTGTTTCTGCTTCCAGCATCATCTATGACTGCTGGTGTGTACGTTAGAAATCTATAGAAATCTAAGACGGCGCCATTTTCGAAGGTCAGGATAAGCTTTGACCACATTCGAATTGTGTGCAAATGCTGTCATGTGTCTGGGCTCACTACTCACAGCAGTATTTAAGTGGTAGCCTTGTATTGAGTGTACAAAAATGTAAAATGTGCAATAGGCGTCTGAAAGAAAAAAATAGTACAGTTAATAGAATGGCCGGTTTCTCAACACACATTCAAAGTTCTTATCACTTAAACGGTGCCTCGGTAAGTGTTGGGCAGGCTTGTTCAAATGCGCACACCAAGTAATCTTGAGTAAGATACATGTTGCATGCAAAGAGACGCACTGAACATAGTAAAAATGTGCAAAATCGCACAGCATTGTGGAAGCTAGCAATTTTCAGCCAATCAGGGGCAGAGCTGAAACTGATCAAAACAATAAATGCATTGCGACTGGTTAGCCCCTACGTGCCTGGGCAATACCGGTAGCTACGACGCCAGCTAATCACAGGTGTTCACACTCTTGGTACGGGTCCTTGTTGCCAAAAAGGGGCATTGGAAAATTATACATTCCGAATACAAATCAAGCATTTCATTCTTCTTAATTCAGGTTTTTTGGAAAATCTGACTTGTGTATTGTTGCCGAGTAACAGGGCAAGATCATTACTAACACCCAAATAAGGCAACTGGTGGCTATATAGAAGAGTGTCACATAAAAGGTTTATGCAATAGCAATTCTTTTGCTGTTCATGTATTACATTAATGACAATGTACACCCTCATAACCTAGCTCAGCTTTGGAAACATCCATTTCTTTATTTTACCATTTTCTTGATCAAATTACCATTATTTAATTTAATCTTCAAAGCACCTGAGTATGTATACCCTAAATTACATACTGATAAAACAAATTCATGTAAGGAACATTCATCAGGTTTCTTTCTCGCCCACTGTATCCTTGTTGATGTATACATAAATATACCAAATTGTTCAATCTCAAATGCTCACTAGCGATTAAATCCTGATTTTAAAACGATTTCATCCTCTACTCCACTGGAAATGTTCAATAACGCATAGCTCTGCCTCTCATGAGCTAACACTGACCGCAGCCTATCACAATGCTGCACAGCTTCAGCCAATACGGCAACGAGGCACATTCTGGAAAAGCCACCTCGGTGCTTTCAAATGGGGTTACCATTAAACAACAGCACTTGGTGTGCAGTCGTATAACAGAGTGAATGAGTGGCTTCAAAGAAAATGGCGTTTGTTATCACAATCAATCGACGACAGCAAGTTGTCTTGGTCTCAGTTGTGGGTAACGTAAGGCATTGCACTGTAGTTGACTCCGGCAGATGACAATCGATGGCACTTGGGACTTTCGCGATGCCAAGCAAATGGAGGGGCAGTTTGCCGCAGTCGGTCTACTTTGACGGATCGTCGGACAACTCCGGACTGCCACACTCCTGCACCTTCCTTGTTGGCAATGAGTTGCGTATTTCATCTAGCTTCCGTAGCTGCTCCTGCAATGGGGAGAAAAGTCTAGCTTCATATATAGGGAGAAGAAAAATGGACTACACGAACATCAGCTATCAAATTACTGAAATGCCACACTGTGACAGAAAGAATGACGTAAGACTTATACACATATTCAGGAATTGAACACTGTTCATCAATCTGCGACGTGCGAGTCTGCACAGATGATAGCTGCTAGAAGCACGGCATTTTACCCTTGCACAAGGTGATCAGAGGCTTTCTTACACACTCAACTCCACTGATAGTGATATGCCAAGCCTCAACTACAAGACATATTTCTTCATTCTGTGTTTGCGTAAAAACTGCATTTATCACATTTCGGTCTGAATGCGCAATCATGGCAGTGTAAGAAAACGATCAGACACTGATCCTTTAGTGGACGACTTTTTACGCTGAATTAATAAACGGTGTGTACAAAGACCTGTGTGTCCTACGTAGGGCAACCACAGCTGAAAGTAACCTCACATGATACATGCATGTATAGAATTCTGTAAACTCAGTGGTAAGCTTCATGAAATTCATGTCAGCTCGTTTTTTATCATTCACCAAGCTGCACACGATTTCAGTCGATAGATCCCACATGGATTATCTGTTTCCCCATCTTTCGCGTCGATGTCTGCATTGCTGTTTCTACGATAACTGGCCCCTGACTCGCTCTAGTCTCTATCATCCAAAAAGAAAATGTAATACTATGCTTTTTGTTACACCAGGATGCATTCACAAATGCTATGACCATCGTGAATGGCCTCTGCCTTTCTAGCGCGTGCATCCGCCGTGATGGAGCGGTGCTTGGCTGCTGACCCGGAGGTCGTGGGTTCGATTCCGGCTGCGGCAGTCACACTTCAATGGAGGTGAAATGCCAGAGGCCTGTGTACTACTGTGGGATGTCGGTGCGTGTTAAAAAACACCAGATGGCAAAAAATTTCCCGAGCCCTCCACTACGACATCTCTCATATGTCATAGTCTGGGGACGTAAAACCCCAGATGTTATTATTATTATTTCTAGTGCGTGCAACACAACTACTTTGTTGGCGCATGCTCTCATCATCCTCTTCATTTCCTGCTCCGTTAACCAAACATGTGCACCGGGGGCACTCTCCCGCTGCTTCCATTTCTTCAGCATGAATTGCAGCAACTAGTGCGGGCGGGAGAGCGAGTACAGAAAGAGAGAAAGAAATAGAGAAAAAGAGAGAAAGAATGACGATAGTGTCAATGAGCTCAGTTCACAGAAATTCCAGAGAAGGTGTTGTAATCTTTGGTTGCGAGCGAAAAAGCAGCATTGATGTAAATGAGGCTAAGAGCTGAAGTAAGGCAATAAGTGTGCATGCATGTGTGCGTGCGCGGGGGGGGGGGGGGGGGGGCAGGCATAATGATATCGCTATCATATTCAACTATAAAAGGCGATGACTAAGCGTTTGCAAATTTTTCTCTTCTGCTTTCATTTTAAACCGATAAAGTACCTCTTCGTTATCATGTGTCTGTCATTTCACATCACCTCATAGTTACATGCACTGTAGTTATTGACATGTCATGGAAGACTGCATAACATTTGGATCGCTCGCATTACATGACAACAGTGTTTGGTCCAGCGACAAATATATCTTCACATATCGTCACGTAAGTAAATAGTGAAATACCTAACATGTTAGCAAAAGTGTTACCATAAACACATGGTGAAACGCAGAGGCAACATAGGTAATACATATGTAATTTGATATTTCGTTCTTTTTGCTCCCAATATTTAAAACATCTACGAATGCTTTGTATTCAACTGTTGTGAGAGTGATTTGAATAGCGTGTATTATTGAATTCCTATTCAATTTCAACATTCATCATTCCAATTTGTCAAATACCCACTTCACTCGCCTAGGCGAGACATTTTTATAAACACTTGTGGCTTCTCGCACATAACATAACAATAGCATCTGTTTAGGAATAGCGCAGGTTGTTGCAAAGTTCAGGTAACTGCTGCTGATTAATTACCAGTTACATATTCAGTGACAATTGCTTATTTTTAGACAAGTCATACCCAGATTTGCTGTGTTCTATTCTCAGTCTCGCCATGTCAGACATACAGTGCCATAGTATAATACACTGCTCCAGTGGCCACGACATTGCATTTGCATTGGTCCATAATTTTCGCTGCATATATTATTAACATATGGGGTATTACATCCCAGCTATACGTATTATTCACTAAGCATTCATAAACACGTATTCAATGCTTTTTGTCAGAATGCACTGAACTTCATTATGCTTTTACCGATATGTGGGTGCCACATGACGAAAATCATTACGTGAATTATGAGCATGCTTAAGGTTCCGAGAAAGGTTAGTGCGCTTGTCCAACCAACAGTCGAGTTGGTGAAATGAGGCCGTGTGGAGAGTGCTACTAATTCTGGAGCACAGTGATACTCAGCCATTGAATCTAAATTCTTTACATCAGACGTCTTACCATTGATTAGCCACTACAACCACGTACTACTCGTCTCACTGTTGAGAGGTAAGCTTTCCTGCACAGTTCCCCTGCTTAGTGGCTAAGCAAGCTGCGTTGTAAAGTGTGAAACTGAACAGAATGGCCCCAGGACGGAAGTATTGGAAAACGTACATTTGTTCACAATGATCGATGCCAGCGTCCGCTATCAGTAAAAAGGCTAGAACCATTGCGCGTTATGCTGACCATTTAATGCATGTATTACGTGGACATTCCTTTTTAATTTAAGAAGCATTAACTTTGACGGTGACAATTCCTATTCTGCAGATTTAGAATATTTTTTTTTATCAAGCGAGTATGTTATGCCGTTTCAGCTATACCTCACTATATTGGCCAGTGCATATCTTTTTACAGGATATATCCTCACAATCGTCTTCCCTTAGATGGGTCTTTCATATGCAAACTATCTACATGTAATAAGACATTATGAAAGGCGGGTTTATATTTCATTGTTTATTCTTTGCACCACTCACTACTTACCTTGACAGCTTGCATGTGCTGCACTCTCTTGGCATTGATGACTCTCATCGGGAAAGGATTCAGGTCACCAAAAGCAACCTGCGTAGTGATAAGAAAAAAAAATGCAGAGAGTTAAAAAGCAACGTAAGAAACTAACCAATAAAGAAGTTTGCTACAGGAATGTTTTAAAAAGACAACTCCTTCGCCCTTAAAAAGGCTGCAAAACGAAATCTGCATTATTATGAAGATGAACAATCTGAAATCAGCAGTGATATGTAATTGAAGTGTAGCTGTACGCCCAAGAGCATGTGTTGATGCAGTGGAGTCATTAGACATACCTGTTGTGCTAGCGAACACCAGTAACAGCGTTTGGGACATTTGAATATGGCGCGCTAACATAATCGCTACGTCGCCGCATTTAGGCCTCCGAGATAGTAAGGCCTCAAAGACGCTCAAGGCTGCGTTGGCAGTCTTTGAGGCCACTGCGATCGACTCGTATTGCCTCGTACGGCACGACGTGGCGCTACCATCGCACTGCATGATAACGTGCGGCTTGTTTTGTGGCCTCCGAGATAGTCAAGCATCAAAGACCACAGAGGAAGGAAAGGTGTCAAAGACGCTCAAGGCTGCGTTGGCTGTCTCTGAGGCCACAGCACCCGATCCGAGTTGTCTCATACAGTGGCGGTGTGGCGCCACCACCGCACTGCGCAGTGTTCGGTCCGGCAAGCTTTCAGTTACATATACCCTCTCGCCTTTTCTCTCTTTCTTTATCATCCATTCTCCTCTCTCCTCCGTATTTCTTGGCCAATCCCGCTCGCGGGACAAGTTTTGCTCCGAGAGAGAGGCCAGACGCCCGCATCTCGCGCATAGCGTGCTGCTGTTCGGTCGCAACCGCCACCGCCGACCAACCTCTCGTCTCGTGCTTCGACGAGGAACGAGTTTTCTTTCTCTTAGGCCGTCGGTAAAAAGCCGAGCGTGCACTAGGGTAGTTAGAGCACGAGTGTGTTGCTGCCGGCACCCAATAACGACGACAGACCAAACCATCGGCTCGGCGGATTTTTCGAGTCTTTCCTCCCACTTTCGGGGAAGCTGGTTTTGTCTTGTCACAAGTTAACGACGACAACGGTTGTTCCGCGGAAACATGGCCCGGATCGCTCTATACCTGGCGGCCGTCATGCTGGTCACCTTTGCCTGTCTGTCCGCGCTGGCTAGCGCAGACCACCACGAACCGAAGGTAAGCCGCTGTTAGCTTGCTCTCCTCTCGCCCCAGTCGCGCTTGGACTGTGGCCTGTCCTCGCCAAGTACCGTCTCCCGCCAGTTTTTTTGTGTTCTTTTCGAAGCACGCCGCTTCGGACGTAATCCGTGAAGAAAAAAAGCGGGAGCCGTGACGCCCGTGTGCCGGTTTTGGGACACTAAACTTCAAAGGCATTCTTCCGGCGGCTTAGTGGTGCTAAGAGGATAAGCGACGCGTGCCACGACGAATGACAGTTCGAGAGACGGGCAGTCGGCGGGCCGCTGTGTATATTGTGTATTTGTCTTGCTCCATCCGTGCTTTATCGCGCAGCATTGCTACATGTCTTCAGTAATGCACCGAATTATTTGAATAACTTTACGGCCGCTGCTTTCGCAAGTTCGCTCACGTGCGTTTCAGGTGTTCCAGATAGAAGAAAGCAGCGTAGCGAAAAATGTTGAAGACCTGCCTCTCATTGTCATCCGTATGATGCCTCAGTGGCTTCGTACGGGTCGAGTTGTGTTGCGTTGTGAATGCGAATCAGCGCATGGCTTTCCGTTTCACGTACGGACTCCAAAATAAAGCGACGGAAGAACAGGCGCTGAACTGTGAGGGACGTGCTCGTTCCGCGTAAAAGCCGAATTTTCCCTGCCGCGAACAAGAGTCGAACAACGCGTAGGTGCGCAATAGTGTTGCACGTTCTGTTTCACGCCAAATCTTGGCCGGCAGACACGCCTTCAGGGTGAAATTCGTCGAGTACACCGGCGTAGCCTGCCGACCTCGGCACGAGGGCGGACGGCGAAAGTGGCCCTACTGTTTCGTCGTTAATTCAAACGCAACGGACCAAGCCCGTGCATTGCGACACGATGTTCAAGCCTACTTCGAAATTCCAGCACCCGTCCAATGCGCCGGCGAGATAACGCAGCATCCGAATAAATTCTCGCACATATACGGAGTAGAACGGTTTTGCACTTCGGACGTCTGTCGATTGATAAGCCGCACCCGCCACGAGTTTCGTCACAGCCTTGATCTTTACGTCCAATTTCTTTTACTTTTTTTTAAAATTTAGATCAGTTATCACGGCACACTTATCTCTAGCGGTATAACCGACAACAGGCCGAGTAGTTTGAACGCATAGGCTCGGCAAAAGATTCAAGCAACTCTTAACTATTCTACCAGAGCACAATTGCTTTTCTGAAGCCTAGTTTCGTGTCACTGCAAGCGAAGTTAGTTCTCGACGACGCTCTAACAGACGTGACAGTCAAACGACAATTAATTTGACGATTCGCAGTACCCCGTACAGTTGCGGCCTGGCGCTCTTGGCCAGACATTCGCGAATCGAACGGCACAACTTGATTTCGGCTACAGCTCGACGTATGATCTTGTCGTTATCTCTGTTCGTGCACGCAGAGGGGCATGTAGCGTACGTTTATGCGATTACAAAAAAAATATACGTGGAAAATACTATAAGAACGCGCGTCGCACGGACGTCACATTTAACTCGTAGCGTGCTTGACAGTGAAGCAGAACTTTCCAGCTATTGCACTCACTGTGAAGTAAGGAAATGAATTTCTCTGTTACTTTTTGGAGGGGGGGGGGGAGGGGTCGCTTGTTTAATGTCCTAGATGAGTCTTTTTTTGGGGAATGGCTGCTTCAGAATTTCCGAGATTTTGTTTGCCGACATATCCCAAGACCGATTATTTGGTTTAATAACACAACCAAAAGGATGGTACACCCACCGACGGACAGGGCAATCTTTCGTCCACTTTAATTATCTTTAAAACTACGCCATAATTATCACGTTACTGCTAAGAACAACGACCAATAGCCATGCGCGATTTCCCTGGTGTAATTGTCCGTTCGACGCACTTGGTTATGCCTTACTGTGGAGTAAACGACATAATTGGTTTCGGGGATAACTCTCCAAACGACCCCTCTGAAATTCGCAGGCAGCCCTTTCTACGAAGGAAGGGTGAAATGAAAGCGGAAACTCGGGGCTTGTGATGACTTTATTGCCGGCATAAAAAAGGCGAGAAAAACAGCGGCTGTGTATATTCCGCGCACCACAATTTGCATATCGCCGCCCTTGCAGACTAACGAGGCTGCAGACCCCCCCCCCCCCCCCCCCATTGTTGCTGTATTTTCTTAATGATGGCTAATTCCATTCTCCTCTTTTTAGCGCTTTAGATTTGCGCTACGCGATCCGTGAGGTACATCGTCACACATAACCGCGTTCGCTATAAAGAGAAACGAAGAAATAAAGAAAAAAAAAGAACCACAAAGGACACGTCGTTGGGGTCCCTCTCTTCATTAGCCATCCCTGGCAGTGCTAAACTGCCAGACAATTTTATCTTTATATTTTCGGCGCCATAAACACAATCGCTTTACAGTATAAGTAACGTGTTTTTGTTCAGAAAAGGTCGCGGCCGGCTAACGCCCCCAGGCGAGGCCCCTGTAAGCGCTGCTCGAAAAAAATCGGCGACGGTCCGGTGCCACTGACCCACATAATCGCGGTGGGCGCTTTTACGACTCCTGGTGCGCCATGATGGCCTTGCATGGAGGATCCCGAACAATGCGGGCATGCGCCGAGCTGTATCGCGAACGTTTCGCTTGTGCACTTCTACCTCCCCCCCCCCCCCTTCCTTCCCACATATGATGTAGCTCCGCAAAGTAAGGCTCTATACGATTGAATGAAAATACAGCCTTAAATCGACACTATAAAGAGAAACAACGAGTTCTTTTATTAGATTGATAAACTGCACTCTGAGAACTTTTATTGTCATAAGTTTCCGTGTCGTAAGTTCATTATTAGCGAAAAAAAAAAAAGAAGGGTTGAAGTTTCATTTTCGTGAGGCAGCGAATTTCAAAATGTATTTTTTCGAATTTTCGCGAGATTGGCTCGATGAAATTTTCCGACACTTTTCCTCTGCTCAATCGTCTGTTGGTATTCCTTGATTCGAATCGTTAGAACAGCTAAGAAACGCGGCATTTAGGTTAGTGGCATCCGATTCCAGCTGACATGCACGGGGTATAGCGAATGGATTTTAATATGCCAGCATTTATAGGATTCGCAAAAAAGCGTATCAGTGCACGAGTTTTCTGCATAATATCAGCACTGCTGTGTGGCTGCCGAACTCTCGTCAGCTACTCGGGTAGCTGTAGCTAATTAGAAGCGAATAAAGGTAATATTCACGCATTTCGTTCAAGATTCACGTTTTTTTTTATTTTTCATTGGTTTTTATTTAAGCTTCAGCTGTCGGCTGCACTTACCGTGGAATTCCGAGCAAGCGCCATAATCTTAATCACGTACTGGGTATAGTAAGAAGACGTAAGAATATAGTAAGAAGACAAAGTTTGGTTTTCTGGCTATGTTTAGAGCTCTACGCGGGATACACGAACACACACTTCTTTCTTCTTGAGACATGTCTGTCTGCGAGAACATTCTCCCGCCAGACAGTAACCTTGACGCTGCTCGTGAGCAACGCTGTTGTCCTTTAAGGGTAGATGATATACACGTTCCCGCTTAGCGTATTTAGCGGAATCGCTTGGCTTCACACAGACAATGACTGGCAGTGACTAGCTCAGCGGCACTCGAGTTCGGTCACGTGTCAATCAACGGCGTGGACGGCGGCCTAAGTTCCACGCGTCCCTGTTGTAGTTAAGAAGACGAGTATAATTAACGATCACGCTGACTGTGCGTGGCTATAAAAAGGGCCTAGTAGTAGCGCTGGGAAGCGCGTCACTGTTTATTCCAACAGACAGTCAAGCATACCGCACATTTTGGCAGCTAGGGGTCGCGTCACCCATGCGTAACTTCACGTGTGACGTCATCTGTAAAGCGGGCACGTCGCTATCGATCGTGGCAGTATGCGGATATCATTCCGCGTCGCAGTTAGTTCACACGCCCACGATAATCGTGCAACACGGACTGACGGCTGCTATCAGAGTCCGATTGACGGACTCTCGGGTGCTATGGGTGCCTTTGAAAATGGGGCGGTGAATCGTGCGCCAGCAAGATCGAAAAAGAAAAGGCTGCTTTTGTTTGAAGTCAGCCTATAGTACCTTGGGTATACGTCTATTAAAACTATCATCTTGTAAAAAAAAACTTAAAACCTATAACTCCCTGCGCCTTACGGCACACTGACCTCGTTTGTCCGATCATCTTTGTCCTTTACAACCCCACTGTTGTGACACCAATCCAAATGTTTTCATCATCATCATCCCACCGCCTCTTATTTCTGTCGCCGAATGACGACGATCATAGTGATATCTGTGGCCAATTTGTACCGGGCGGACTCGCTATTGCTGTACCTAAGGCTGAAAACCCGAGCGCCATCTACAGTGAAGGTTGGGTGAACGCTAAATCAATTCGTCTCTATCAATGTATTAGTTTCGAAGGCCGATTTGACGCGCGCTTTGTTCTGGACCAGAAGCGTTCAAACTCGCCCCAGTCCCGAAATGTAAAAAAAAAAAAAAACGAACGTATACACAAAAAAGTCTACATTGTGGCAAAGAGATAAACATTCCTCCTCAGTGCCCTCGCTTCTGCCAGCTCTCCACTTCAGATGGAGTCTTTTTCCCCCTGGTCTCAGCACTCTGCGCCAGCTCGAGCGAAGTTTGCGGAATACACACACGTTTGAACCAGGGCGTCGGCAGGATTTCCTCTTGAAGGGTGCAAACCCATGTTGCATTGCATCGCGGGAAAGAGGGAAAGGAGGCAAGTGCCCCGCTGCCCCCTCCCCGCCTACGCGTTCTTAGCCTACGGCTTGATCCGCAAAAACTTCGGAGTCGTTGCTCCACGACGTTCGAAGCAGGCAGGTCGGCTAGCAGGGCCGTTCAAATAAACAGGG
The DNA here is from genome assembly GCF_043290135.1 of Rhipicephalus microplus. Lineage (NCBI taxonomy): Eukaryota > Metazoa > Arthropoda > Arachnida > Ixodida > Ixodidae > Rhipicephalus > Rhipicephalus microplus. The sequence goes on from NC_134709.1 coordinate 22,620,405, forward strand.
CCGCTAGCGGTCCTCTCGAAGCTTTTTCGCGCGCTTCGGCGCTATCTCGAAATAGTCCTTGGGAGGTCGGGCGAAGGCGTGCTTTTGAAGGAACCCAAAAGTCCTCGGAGTGCCTGTCAGTTTCATTTTTTTGCTTGCTTATTTTTTTTTCTTTCGGCGTGTGGTAAATCCCGCGGAGAGAGAGAGCGACGTGGTGGTTTTTATCGTCTCGTCTGACGGGTGGTGTCGTCGTGTCGCCCCTTCACTGCCCTCTCGTTTTTTTTGTTTTTTTGAGGTATTCTTTCCCTCCAGCGAACGTTTAGCGAACGTCACCTCAGCCCTTCTCGCTTGCAAACGACGAACGCGAAGCGTTCGACCTGGCGGCTGTCGCAGTTTTTTTTTTTTTTTTTTGCCCGCGGTGTCAAGTTACGAAACCGGGCTGACTCCGACGGGCGTAGTGACAGATTCGATGAGCAAGAGACCAGACATCGACATGGAATTTGCTTCCGTTTTTGTGCTGCATCTAAAATGATACACTGAAGTAATCTACACTGAGAGCGAGAGAGAGAAAGTCCTCTGACTTGTTTTTGTAAGTACTAACCTTACCACGAATACGATTCTCTTTAAAGGACCTTAAAGATAACCATAGAAAATGTCGGACAGCGGAGAATACCAAAAAGTGAGTCGACGTCTCTTTATGAAGACTCGTTTGCGTGGCACGTAATGAAGTCACTGAGAACAGTGACACATATTCTTTTTTTTTTGTGGAGTATAGCTCAGTTTTGAAAAAAGATTGATTGATCTTCGTTGAATTAAGGTTAACTGATACTCTCGTTCAATTATTCAAAACTGAATTACATTCACCTACCCGCGCGTACAAACCACAGCGTACCATTACCATATTAACATACGTAACCATGCGAAAGGGAACGATAGGTGTAACCTTCAAAAAACAAGGCGATGACGGAGTGGGTCTAGGAACAAACGGGCATCAAGGACATCTTAGTCGAAACCATAAACACGAAATAAGCAGGGCACGTAGCGCGAAGGCGAGATAAGCGCTTACCGCTTGGAAGAACGGACTGGATTTCAAGATTAGGCCCAACTCGGTAGGAAAAAAGTCCGGTGGGCAGATGAGATTAACAAGGTTACGGGTATGGCGCGTAAGCAGTAAGCACAGGACCGGAAGGAGGGGGGGGGGGGGGGCAAGCCTTTGCCTCAGTGTGGGCGTAGTCGGGAGCTGATGGTGATTCCGAAGAACTATAAAACAGGTGTGGGTGAATCCCAACGGGAAAACGACCTGAAGTAAAGTTGGAAAACGTCAGATCAATGTGTCCTTAGTTAGTTTATTTTTGTCCTTGTCAAGTAATTTCATGGCTAGGTTATCATTTCATCGGTAATAATCACCGCATCTCGTTCGTCTGACTGCACATGCTGGCCGCTATAACTTCCTGATCGAAGGTCGTGATGCTATATCCAAAAGAAACTACATGCAATGCGAACTTTCTTTCGCTGATAATTTGTATGTGCTAAAAATAACGGCTGTTCCTGCGCATACCTATAATTTACATTTCTCGACGGCAGATCAATAATGCCGTGAGCGGGCGTATTTTCCGTTCTTACTCCCCAGGCCTTCCCCAGGTCGCCTCTCTCGTTTCGTTACTTCACGATTTCGTATTCTTAGTTTGTGTTTTGGCCTTTCCTTTCAACCTCCGGCATGAACCCTTCGAGCTCCTCCGTCGATGAGCGGCTGTACCTTTATCGCGCGTTCACCCTCGCTGAAGCGGATATTCAAATTACGCGCATATTCGAGCGCGCATAACGCACCTTATACTCTCATTTTCTTCCCCCCTCACATTTTTTTACGAAAAAAAGAATATTAGCGAAGCTATACAACTAAGCCGATGAGAACGCTGCTTTTTCTATGCGCCGTCTCAATTCCCCGGGAGGCTATCTCTTTTTCACAGCTCTGACGCAGCGGCGCTGTAGCTGGTGTGTGTACACATTTCATACCACGTGATCCCAGTTCTGTTTACCGCGGGCCTCAGTCAATGGGATCTCAGTGAAGATGACGTGGAGGTTGCGCTGTACAGTGAAGAGGCACACTGATGGTCCGCAGTTCCGGTTAAACAAATCGCGTTGTTATGACCGTTACAGAACTGTTCTCGTGTTATGAGTGATGCACTGATCTGTAGAATAGGTGAATAAGTGAAACAATAAGTGAAAAGAGAACGCAATCGTATTTTTACGTAATGTTGTGCGTTTGAAAACGAATTGTTGCTCGTGTCGTGTGCACGGCGACAATGAATTTATACGAGATATGTCGATCGCACACTGCGCCTAAATTGGGAGTCAAGCCAGTAAGTTGAAACCGGCTGAAAACAAACAAGATTAGCGTTTGCAACTTCCCATGTGACTCGCGTTTCTGGCAGAGCGGATGAAGACCGGACTCCTTAACTTCTTAGCTACACCTTCCAGATCACCTAATGGCAAATCGCGACCACCAACAACTGGATTATATCAGTCGCCATGTCATATTACACCGAAGATCTTTGCACCCCCTCTTTCTGTCAACGTTTCATAGAAAAACTGCGCGAAGGAGAAGCGGAGAACGACAAACAACGACATGCACTTTCAAGCGTATACACTCATCACGTGAACCAACCGGTCCGTCCAGTGTTCGACTGAAGGGTACAAATGCAGATCGTGGACAGGTACATCGATCTAATCACACCGCCAAAGAGAACTCTCATTACAGCCGCTTACTACCTTTTTACAGAACAGAGCCCTTTGTACGCACACCTACGTGTTTTCCTCATCTGACGCGTAAAACGAGTCGGGCATTACCGAACGCCCATCTTCTTTAACCCTATACTGCGAAACGGCCACTTACGTCGACGCATTGCAGTAAAAAAAAAAAAAAAACTCCGCCAATCCATCAAAGCGGCTTCGGGTTTAGCCACGCCGCCGTCTCTATGGGTAAAAAAAAGGAAAAGGCGACGACCCAGCGCGTTCACGTCAATACCACTGTCGAAATTCCCGGTGAAGACTTCCTTTGCACATTCATTCATTCATCTATTGAAGCGAGGTCAGTACAAGCTGCGCAACCAAGTTTCACGAAACTCGATGATAGTTATAGCGCGAGAACAGAACGAACACACAGAGACGAGAAGGACATGAAGGACACTGCGCTAGAACAGAACGAACACACAGGGACAAGGACACGAGCGCTATACTTGCGCAACGTCCGTCATGTCCTTTTTGTATCTGTGTGTGTGTGTTCTGTCCTTACGCTATAACTATCATGTCATACCAACTAGCCCAAGCTGCCACACTTTCGAAACTGGTCGCGTTGTTCGAGAAAAGGTGGCGGTTAGCTCGAGTCTCAATTAGGAATTACTGACAGGCCACCGCCCTTCACTGTTGCTGCCCGCTCTGTTGAACGTACGTGGCAGTGAGCGTCTCTTTATCATAAGTTTCTTTATCGTAATTTCTTTTTCAAAGTGCAACTTGCCGTTTCCGCCCGTTAGTCCTCGTTCGTGTCTTTCTATTCAAGTGTAGAAGCTTGCGCTAGTTGGTATGACATGGTGATTGTTATAGCGCGAGAACAGAACGACGACGCAGATACAAGGACACGAGCGCTCGTGTCCTTCTTGTCTCTGCGTCGTCGCTCTCGCGCCATAACTATCATTTCTATTCAAGCCGTCTCTTGGCTATCTCCTTGAACGTAGGCTACCCTGCACAATCGAGTTTCTTATAGAACACTCCAACACCACCCGCATCCATTGAAATCTTCTCGCTTTCTCTCAAACGAATCGACTGCAAACTCGAACTGAAACGACGCGTATCCGCGAAGCTCGAAGGAACGCGTCGGTGCGCATCGAATCGAAGCTTTTTTTTTTTCAACGTGTCTTACTGCGAAGTCCATGACCAGGCGAGCGCTATCTCTGTACCAACGTCGCTATATTTCAACAGAATCGCATGCGAACGCAAAATCGAATACAGACAAACATCGGGAAGACTCAAACGAATACGTCGCAACAAGTCAAAGCAAAACAGAAGCCGTTACACCTAATTTACAGCGATATACTCCTCGTCTGTCCTCCAAGATGTCACGGAGTTCGAGAAACGCTTTCTGGAGAAACGCTCTTCAGAAACACACTGCAGAGTGTGTGTGTGTGTGTGTGTGTGTGTGTGTGTGTGTGTGTGTGTGTGTGTGTGTGTGTGTGTGTGTGTGTGTGCGCGCGCGCCAGGGAAAGGAAGATAAAACGCACGACGAAGCTGACGCGCGAAGGGGGGGAGGGGAGGTAAAGGTTAATGGCTGCGAAACCAGATAAGCCGCAGACGACCTTGCTGCCTCTCGAGAGATAAATGAGAAAAATGCCGCAACGGAACTCTCTTTGGCAAGGCGAGCACCTTTTGTTCGGCGCGGCGACAAAAGAACTGCGACTAACTCCCCAAAAACAGCCGACCCCCCCCCCCCCCCCCCGACCCCCAACTTTCTCCCCTCCTAGCTCTCGCGTGCGGAGGATCACGGAGAAAAGACTAATCACCTTCGTGACAAATGACTAGCGTATAGCTGATATACGTATAATTTACTCTGTACGTTGTAAGAGAGAGGTTGGAGAGGGCAAACAAAGTGTTGTTTGTTTCTTCTTTTTGTTCGAAGACGAGTCGACGACTTTCGTTCTCTCCCTGTAGTACGTTCATTTCTCCAGCGCGAACAACCGACACGAAGCGCTAGCTACTCTACACTGATTTTTCAAAAAGAAAAAAAAAACCGTTAACGATCGCGAGGCTGAGCCATCCTCCGCCCGCCTGCCCCCCCCCCCCCCCCCGCCCTCCTCACGGTAATCGTAGTTTCCCCGCCAGCGCACTCGGTTTCCCGCTCGTGTTGCCGCCCGTTAGTGGTGTGTGTAATCTTCGATCGTCTCAATTAAGGTCGTACGATTCATACCGCGCCAGCTTCCTCCCGTAGCTCATCTCCTGGTACTCTCCTCCTCCCCCACATTTTTTTCTTTCAACTTTCTCTCTCTCTCTCTCAATTCTCCCCGGCATCACGTTGGTGCTTACAGTTCGCCAGACCACCCCCATTTTGCCTCACTCTCGCCCATGGCATGCACTTGCACTTCGCCAGATACCACATCATGGAAGCTTCAGGGAAAGAACTCGAAAGCTAGAAGAAAAAGGGGAAGGGTCTGATGAGCTAGCACCAGGATCGCCGAGTTTTCGTGAAGACGCTAGACTTCGTGGTGTACTACTACACGTTAGGGCTAGTACGTACTCTGGCGTCCGCCTATACGAGGCGCTTTCGAGAGCTCAAGGTCTCTCCTTCTCTCTGCGAGACGAACGGTCCCGCAGGAACCATTACCCTAGCTGACACAGTGCCTCAGGGACGCCGACGCGCCTGCTATCGTGGCGCGGTCAGTACAGTAGGTGTGTGTGTGTGCGGCGGGGGGGGGGGGGGGGATGAAGAACGCTTCGGCGTTGAATTGATGAACGCGAGGAGAGAAGCCGGCTGCTGCTTGCTGTCTTGGCTGTGCTACGACTTTGACTTCTACTTCGCCCAGATGAACAAGGGGGAGGTGAGATGATCGTTCCCGTCGATGGTGGCGTCCCTTCGCCCAAGGCCTGCATGGTGCGCTCCACGCCCCCGCGTCAAGATGCAAGTCTGGCGATTCTGAACGCTAATGGTTGGCTGCGGCATCGGCTATGGCTGGGGTCGAGCTATGTGAGAGAGAAGGAGGGGGTGAGCAAGATATAAGGGTATATACGTTATAGGCAGGCCCTTGGGGGATTCGCTCGCAGGATTTCGAGCTGGACGGTTGTGCCCTCGCGATCTCCGACTTCAGCGTAGCTCCCGCCGACTGGTTCGCCCTCCGCGGTCTCCTGACGCCGTGTAGCTCTCGCATTGTGGCACCCCGCCCTTGGACTGCTTCGACCGGATCCCCACTTTCCTATCTCCTTCTTTTTTTCCTCTCGTTGGCTGTCTTCTTCTGCTTCTACTTTCCTTCTATTCTTTTTATCCCTCCTTATCCCCACCCCTATAAGGCACTGCGCCGTGTCGCCTGAAGGCAGACAGAAATTAGGTGCCTTTTTCCTCTTCATTCTAATCACTACCACCACCACCACCAGGCCCTTGCCCGGCCAAGGGACGATGCTTATTAGTGCAACCACGCACAACACGGCTGCATCGTTCGTGGATGAGAGGTACCTGCTCTATCCAAAGGTGTACAGAATTATGATAAACTAGAGCGCTTTTTTTTTTAACGTGTATCTCGCGAATGAAGCCGAGGCGCTGTTGGTTTGAAGTTATGTGCGTACAGAGCGCAATAAGCATTCAAATGGGCGTTGCACAATAAAGGTCATTTTCAAGCGGAGGCTGCATTCCCGAGGTATACATCGCATTCAGCGTACAAACCTCTGACGTTCGTTTGAACATACTGATCGGGTGAATTTTAATTGGTTCGAAGCTTGTCTGCTGGAATACGTTTTTTTTTTCTTTACGACATGAGATTGTCCACGACTCTGCGTTAAGCTAATCAGTAGATTGGCGCACATTCATGCACAAAAAAAAATGTCATCTTCGTTTAAAAAATAACTCCACTACGGCGTCTCTCATAATCATATAGTGGTTTTGGGACGTTAAACCCCAAATATCAATCAATCGTTTAAAAAATAAAACTGACAAAATAGTGTAGCCACACTTGACGAATATGCTTCGCGCACCTACACCGCGCGCTCGAAAAGTGAAACGAAAATGCGATCGAGGAACTCACTGTCGGATATCAAAAGAGCCGCGCAATACGACCAACCTGTTGAAGCACGTTCTTCCGGCCGTTGTATGCGCACGCTTCCGGTTTATGAGATCCCTCGCCTATGCGAACGAGCGTATCCCACTGAATATTTATACATCACAGAAAAGTCGCCGCCGTCTATTTGCTCTCTTTTGTGCGAAACAAAAGCGTGAGTGTACACAAGAGTCGCCGTCTTTACTGCACGCAACTAGTAACTACACACCAAGCACGGTGCAGAGTTCGATGGCGAGGAGGAGATACGATTCGAGGGGCCGTTCTTGAAATTCTCTCGGGAAACGAACTGAGTTATGCTGATGCCTGGCCGATTCGCTAATGTATGCGTGAGAGTATAACCCTGGAGAGATGACAATAAAACAAAAGCTACGAGCTAGAGAGAGAAGGAAGCGAAAAAAAATGGAAAAGTTGGATCTATTGCGCATTCCCCCCGCGCGTTCCGTCGCCGTTCAGTCGTCTTTCCTCTCTTTCCCCACCTCGAGTCGAGCCTCTTCTTCACCTCGAGCTCGAGATCTTCGGACGAAAGAGCGAAGGGGGGGGGGGGGGGGACAAAGAGAAGTTTTTACGGGCTTTAAACCTCCCCAGTGACGGTGATCGAAAGCACCCGCGCGACTTCGACCGTGTAAAGTACCGAAGACGCTGAGCGATGCTATGGCGTGAAGAAGAGAACTTGGGCTGCTGCGCGCGCAAGAACGCAGATTCGGCAGATCGCTGCTGTGCAGTTCTTTAGAAGGAGCGAAGGCGGGGGGGGGGGGGGGGGTACACACTTATTTTTCTTCCCAGAGAGATAGAGAGCGCGAGATTAGGAGACAGAGACGTTAATGTCGGCTGTAGAGTTGCCGTAAAATTTACAGCGTTTCTCCAGGGGATCACGGATCTTAAGTCATGTTCCCGCTCTTTCACTTACGCAACCCCCATGCACACTCACTCACTCACTTTCGTCAACTGCTAAATAAGGAATGCCGCCTTCATTTTCTACCGTATAACAGTCTCTGATATATAGACGCAACAGTGTTGCTGGGGCTATAGTACATCATTTGCACTGCCTGTAGCAGTACCTACCGTAAACAAGCGGGGCGCAAGCTATCCGGCTTCTCGCGAACTACACCGTTGTCCACAATACAACGGGCAACACTGGCGAAAGTTCAACAACATACCTATCTATGCTGGCTCTCTCTCTCTCTCTCTCTCTCTCTCTCTCTCTCTCTCTCTCTCTCTCTCTCTCTCTCTCTCGTCCCGAAATAAACTCACGCCATCGCGCTCGAATCCGCGTACACACCCGCTCCCAGGTACACACATCATGGGCTCGCCAGCCGATCGCGCCAAAGAGTCGGTGGTGTTTTCCAACAACGCGGACGGACCAGCAATGGATGGCTTTGGTAGGTGCGCGTATAAAGCAACCGATGCAGCGTGGGAAACCACGCACCTGTTGGGGGAACAACCCGCGGCTGGGTGAATGCGTGGTGTTCCTTTTCCTGGAAAGAAAGACCACCCGCTTTGCCGACGCACGCAGTCTATGCTTCTCACGTCAGCAAGGTTTCGTGTGACCGAACGCCGATGCCCCACCGGTATCCCGCTTCAAAGTTAGCAGTTCCCGGTTCTTCCTTGTATAAGAGGCGCACACACCGTCTTGTACGAGATAGATCCCATCCCATCTGTTTGTACGTACAATAAAGTGGGCGGGCATATATCGCCTGGTCGCTACACTGTCGTAATTGCAGCGCTCATTGCGTGCAGGGCGCTGCGAAAGCTGTAACAAGAGGGCGTCCGTTGCGTACGTTTCTTTCTTACTTATGAGTTCGTGTTTGCAACATACTCTCGTAATCTACAGTTGTTTCTCGCTGCCCGCCCTACTGAAACGTTCCGTATGCGATGTCCAATAATTCCATATGTTTCCGTAAGAATCTTACGGAAATATATGCAAAATATATAGGAAACATATGCATTCTTTATGGAAACATATGGAATTATTGGACTCGCATACGGAACGTTTCAGTAGGGCGTCTATTGCTGCAAGAGGGTAACATCGCATAGGCTGCCCACTTGTGTCTGTACCAAGTGGAATCAATCAACTGGAATTTCATTTCACCAGAAGATACTGAGGGGTGCGGGGGCGAAATGTTACCCCGAAAAACGTGTTATCTAGAATCGCATAAACGGCATCTCACAGTAATGCTGATTGCGAGACGAACGTTGACCAAGAAATAGGTCTGGTTAACTGCCCTGATAAATCATTTATTAATCACAAGCCGCGAGCTACCGGTAAATTAGCGGAAGCCGAAAAGCACCAGGCCTTCGAAGGCCTCGCGTAGTGGATGCACGCTGTAGGAATGAACAGTGCAGATCGAACGTGTTTGCGTGCGTGTACTGATTGGGCATAGCTTGAATGACAATTCTGGGCGCTTGAGTTTAAGCAGCGAAATTATGAAGCCGGCCAGAAATGGCAGCGGAGAACGAAGTGCACTTCGTTCGTGCTGATCTTCTCGCTACAAATCAGAGCGTACGTAGGACGCTACGCAAGAACATGAACACGAAACCGCAGACGTTATGCATGCGCCGACGCGAAAGGCACTCAACGTAAGGAATGGTGTTGTCAGTGTCTTGGGATGACATTGGATGTGTTACAGGTGGCGAGGGGGAGGGGGTCCGGTTTTCCGCGAATGTGTTCACCTGGGCTCACAAGTTATGGTCTATGTCACATCACGTGACCTGCTTTCGCACTGCCTTCGTGATCGGCCCAGTTTTGACTAAGCGAAGGAGTCATCCTTTGACGTCATTGTGTGACGTCGTGAAGGCGTTATCACGCTATCATGTCTTGAATAACTCGCGTCGACGGCGCGGGTCGATTTCAGCGTCTCATGATGGCATCTGAGGCTTTCGCGTTAATAGAGAGTTTTAGTACTGCGGACTGGTGCTACGTACGCATCACGCAAGCGCCTTGCGTTACGTGGCGTCGTTTGCCACTAATCGGCTTTTAGTACGCCGTAGTACCCGCGTACGTAACGAGCGTGAAGCGTGTTGCGCCATCTGGAATATCAAAATAGAAGCACGTGTTGTTGACGGCCAATGTGAGCCAATCGAAGTGTTATAGCCAGTTTATGGCCATATTTTGAGCCACAGAGCTGGTCGGTGCTTGCCTTCGATGCCGCCATTTTGCAAAACGAAGTCTCGCGCTGTCGCGAACTTGTTCGAGAGCGGCGCGATCACCTCATACGTACGCACGCACGCATCTCATGCGTGCGTACGTAGCGGCTGCGTACGTAACGCGATACGTGCGCGTTGCGGTCTGCGCATGCGCACTACGCAGAACGTGGCGTCCTTACGTACGCAACGCCGCCACATACGCAGCGTACGCAGTACTAAAACTCTCCAATAACGTGCGCTGCTCGTTAGGATGATATCGCGTACGGCTCGCAAGCCTCGATGCAGTGTACAGTGCATGACACAGCAAGCGGCCCCATCGCGGGCTGTTTGCCTGCAGGGCACCTCCGCGGAGCGCCAGCCACCTATGGGCCTTTCCGCTGGCACGCCGGGACCGGTTTCCTTCTTGGCTGGCTCGGTCGCGTATCCAAACAAGCACAACGGGGCGCCCGCTCCATTGGCCTCGCCGTAGAGCGAGCAAATTACTGCCGCTACTCAATGAGTGCGGCCAGAACGGCCGCGAAGAGCTCGAGCAGCCCGGCTGGTGTTTGTTCGACAAGGGAGCACGCCCGAGTTGGAATAGGAAAACGAAACTTAACACGTGGGCGCAGCGTGTACCTAAATTGGTTGCGAAGGGTGTCACGTTTTTTTTTTTTGTGTGTGTGTGTGTGTGTGTGTGTGTGTGTGTGTGTTACATGTATGCGCCCGTGTGCAGCAGCACTTTCCCGGTGTTTTTGTCGGTCAACGGTATCGAGTTCGACGTTCAGCGAGTTCGACGGTCCTATAGATGCCTCATCGAACGTCAAAAGCGACCGTCGGTGGCGTCAACCCGAGTGATGCTAGAAATTTGTGCGATTACGTCACCATAAGGCGTCGCCGATATTTGTGACGTCATCGCGACGTCTCAAGACGCGAAGGCGCATGTCGTATGCTTCCGTCAAAGGTGAGCGGATCCCGGAGGCGCTGCATTTCCTATATACGTAAGGTGCAAAAAGCTTTCAGCGCCTCCGATTCCCGAGGCAATGCAAAACAACGTCAGGTAGAGGAAGCTTTTGGAGGGGATCAATGCAATCGACTTGAGAAGACGGATTTCGCCTTCCCGTCGTCTTCCGCAAATGCATGAGAGACAGTGTGGGACTTTTCCAATACCGTGCTGTGTGAAATCACGTTGCCCGAAAAGCGTCGCGACGGTTCATTGCCAGACGTCTTTTATTTATTTATTTATTTATTTATTTATTATTTTTGCCAGGGTGTATGTTGCGTGTACGACGACAGCGCGAACAAGGTTTGAAAAGCACGTAATCCCACGGAAAAAAGCCAGAAATTTGGGGAGGGGGTGAGTGGGGGGTCAACCATAAATTGTGTGCGTTCGTGCGTGCGTTTGTATGTGAGCGTATATGTAATATATATGCAAGCAAAATTGAAAATTTTCAGGGGAGGAGAAATTACCCCCCCCCCTAGCTACGTCACAGCAAGCGTACGACTACACATTTCAATCAATTGATAACCGTCCAATGCGCCCGTGTTCCGCTTCGTCAGCCTTTGTGCAACGCAGGAAGCTGCCACGAACTGAGACGATACAACTCAAGGATTAACGGATATCACTAGCCATCTCGGGACGAATAGAAGTAGACGCAAATCTTCAAGCTCTATCCCCGTACAGTCATCTTGGCTACTCCTACCCGTATATATTCTCTTGGTAAACTAAAGCTGCAGTTTCAACAATCACCCTCCGTTCACTATGCTCACACACGTTGTACGTCACTCACGATTTGATAACCGTTTTACGCACCTCTAGCGCACGAAACTTCAGGCCCCTATACAGCCAACAAAACTAATCGTCGGGGCCACACCCCATATCATAACGAAGCGCTCTTAGGTGATCGCTGGCCCTTGCGCCATCAAACATGGTATAATCATCATAATCCGTTAACTACAACGGAAGGGTTGACGGTGGCGACCCGTTATATCTCGCCTCGACCACGAACGAAGTGCACAGTACCGACAAAAAAAAAAAAAAACACGAAAAGAAACCACGAATCACCCAAAACGCAGGGCACACTGTCACGTATTATGTCGCTGTTGTACATCGATGGACGAAGCTTTTTTTTTTTTCTTGTTGGCCGAATTGACCGGAGCTGTCATCTTTGCCGAGATCGATTAAAACGAAATCGCGGCACGCAAAGGCGACTTGAGGACAAGTGTGCTGCGGTTTGTTTTGCCGGCGCCGCTGCAGTATAAACGCGACCATCGATTTATTCCGCCGTCTTTGTGCTCTCTGACAAAAGCCTTCTTTCTCTCTCGTCTTGCGTTCTCTCGCAGGAGGGAGGGCCTCCCTTCCCTTAATTCCGTCGGCGGCGGCCATACATTGTGGCCTTGACGTGTATAGCTGCGTCGTTCTTTGTTCCAGCAAACGTCTCGTTGTTCGGCGGCGCCTTCATTACAATTCTTGGCTATCGTCCCGCCCCGCCGCGGTGGTCTAGTGGCTAAGGCACTCGGCTGCTGACCCGCAGGTCGCGGGTTCGAATCCCGGCTGCGGTGGCTGCATTTCCGATGGAGGCGGAAATGTTGTAGGCCCGTGTGCTCAGATTTGGGTGCACGTTAAAGAACCCCAGGTGGTCGAAATTTCCGGAGCCCTCCATCATACGGCGTCTCTCATAATCATATGGTGTTTTGGGACGTTAAACCCCACGTATCAATCAATCAATTGGCTATCGTCCCGTTCGCTCAATGGCTTAGCTCGACTTGACGCGCCGTCTCCTTCTATACCGCGCTCATTTCGGCTTCAACACCATTTCGGCAAGCAAATTCACGGCCTCGTCCGCACGTATGCAGGGCCTGTACGACGTCGAAAATTATGAAATCGATAACTTCGATCTTCGGGTGTCCCGTTTCCGCGTTACCCGTCGCAGTGGTTTATAGGTATACTGTGACTTTCGACTGCTAACCCTAACGAAGGTCGTGGGATCGAATCGCGGCCACATTTCGACGGAGGCAAGATGCTAGACGCCCGCCCGCCTTGAGTCACTGTCATCCGTGACTGCAACTTTTTTTTTCCGTATATGTTCAATTGACGTCACTGAGAACGTCTCCGCCGTAACTTACGATGCCAGTTTCAAGTGATGCCGGTACGGATAACGTTTCCGATAAATTATGAAGAAGGTAATCTTTTCGCACTCCCTAACTACCACTACAGTTTCTAACGACTTATACTGTGGTAACTGTTGCTGAAGGTCGCGGGATCGAATCCCGTATCGGCGGCCACATTTGAATGGAAGAATGATGCTAAAGGGCCAGTGTGCTCAAAATTTACGGATCCCTCCGCTACAGCGTCTCCTCTCGTAACTGTATCACGGTTTCGAGACTTGCAACACCAACAAATGTTTACTAAAGCGTCCTTATTAATGTGAACTGTTTCGTTATCTATAATGCTGTGCCTAACGAAGAAAACGAGCCTTCGAATTTCCACTTTTTTTTCCTTCATTAAGGCTTCTAGTAATTCTAGTAATTCTTGACCTAGAGACAGTGTGATCGTTGCAACTTTCTAGTTTACAATGAGTTTTGCACTGTACAACGTTTTTTTTTTACCTGGAAATGTGTGTATGAATGTATGTATGTGTGTATTTGTTTATATATCTATACTGTTCGTGTGTATGACCAAAACATGCTAATTGATATGTATTCGCCGCTATCATGCGATACATGTAACTTTCCCATCTGCCCTCCTGCTTGGTCCTTGTAGGACTGCAGTATGTAATAAATAAAAAATAAAATAAAATAACAAGAAGATTAGAACGAAGACGGCACTTTTTTTTTCTCCTTCCCTTTGTCACGTCTACACGCATGGATAGATGGATGGATGGTGAACTTTATTTACTCTTTCGGAGCGTACTGTAGCACGTTGCGGGCCGCTCCCACGTCGCAACAAAAAGACCAAGTCTCTGCTGCCTGTGTTCAAATCCGGAGCTTGCAATAGCACCCTCCCATTTGGACGGCGTGATGACTTCCCCACAGCGTAATGCGGGGCACCCGCCAGAGCGTATGTTCCAAGGTAGCTATGTCGTGGCAGTAAGAACGTGTATTAGTTGGCCGTATTTAGGGATAAATTTTGTTCAATAGCGCGGTATTAGGGTACGCCCCGACCTGAAGAAGCCAGTGTCGGAGCCATGAAGTCTGCTTAGTTTTCTGTGCGGTGGACGGTATTGTCTCCGCGCCGTGTAAATGATGTTTTGTCGATTCATCGTACGAAATTGAAGGGTCACGGTTCTCCAAGACATGCAGCGCCGCGCCCCTGATAGCTACGCGGTTTACTATAGTCCTCGCACAGCTATGTCTTGTCTTGTAGCCTAGATCCGACTAAGACAAGACATGCATGCACTGTTCAAATACTGACAATGACATCATCAACAAACTGCCGCCAGAGTGTACAACAAATGAGCAAATAACGCTCTCAAATAAACCCGAGCCACACTCGTACGACTCTGCCTAATGTGTTACAAGCCTAGTTGAGTCTTATGTGTCTTCAAGTCTCCGCAGCCGAGACACCTGAAGGAGAGGGGGGAGGTCGGAAGCTGAAACCGCTGTGCTCTGTGCACACTTTTATTTTCCTTGGCATTTTTTCCCTTTCTTTCTTCACCGGATGTCCGCTTTCGCGTGCTCCGCAGCTAGCGCCCCCGCCTCCCGTGCATTTTTTTTTATTTAACTTCTTCGCTTCGCCCGTTTCTATAGCCACCGTCTAGCCTGTTTTGTTTCGACGTAATTTCCTTTTCTCACGCATGGCTCAGCATGCATACCGCGGGGAAACATATAAGCCTGCAGAGACGACGAGCGAGGCCCCCCCCTGGCGAACGACCTTTCGTAAACTCTCCCGACGGGGCCACACCGCAAAGACAAAAAAAAAAACGAGAAAAAAAGTTGACACTACGAGAAGAAAGCAGCAACGGCAAGAACCCCGCATTTCTTCAAGAATCGGGGAAGGGGAGCTGCATTGCGAGGCCTAAAAACAACCACCTTAGCTATGCCACCACCCCTAGAGGAGTGGTGTTCCACCCTGAAAAATTTTTTTGGCTACCTTTATATTTCCCTCCCACGCTGATGCGAGGGAACATGGCGCGACGTGGTTTTTGGTGCGGAACCGTGCAGCGCTCCTGAAAAAAAGTTGGCACTTGTTGGCGTGTCACGCATGTTTTACAAGGCGTCGCGACGATTGCACGTAACTACGTGAAAGAACGAGAAAGATATAGTAACCGCTCATAAATGATGTTCGCAAGTATAAGTACAGACGTAGCGCTAGAAGTTGCGTGCAGTGGCTCGATCAAAGTCAACGAGATAGGACAAACAGTGTCTGACTGCTCGGTTGACTCCACTGTCACGTCAGCACCGACTAACGTGGATGTTCCGAGCACGGGCGCTTTGTTGAGAAGCACGAAGTCGCGGGTTCGATTGCAAGCGGTTCTGCACGTTCTCTGATGGGGAGGAGGGTAGGTGAAAATGTATCGTGTTTAGCGCATCCCGTGTGCCTTAACATAGGTTTAGCAGGTATAAAATATTCTGGCTCGTCTGGGAAGCGCAGGCAGACTTTGGGCCACCGTTTGGGGGGTATGGGGCAAAAGCCACCGAAGCAGCTGCACCTTGCAGTCACGTGGTAATACACTCTGAAACGCAGGTTAAAAATCACGTGATAGAAAACTCCCTACGTGGTAAAACTGGATTTTGACATCCTTTTACTACTTGCCTGAGAGGTGGTGGTAAAACTATGTCATGTACCATCTTTTACTCCTCTACACGAGGTAGTAATTTTAAACGCGAGAGAGTTTTCAGAGGTCATGAGCCGCAAAAACACCGAACTTCGATAGTTTTCGCTTACAGTGTATGGGCGCGTCGCCAGTATACAACGTCTCTGCGATACGGCGTCCTCGGGACTTTAGGTGCCGTATTTTTACGACTTCGCCAGCGTAACTTGCGAATGCACCGGCCCCCTACAATAATCTAGACTGTGTGGTTCGTGGTTAAATGTCACAAAAGCCCTGGATGTATACAATGGGACAAGCGGAAACATCACACCCACTACGCTGCATGATCATAGCCTTTAGTAGCACAGCATTATATATATGGGCGACTCACGCTGACGTATTTGCTCGGCGCACAGGGCAACCAATCAGAAATGATAGAATTTTTTTCCCTTTTAAGTGTAATCAGGCTAGACGTGCGGGTCTTGGAAGCACCGCATTCCCGTCGCTCGTTCGCCACAGGGGGGCGAACACAATAGCGAACTGGAGGTAAGCGGAGCGAATGGTTAGAGCGACGGGAGCACAATGGTTCAGACTGCGTTGGTGCGTGCTTTAATGACATTCTCACCAAAACCACCGGCAGTTTTTTTTCATAAGCTACCGCGAACGATAAAAACAAGATATAGGTCTGAAACCAGTTGGTTCTTCTGGTTCGACGCATTATCATAGCGTGCAGTTTGGGGGGGGGGGGGGGGGGCGGTATCTTGAAGCTTTTAAAGCTCACCTCTCGACCCCTGGTTCGGCCAGAGGGCGCGGACCACCCACGTAGAATGTTTGTCCTCTGCATCCGCGCTGCTAAAGTTCTGCAGCCCGTAGAGGTTATTTCGAAGGTGTAGAACCTCGGCCGAACCCGTCGCGCTTGTTGAACGAATTCTCATCGACTGCACCACATTCCTGAAGGCGTACCCCTCTTGCAAGGTCGCGTGAAATTCTAGCCATGCACCACGATCGAATGGAGAGGAGAGCCCTACTGGCAGAGTAATACACTGCAGCGAGTATTTACGATAAAGTATTGCCACTTATAAGTTATTACATTATTTCGAAAAGGTTGCATGCAAAATTGGCAGCGCAACGACTATGCAAGGATGCAGAAGAGACGGACGAGGGCTAACTTAACTTTTCAACGTGGCCAACAACTTTCCAAGTATGGACCAACTGGCCCAACAAAAACTTCTATTGAACCATACACACGCGTATTCGCGACGTCGGCCGATTTTCATCTAAACATATGACCCTTGTTCTGCAAGGCGCTCGAAGAATAAACAGCGCTTTGTCATCGAGTGAACCGGACAACGTGTCACACGTAGTCGACGTACACGTAGGCAGCGCACGCATTCCGTTACCACCTCGTGCACGACTCCCATTCATTCATTCATTCATTCATTCATTCATTCATTCATGCCACCTGAGTGGCCGCGCCCCACATTCTTCGCGTGGACAAGGGCGCGCGAAATACGCAGAAAAGGAGGGCCCGCGCTACGCTAGATGCACGCCCCTTAATATGGGCTGGCCTCAACGCGGCACAGTTGTGGGACTCGCCTCTGGAACGGTAGCTGCACAGCGGGCTGTTTGCCGCCGCAGCAGAGACAACTCCACCCCTTTCGCCCCACGCAGAAAGAAAACGCTCAGCTCGGCCGAGGTGCACCCCCCGCCGGTAGCTTTCAGGGTCACCTCGCCCTGCACCCCTTCACGTTCTCTCGCTGTCAGCGGGACGCCATTTTCGAAGGAGCGACGGACGACGGCTGAACGGTTTCACTGTTCACGCGAAGCAACGTACTTCCGAGCCGTACCGTGACAAAGCGGGGCACACAGCGACTCCTGACGATCCGCGAAAAAAATGCATGGTGCACCTGGGTCGCTGTCTTTTCCTCGCCTATTCTGACACCCAGAACAGGCAATGAGGCTTTATAGTACGTCGTCTGCTCTAAGTTGTCGTCTGTATCACCGTTCACAACAGACGACCGAACCGAGAGGTGCGTACCGAGCTGTTCTTGCAGCCGGAACAGACGCCACCATCATTAGGTCGTCTCGTCCTTTGTCCTCTCTCTGTCCTGCTCAAGACGTGTACGAAGGATACTGCAAATTAGTTCTGCTGAATCCCGCAAGATGGCGGATTGGCTATGATAAGAATAGTCGATAAGCACCCGTTCGTGGCACGAAGCCGCAACGCATTCCGCGCGAATTTCACCGAACGGAAGGCATCAAGTTCAAGAAAGATTCGGCCAGGTCCGGGGATTGAACCCGGTAATTTAACGGCTGGAGGTGGTCGCTCAACCAACTTGAGCTAACCGGGACGCTTTGTACGAAGAATCTACGCTCCGACGCGAAGGAACCCCTTCTCACAAGTCGTACACACGGAACTTGGAGGCACAAGGGCGTCTTCTATATACTCTCGTTCACGCCTATAGGTAGTGCACCTCGCGACAATAGACTTGCACCCAGACGGAACAAGCGGTGCCTCACGTCTAGGCTAAGCCTTCCTTTTCTTCACTCTTCTATACGCCATTCTGTTTATTCGATTTGCCTTTTTTTTTTTTTTTTGAGCACGCGTGCGACCGACATCAGTCTCCTACATATATACTCGTTTTCCCGTGCGCGACTCTGCGACCTCGTTTGGCTCGAGATTCGACGATATACACGGCCGCCGATATGAGGAACGGGACGACACATCGCCAAACCCCTTTCCCACTCAAATGTCGTCTATAACGGGGGCCATGAGCCTCCGGCAGTATTCCGCAGAAGCAATGCGTTTCGGTTAACCGGCTTTGCCCGTGATTGAGTATAAATCTGGACCAGCACTACGTCTGCCGAATCTTGCGTAACGGGTTATACGCGGCGCAAAAAAAGCTGCCATCCTGTGCAAATTAAACGGGCCTCATAATTATAGGTCAATGTTCTTCGAAGATGTGTAGCGCTGAGAAGCCGCGCGAGGTGCGGTGCTTCAGAACTGCATTAAAATTGATCGTGTAGTATCTTCTATTGGCTTCCATAAATGCTATAGACAGAAGGCCTAGGGATAACTGCCCAATACCCGCGGTCGAAGTGATTTCTAAGCGATTTCGGTATACCTGTGAGAATTCAGCGCGAGCCGCTCTCACAGAGGACCGCTCTGGGCCTGTTCACGTGTATCACCGCAGTCCGATACGTTGTTTTCGATGACGTATTGTGAAAACATTTGCCGAATGTAACGTCACCAAATGAGCACGCGTGATTGGCTGCACGGTGAACTTACGCGGGGCGAGTTTAACATGCACTCGTAAGTTGTCACCGAGTAGTTCCATGCCGTTATGAAAAGCGCTCAAAATCGTGCAAGGCTGCACGCGCGCTCTAATAAAAAAAAAGCATATGCCTCGTAACTCCGCATCAGACGATAGTTACAGCGCGAGAACAGAACGACGACACAGAGACAAGGACACCAGGTCTCGTGTCCTTGATGTCCTTCTCGTCTGTGTCGTCGTTCTGTTCTCGCGCTATAACTTATCGTCATGCCATACCAACAAGCCGAAGCTGCCACACTTCCGCATCAGAATGGCCGCGCACTGACGGTATTCCGTAATAACACTTCCTGCAGCATCTTTGTTGTCCTCGCAGTGGCCACCTGCCCTGACATCATCTATCTACAATGCTTCCACGCACGCACACGGGCACACGCATGGCAGCCAGCCCGCGGACAAAAGCATTCGATTGTCTGAGCGTCGCCGCGTCTTCTGCAGCCTCTCGCGTTGAAGGCGAATCGACGACGACGCAGCGAAGATTCTATGATGACGTCATCGTCCTTTCTGACTGAGATATGTCACCGCGCTAGCATTGTCCGCGAAGTCGCCAGCGGGCGGCGACGCGCACAGTCGAAACGGGACGAATAAATCAGCGTGCCAGGGAAAAAGAAACGGCGAACAAAAAGAAAAGTCCCACTCCATGGCTGGCCTACTTATAATATATATATATATATATATATATATATATATATATATATATATATATATATATATATATATATATATATATATATATATATATATATATATATACACGACGCGATTCTTATTTTTCACTGGTCGGCCTCGAACGTCGGGAACAGCTCGAGGCGAAGCAAACGCCATCTATCGGAGAAGCTATTTCGCGTGCGCGGCCCGTTTATTACACTTATCGCTGTCACCTATACTATATTATTTTTCGTTTGTTTGTTTAGACGTTCTATTAATCGCGTGACGTTGCTGCATCGGCGTGAACGAGAGAACAATCGCAATTTAACGATGTTTCATATGAAAAGCGCATGAAACGAGAATATATATCCGGAGTGGGGACATCTGTTACGGATAACGCGCGATAGGTGAACAGATTTATCTGAACGGTTGCGTATCTGTATAGATAAAGAAACCGCCCTTTATGTATATGGGCGCGTGTGTATATATATATATGTATAAGCGAAAACGTAAACATACGAAAAAAAAAAAAACCTTAGCGGGTTTTAACATCCACCTTATAGGCTGGTAACCGTGTTTCTTAATATATATATATATATATATATATATATATATAAGGGAAAGAAGCGTATACCTAAGGGCTCGTTTTTCCGTGTTTTTAACACAATAATAATGAGATATAACAGACAGTAATGCCAAGGAATGTACAGGGGAAGTTATTAACATTAATGGAATGTAAATAAGAAGAAAGAAAAGTGGATGAAAAAATTACCAACTGTAAGCAGGAATCGAACCTACGACCTTCGAATTACGCGTTCGATGCTCGTAATTCGAAGGTCGTAGGTTCGATTCCTGCTTACAGTTGGTAATTTTTTCATCCACTTTTCTTTCTTCTTATTTACATTCCATTAATGTTAATAACTTCCCCTGTACATTCCTTGGCATTACTGTCTGTTATATCTCATTATATATATATATATATATATATATATATATATATATATATATATATATATATATATATATATATATATATATATATATATATATATATATATATATATATATATCTCGCGAGATGAATAAGGCCGTGAAACTTAGAATATATCAATCCAATAGCTTTCATGCGCATGCGTCAACCGCAGCACTGTTTGCTTATTTGTTGAAGATAAATTGGCAATGACGGCAGTGAAACCCATTAGTAAAATAATCTATACCAGAACACAAAACACGCAATAGCTCAGCCCACCAGACTAAACGAAAAGACATTGAATTCTCGGCTGTTATACGAAGGTTCGAAGCTACAACTATACCTGATCGGCAAACAAATTGGAACAACGATTTCTTGCGTCGCCGGAAGCGCGACCCACTGCCGAGTATGTGATCGCAGGTGCATACAGTGGTCCAAATCTTCGACTATTGCATACGAACGGCAGTCCTTGCTGTGTGTCTTGGCCATATGACTGAATCAAGTTCCAAGAAGGACGAGGAAAAGAGCGTGTCCACAAAACACGTGCTAACAAATTATTTTTTTTTTTGTAACTAGGTTCCGTTCACATGTCGCTGACCGACCGAAAAGTCTGGTTTGCATAAGATAGTTAAAGGGGGCGCTAAAGAGCAAAACGATTTTTCGCGCATTATTGTAAAGTACAATTTCACAATCTCGCAAACACAACTCTTACGGCGACACGACGCTTAGCGAGAAAGCGCGCGAAAAGAAAAAAAAAAATGCCGGTGGAGACGCCACCTTGAGATTCCCGCACCTAACTCCGTGACGTCACAGATTTTTGAAGGCGTCTACTGGGCCCCACGTAGCTTCTTAACGATAAAAATGAAGCGCATTTTGATCTGTGGGTGCGATAGAACTAGCATACGAAGTTTCGGAAGATTTCATCGAGCCAATGCCACGAAAATACCGGAGTACACATTTCGAAATTACTTACGTCACGCGCGGATATTTAGGCGCGAAATTTAAAAATGAAAATTCGACCTTGATTTTTTTCCCCTCTAATAATGAACTTATGACGGCGAAACGTATTCCATTAGAGTTTTCAGAGCGCAGTTTGTTAATCTAAACCAAGTCATTGTTTCTCTTTAGCGTCCTTTTAAAGATTGGGGTGGCTGTACGCTACGCAGCGCTAAGCGGTTAGAGACGAGTCGCAGTCTCGCATTTCCCGCTGTGCGTGGCCGTGACCCACGTGGCGGAAAAGCCGCGCCAGCGAACGTTTTCACGCGCCGGTCTGTAAAGGAAAACCGCACCGTGTGCATGCGAATATGCGGCGCGCACAATTTCGACCTTGCGGGCGTCGGCCTTGGCATGAAACGCAATCTCCGAAGACAAATAAAATCGTATGACGATGCCTTTTACTATGTATCGTCGCCCTTTGCCGAATCGGCTCAGCTTATAGCGGCTATATAAGGTGTTGCAACTGCTGAGCTGCTGTCGCATCTGCTTGTTAAGTGGGCATTAAAGTTAGACAGTGATTTTTCTTGACTGAGTTGCGCAAAAAATTCAAGTACAAAAGGAAGACACCCGGAGACACAGTTTCAATTTTTCGCGCAACTCAGTTAAGATGAATTGCCAACTCGCACAACAGTCCGTGCTTCTTAGACCGTAAATTGAGTTAGACTGACCAATCATATACTATGAAGACTCTCGTGTCGTTAATTTGACCACCACATCAGTTTATTAACAGATAAAAAAAATCGATTTCAAAAGTTTCGCTTTAAACTTTCCAGCCGAAGTCTCCGATGACGCTCTCACGGATTTCAAGCTTTTGTTTATTTATTTTTTGGGGGAGGGGGTCACATTGACCCAAGCAAATTTCTTGAAAGTTGGTACGTTAAGCCACTGGCTCTCTCCGAGATGACAACGCACTTCAATTTTACTCATTCGAAACTACGCAGGACATTGTAGACGCCGACAGCATCTATGACGCCATGACCTTCGGCGCATGAACTCCAAGGTGGCGCGTCGCCAGCCGCATTCCCTTTTTGCGCGTTTTCTCTCTTATACCATGCGAGCCGTCTCGCACTGCCCTCCTCAACTGCTCATCACTAGAGTTTCAACGGGCTCTGTTGAGACGGGCGCGAGTAGGGGCCTCGTCATGCGGTGTCCCGGACTAAGGACGCCGACCATGTAGCGGGGTCATGCTTTGGCCCCGTACCTCTCTCTTTTATAATAAATGTTTTTCATCATCATCATCATCATCTCGCAGCAAGCGTACTGATTTTTTGATGTCGTGAAAGAATATTTAACTAATAAGAGAAGAATCTTTTCTCTTCAACGTCCTGCAGGCTGTCAGAATTAGTGTCCCTTCAATATATTGAAGCGCCTGTTCCACTGTTTCTGAAACCAAAGCTAAAAATCCAGGCCCCACCTGCGTCGAGTCTAGGGGGGACTTGTATACGCGAACGCCGTCTTCAAACTAAATACCGTCGACACCTCGCAGCAGCAGCAGCCGGTGCGAACACGCGCGAAACGCAATCTGTTGCACGCGCACTTTTTGAGAAAGGGGGGTGGCTGGGGAGGAGGGCCCTCTTTTTCTGAAGTGGCCGGTCCCCGTACGCATTCTCCTCGGCGTCCCTTGTTTCGAGTTTTCGACACGTTCGCGCCAAAGTCGCGTTTACGTATGCGTATACAGTACGTACACGATACGCAGGTGCCGCCACATTGCCCGCTCCGTGTAGCGCTTTGTGCGTAAACAAAAGGGAGTAGGAGGAGGAGGAGGAGGAGGTAGTCCCGTCTTACTTCGTACGGCACGACTCACCGGCGGGCGTACTATAGAAGCAGCGCGCGCATCCGAGACGCTTGTACCGTCCTTTCCGCGATGTAACCAGCCATCGACTCACTCTGCGATTCTCGGGTATGCGTGTACACGAATCAAGTCATCTATTAAGAGAGAGAGAGACGAGAGAAAGGAAACGAATGGCGCAGAATCACCGCTGTTCATTCGGATTGTAACAGGATAACACTTCTCAGTGCCACAGAGTTTTTGTTGTAGATGCCGTTTAATCGCCGCCAACGTCGCTGTTTTGTATCTGGGACGACTGAGCGGTATAAGCGCACTATAACGTAGTGAGACCCGCGAAAACGGCTACTATATGGATGCATTCGGCGATAGATGACCCATGGTTATCTTCACAGCGCGGCGTACAAAAAAATTATGCTGAGAAGTCGTACGTTTAGAGACACAAGATGGCAGCGCCTATGACAATAGCGAACGCACACATGGCTGCACGTCTCGGCTTATATAGAGAGTATTGTTTAGGGAGTATATGGAGTGTCAAATAACACGTTTCCAAAGTTTGCAGACGCATACCACTGGTCATATGGCACGCATGATCAAAACATGAAGCGATTTGCCGTTATATATCTATCCCCTTTCCGACCCTTTTCCCCACCCCCGTACAGGGTAGCAAACCAGTTCGTCTAGGTTAACCTCCCTGTCTCTTCCTTTTAATTATCTCTCTCTCTCTCTCTCTCTTGCCGTTATATCGAACAGAAATGTAAACCACTACAAAAAACTAAAAAAAACAAACGAGAACGAAAGAATACCAAGACACTTGGGTGTACTCTCGCTAAAAAGCTCGTACAGAATCGAGGGAGACCAGTCCGATTGCATGCCACACAGCCTGGTGTGGAAACGTAGTGAACTGTGGACCGACCCCCTTCGCTTCCAAGCTTCGGCAGCAACAACGAAAGATCTATTTCGTGCGCGAGGGTCCGGCTGCGCACGGCGAAGCAAAGGCAATTTCGTGGCGAACACGTTTCAGCGTTCTGGGGAAAAAAAAAGAGCCGCGCGAAAGATTCCCGGCGCATCGAGCGTCGCGCGTTTCACTAGCGCCGCTCCATTTTCCATAAACTGAGGCTGTGTTCCAGTACTCACCGTAGACGGCTAAATAGACAGCTAAATGAACGGCGGCCATTTTGAGTCTCATTCCAATTCTCACGTAGCCGGCAAAAATAGACAGCTCCGAGGAGACCGCATCGTAGAGAAACACGATGCAGGCTACTCTGCTGTCTAAACAAGATGGCGGCCCAGCGAATCGCTCGGATAGATCAAATCTCGCCGGAATGGTCGTCTGCACACGGACACTTTCCCGGACGCTCAATGTGAGTAACGTTTATTTGTTTTGTTTTTATTTCAACACGAAATAAACCAGAAATTACAACTGTTGCGTTTGTTTATCTTGGCTTCTTCTTCTCGACGCGAGGTGGCGCATCGTCACGTGAAAACCGTCTAAATGTGTTCCATTTCTCGGACAGCATGGGCTCGGTGCTGTTTTCTAAGCAGTCGTTGTAGACTGTCTACGTGCAGTCTTAGAATTGGAACGCAGCCTGAGTCGTTTCCCACTCGGGCCACCGTCCGGCTGCTCTAGAAAATGTTCCCGAGTTTTAACGCGCCGACTCGGCGCTACAAGAAGCTCTTCGCCGGCTGATTTATGCGCGCGCCGGCTCGCGCGCTTTCAGTAAACAAAGCTGGGCAAAGCACGACGGTGTTTTAGCTAGCTAGTTGCATCCCTGCAGTGTATAGCCGTTTGCAGGTCGTATACAACACGAAGCTATACACACGACTTGACGACGTGCGAGAAAATGAGCGTTCACTTTGGAAACGCTAGTTGAACGTACCGAAAGTATTACTAATCGTTGCTGTGTTCTGCTTCTCTGTAATGTCTCCTTTCGTTGTGCACTATAGAGCGACCGTACGGGTTCCTTCTATGCTTTTCTCGAAGAAAAATTATTGAAGGACCCCCCCGTACGATATTACCAGGTTACTGTGTACTACCAGGGCTCATTGCTTTATTATTTATTACTTTATTATTTATTAATTATCACTTTATTAATACTGCGGGCAGTTAGTATACGTATCCTCTTCACTGGTACATTATCATCATTATCACATGTGACTCATCATAAATGCCGGTGTTGGAAAGATTCTCAAAAGTAGGTAGAGTCGCAGGAATGTCGGGAGGTAAAATGAGAAGTTGTACATGTTGGGCAAAAGCACACTGAAGCGCCCAGTCTCCTCAAAGTATGCAATGTTCCGGAGAATTATCACCCCTTCACACAGGAATCCAACAGGAAACAGAGGAATCCACACAGTGTACCGCAGCCAGGTACCGCAGCCAGGTACCGCAGCCAGATAATGATGATAATGTACCGGTGAAGACGATGCGTATACTAAATGCCCACAATACCAGGGCTTATTACTTTGTATTACGAGGGCTTATTACTGTGTGTTATTACTCTGCATTACTATGTGCGATATTACCAGGGCGATATAACCGTACGATATTGCCAGGAGGGGGGGAGGGCTGCCCCCTCACCTCTGACAAGTCAACCCTAGTACTGCGGCACCCACGCGCTGGAGTTGAATATGTGCCGCCGCATATGACGCCTCCCCACTCCTCCTTCCAATGAAGGGAGAATTTAAGCTCCGTGCATTCCCACATGAATGAGAACGCGTGTATAATAATGAGTCCCGTGACGCGTTAAGTTACAGATGCACAGTTTCCAACGAGGCGATACCATTAGAACGTGTACTCTCGTCGAACAAGAACAGCTTACCCGCTATTTATTTATTTACATAATACTGCAGGCCCAGTGAAGGGCCCAAGCAGGAGCGACGTATTTACAAAGCTCGTAATAAGGACAACAGAAGATCAAGAACATGAAAAGCGCGAAGAATAAGGACATGACTCAAACAATGAATAAGAAAGACATTTAACACTTGAACAATACAGGTCAAGATACAATATGTTCAATTGAGTCTATGCTATTTATGAATAATGCTGGTAATTGATTCCATTCGGTTACAGTGCGCGGTAAAAAGGAGAATTTGAAAATGTTAGTTCTAGCATCGAAGGGCGTTTCGCAAATGTGCGTACGTGGCACTGGCTCGAAAGCTTGTACGCAGGAACACGCGCACTATACTTCGCGAATGGGTTTTGGCGCCGCCACGTCGGGCAGTCAAACATTGCCGCTTTGTATCCTTACTTGTAACAACTAAGCGAACAATGCTACACGGTAGATGCATGAAAACGGTTGGGTCGGTGAATTCGACGATGCGTTGCGTTATCGATTCGCGTCTCGGCGCGCACAACGATAAGCAAACATTCCTTTTAACGTCCCAAGCTGGCCGCGCCCGTATCTTACGCAAGTTCGTCTAGGGACGATTACGCGAAACCGGTAGTGCGGTGCGCTGCTAAAAGTCCTACGCGAGAACAAGATTTTAAAAGCGCAGCCCACGTTCGGGGGAAAAGGCCGCTAGCAGGCACTTTCACAATCGCCTCGTGTCTCTCTCCTTTTAATATCGCCGTGGTCTGACACGCTGCACCTCAAAGGCACCATGGCTGCAGCCCAGTGCGTATAACTTCTCCTTTCTAAGGGCCGTAAAGGAAGCGCGCCGTAACCTCCTCTCCCACTCCCCATTTCCCTACTACATGACGTTGTTTCCCACTCATGATTTACCTGTTGCATGCCGCTCCCCTTTGCCCTCTTTTTTTCTTCTAAGTTCTAAGCCGTCGTGCGCATCGCAGTTTCCTCTTCTACACATGCTCACCTCTTTATTCGGCGACTCAAAAAAAATTAAAAAGCAAGACGCGTCGCTGCAGCAAATTGTTGCTTCCAGCCCCCGCGAGCATCGCCTCTTTGTTTCCGTGGACGTCAATCCGTTCTTTCATTTTTCACCCTTCACTCAAGAAAAGAGCCGTACCTTCGTTGCGTTGTTTCCCGCGGCCTGCCCGACCCTGTATTTTACGCTTGTCCTCTCGCCGCCCGTATTCCTTCCCTGCTGCGAAACACCGCCGGCTTGCGGCGAGCAATTTTGCGCGCCAGGCGCATGCCTCACTCGCCTTCTACGCGATCTCCTTTTTTTTTTTTTAACGAGAACAAGGACATCATCCCCGGTGCACGCAATAATGGGAACGGTTGAGAGGCGTCTTTATATTGGCATGCCGAGAATCGTGCTTCGTCTTTTTCCATATACAAGCGCGCCCAAGCGCTTGTATATACCCAGTTTCGGAGAAGCAAGTTGGGAGCAGCGTTGTTGAAGCTACGGTTACACTGCGATAACGACGCGTTTATACGATCGAGGACAAAAGCCGCGCGGTCTTGGTTCAAGATGCATCTCGTATTGTTATGCGACGGGCCGGTAAACAACTGCTTACATTTGATGCCCTCGGTTAGAAAATAAACTCAAATACAGAAGAAAGCTTTCGTAGCATGTGGATGTATTGTGTATTGGACTCTGCGAGTGCGTGGTGTATCTCATACCTGGTAAACATGTGCGTATTAATCAAGCGTGTAGGCGCTCCGCATTGACCGGCATCCTTGCGTAATCCACGAATGAGCATATCTTGTCAACTATCCGACAAAAGCCCGTTGTGTAGAAAAATAGTTACGTACTATAAAAGCTAGAGGAGAATCTATAGCGCTGGTGGGTGCTTCATGACGCCCGCGTGTCGCTTTGTGTAGAAAAATTGACGAACTTTAAAGAAAGGCGAAGTATATAGTCTACGAGACTTCTATTTCTATACGCGATTTCTTTACAACACACGGTAAACGCTCAGGCCTTTCTAAAAGCAGCTTCGCCATGAGATAAATTGCGTTGTCTACTTATTATTACTGCACGGAATTCCGGTCGACATGAATCAGACCACAATGCGTATTGAAGATATCAAGTGCATCTTGTCAGCGTAATGTG
This sequence comes from Rhipicephalus microplus, assembly GCF_043290135.1. Lineage (NCBI taxonomy): Eukaryota > Metazoa > Arthropoda > Arachnida > Ixodida > Ixodidae > Rhipicephalus > Rhipicephalus microplus. The sequence continues at coordinate 22,648,757 of NC_134709.1, forward strand.
ATCCCGATGTCTACATTTGTAAACGTCTTTTTGCAGCGGTTTATATACAACTTCCGCCCCGCCGCGGTGGTCTAGTGGCTAAGGTACTCGGCTGCTGACCCGCAGGTCGCGGGTTCGATTCCCGGCTGCGGCGGCTGCATTTCCGATGGAGGCGGAAATGTTGTAGGCCCGTGTACTCAGATTTGGGTGCACGTTAAAGAACCCCAGGAGGTCAAAATTTCCGGAGCCCTCCACTACGGCGTCTCTCATAATCAAATGGTGGTTTTGGGACGTTAAACCCCACAAATCAATCAATCAATATATACAACTTCCAGAAACTCTTCATGTGTTGTCAAGGAAAGCAGACTGAAACGTATACAGACCGTAATATGAAACACAATAAGGCGTCAAAAGCGACACTGTAGCGTTCCCATAACGTACATGCAAGGACAGCACGATTTTTTGTTTCTACAGACTACGGAGCATACATGCATAAAGCGCCCAAAGACGTTCGTCGTATCTGATAAGAAGGCTATCGCAATACACGTATGTGCGAAGGTTCATTCGCAATGACTTTACATTAAATTAAGGAACTCAAGCTATCAAAGCTAGCAGAACGGAAACGTAGGCGTCAGTATATATGCGTCAACAGGGCTACAGAGCGTCAGCATCAGCTTTACAAAGTCGGCTAATGAATGAATGGGCATGCATCCTCGACGCCGGCGTATTGTGTACTGATCAAAGCGTCGTGCCGCGCGATCACAACCTTGTTGATTGTCGAAACCTTGTATTCAAATTTCAAGTTTCTTCAGGTATTTTACATGTCTTACATCAGTTTTGTTTATGTCCTCTACAGTTTGCTTCATTTGTCGGACACGCATATGCTTTATTGATTTCATTGCCTGCGCAAATTTTCGCTCATTTATGTTTTCCTGTACATGTTTTGCATGTAGAAACTTATTTATGCGTAATTTCTTATTGACTCTTTACTTTACACTGAGCACTGTGTTATTTTAGTGGGTTTTGTGTTTACAGGGGGCAGGCGCTTTGTCAGGCAAAAGTTTTATGCCTTTTCGCCGGTCCCCTAGGCAAATTGTACCTTCTTTTTTTTTTTGCTTTTGCCTGAAATAAACTTCAACTTCAACAATCTCTCAAAACATCACAAAAGGCGCGGCTTCGACACATAATGTATATACGCGCAAGTCCAGCCATGCTGCCTCGTGGGCGCTCCGTTGAAAGGTTCGCCGTGTTTCCCACCTGGCGTGGGCTTGGCGTGTCCAGAGCCGTTGCACGCCGCTGCCTACGTCCAGCTCTTTGATATATACGGCGCGGGGTGTGGTCAATACGATGGCCTCTATTAAGAGACCACGCTCTTACAGCCCACCACGTCTCGTCTCGTATGGAAGCAGGGGTTTTACTGCCGGCCTTGTCGTAATTTACGAGGTGACAATCAAGCCCATGTAATTCGGGCTATTTGTGCACAAATTAGACCCACAAAGCACAGGTCCGGCTTGGTGTGTGCACGACGCTATAGAGGTCCTGATCGATTCACCAGCGTGCTTTTGTTTGCACGGTTCATCGTTTAGCGTAGATATTTAATGCAGATACGACCGTTTTTTTCACGTGTTCTGCGTATATACACAAAGCCACATGCTTAGCCTTTCTCGTCTAACTTGTGTGTGCGGATCTGCCGCTGTATCGGCAGTTGCCTCTTGTGCCGTCGAAGCTATACGTGCAACCGCAGCCACGTGAGTGTAGGTAGCACGCGAAGAGCCGGTTTTCGCTCCGCGGGGAGAAACCTCGAGTCAGTTTCGGGCTCTGAAGTGCTGTATCAGAAGCATGTATAGCTGTCAAGGCTGACCGCATCAGAGCCCGAAACTGCCTCGAGATTTTGCCCCGCGGAGCGAAAACCGGCTTTCGCGTGCTCTATACACAGACGTGGCCGTGGTTCTGCAATTAGCAAGACTCATTGCTGGGCCAGTTGACTGACGTTATAAAGGCATGCGTATATTAGCGTAAGCTGGGGGAATTGTCTGCTTTCTCCTGTTTCCTTCTCCAGTCTTTGTTTCCCAGTTAACGCTAATGTGTTTCTGATTTACATACCGACTTCCTTGAAGGAAATGCCTTCCTGGGATTCTCTCGCATGCTTTGTGCAACGCGGGAAATACGATTATGTCCGCGATCAATCGATAACATCTGACCGAATTCAACGTGCCTCTGAAAATGACCTTCCGTACACTCTAAGCCAAAACGGAGCAACAGGGGTATAGGGGTTGCTCCTTTCAGAGAGCAATTGCATTGCCACTCCCATTACTCTCCTAAAAGGAGTAACTGCAGAGGGAGGAACCGTTGCTCTCCTTTCAGTTCCTCCTTCGGGGGATGAACAGTTACTCCCTCCAGTTCCTCCCTGCAGACCAACAGTTACTCCCACCAGTTGCTCCCTGCCGACCAACCCTTACTCCCACCAGTTGCTCTTCTAAGAGCAACAGTTACTCTTTACCGTTCCTCCCACGTGTTTGCAGTTACTCTCTGAAAACCAACTGCACATGCTTCCAGTTACTCCTTGGGGAAATGAGTATTTATCTCGAGTATGCTTGTCACACGCTTAACACATGGCGAGAGCTCCTTGGAAGAGCACTGCTTGGGTGCTTCTAACACAAAAAGTGGACAATATTGAAAGGAAAATAAATGCTTTATTGTTCTTTTTATGAGGCGACGTGTGACCACACGTAAAAGTAGACTTCGCCACACCACAGCCAGCACTAAACAAACACCATAATACATCAAAGGTTTTCTGCGTCATCCGTGGAAAAACAATCTTGAATTTCTAGCATAGGGCAGTCTGTGTCATCATTGGTGAGAGAAGGGCAACTTCTCCAATTCTGAAGAACTCAAGTTTCGCAGCTGGTGTTTCCATCAGGCTAGCGCAGCAGAACGTCACCGCAGGCATATGTGAAGCATCTCATTGCTGCAAGAAAAAAAATAGAAGTGTGAGGTTAAACATGCCAGAATCAATTCATAACAATGAGTCACACACACTGAAGCAGCGCTTACATTCTAGGATGTCTACTGCAAAACGAAATGTGAAAAAAAGGAAGGTTCGGCCAAACGTTACTTGGCAAGCCATATAAATGCTGATGTGGTAGACGCTCTTCACATGATGTCTCGGACAGCAATATTCTGGAAGAAAATGTGCAGCACCTCAACAAGGCATATTTGTAGCAGTTAAAGATACCCTTAGGTTCAGTTAACTTGTTTCCTATACACAGCTGAGTTACATTTCTATGAGCCCAGTCACCAATGGGCATTCTAAATGAGGTCATGTGTGTGGCAAATAACACGTACTGTCCGCTCATGTTAAAATACTTATTTAGCTCGTGCACATAGTTGCTCTCGATTCTACTGTTCTATCATACGCTGCTGCGTCTTGAATTGTGCAATACCTGTAGGCACAAGCCAAGCATGCAAAGCCTGCTTGAAAGCAACCATTTGCAGAGGCTACATGATAATCTTCAGTATATTTCTTTGTACCTGACGCAAACGGCTGGACAAAACTATAGACAAATAAATGTAGACCGTGCTACCTTCAATAAATGCTTTAAACTTGGAAAACTAGGGTGCATTTGTTCACTCGGTTGACGAGTCACAGCCACGAGATATGTAAACGAAGCAATATATCTTAAGGCATGCACAGATATTCTGATTCTTTGTTTGACAGTATCACAGATAGCTTGCCAATACATATATATTTGAAAGCAACAAGATGTGAAGCTTTTATTAGTTCAACGTCTTGTTGGTTCACAGCCAAACAGGTTACTGCTTGTTAGACAAATTGGAATAAGCACACCATGGTTTCCAAAAAAAAAAAAAGCATTATTAGAAGTTAGCTCCCGGTGTGAATGTCTGCCTATTTATTTTGTACTGCCTTCTACATGTGCCACAAAGACATTTGTTGAGGATGTGCTACCAGTCAAGCCAAGATCGCATACTTGGTCAATGTGATGGAAATACAAACATTAGAAACACTGCCACCTCTAGTAAGAGCATAACACTTCAGTATCTTGGACTAGCAAAGAGGTGCACAAGAAAGTTAAGCCCACTCTTGCGGAACTTTGAACGCGAATATTTCAGAGTGGGGGAGGTCAACATGCTGTGGCACTTTTAAACCCACGAAACATCTGCAGAAAACAGGGTAAAGGCAAGTCAAGAAACGCTGTAATGAAGGCCTGCGCATGGACAGCTTTGTGAATCTAGGCCCAAGTGTTATGCTTTGTGCAAGCCAAAATCCATGTAAATAGGGAAAGCATACTTTTAGGAGTACCAGCGTAAACAAATCTTGGCAGTTGGCTTTTTAGTACAAACAGCAATCCCTGCAATGAAAACATAAACATTTTATCTTAACGGTAACAGTGTGAGCACACACACGGGCCAGCGGAGCCATGTCGAATTGTCAGTGCCAGTGTAACCATGTGGCATAATGAACTATTCTCTGGCCAACACATGCACAGTTTGCCCCTAAAAAGCGATGCTTTCATATACGTAGTACAAAAAGTCTGCACTTACCAAAATTCACTTGCTTTCTGTACTTTAGCATCGTTGGGAGCATCTTTATCTGCAGTATAACCAAATTTGTGTCATATCCCTGAAAAAAAGTAAAAGACATGCATCAAATATTGTTTCATTTGGTAGCAGTGAAGTCAGGTTAAGAACAGCCAAGTGGGAATCAGCCGAATTATGTGCATGCGGCGAATCCCAAATGGCGTTATTGAGGTTGTCGAAATTTTCGTCGATTGGTATTAACGTCGATATGTGACTTCAACGGCATGCCAAGTTTTCACAGCGCATAAAGATTTCATGATGCAGAATAATGACAGCGCTAACGAGAACATACAGCATTTATGATTGTCTTTTACAATATTCAGTTTTGCTAAGGTTTTACATCACTAAAGAAATCTGAAAGATTTGGGTCATTCCTCCTCCAATTGTTCTGTCAATATGTAAACTGCTCGCTTGATGGTGCGCTTATAAAATAGTACGTTCAGCGCAGAGGTGAAGCAAGTGACGCAGTGATGTGGGCAGATTTTTTTTTTTTTAGGCGTGCGGGGAGGGGGGGGGGGGGTCCGCTTATCTGAATAGGCCGGGCAAGCGAATATGGTCGTCAATTTGGGCTCCCTACGCACGGCTTAAAAAAATTCTGTGCGCAACCGCCTGGCTATGCCAGTGAAGTGATGCGACAATAATTTGTTCACTTACTGATTTACATACACTTTACATCTCTAAAAAATGCGGTCCAAGGCCCCAACACTCAGCCGTTAACATTACATAAAGCCAATGGTAGAAAAGTGCCAGTATGAATGCAGCTACAACCCCGCCCCAATGTTTTTTCAAGCGAGGTAGTGTTGCGGAAATGAACTTTTAACTGCAAAAGTACACTGGCACTGCAGTGGTGACAGGGGAAGCAAGAGGGTATGCAGGCGGTAATAGAGGTAATTTAGTCCGATACGGCTAGCAATGGATACGGTGAATAAGAGCAAATCATTTCTCTTTCAATAGCGCAACCACTCAACAATGTATTGTAAGAGCATTAAATGTTGCTGGAAATGCCACTCACCTGCACGCTGATGCATGCACAGTCCTTTGTCCGACGAGCGAACAGGCTTGCAGATAGCTGAAGACGTGTTTACGATGTGTTTGTTCCACCCAGCAGCAAAATCCACAACTACTTCGCGCTCCATAAAGATAAATATACACTAACCTTCATCACGAATAAGCAGAAACGCAAATCTGCGGCACACACACACGATCAAAACATAGCTCACAAGCTCGCCCGTCCATGTGCTCGCCAACCACAGACCATATGAAAATGAGTAAGTAGTGCGAACGGGAACCTAGTTGCGCCGAAAAAAAAAAAAAACGTCCAGCAGTGGCAGCACAGGCGTCAGCGCAATAATTTCAGTGTGTTCTCCTAATACAATTATAAAAAAAAAACTAAGGTACACTAAAACTCATAAATAAATATAAAAAGTTGAGTGTAATTTTTATTTAGTGCTAGTCAACATAAACACTGAATAAAAATTACTTTGTAACTTATATCGTTTGCTACACCAGCGCCACTTTTGTCGTGCGGGCGCAGATGGCGCAGATTTGTCATTCTGCCCTCAAACTACACGGTGAAGCGTGCTACTAAGTGTATGGCTGATGAGAAGCGCGTCTGGGTCCGCTTTTTTTTTTTTTCTTCTCCGATATATCTGGGCGGGGGGGGGGGGGGGGGGGCTCCTTATGCACGTGTTTCGGTGCTTGATCGACTTGACGCCCTTACTTCGCGGACGAACGGCGTGTCTAGGCTTTTTTATCGTTGTTTTGCACGTGTTTCGGCATTCGGTCCGCTTTGACGTGCCAACTCTCCATTCTGCTGCTGCGTGTGTTAGGTATTTGCCGTACTGTATTCTCAGGCCTTCTGTGTTCAGCCAGCGCTGCTATCTTATTATCTACGGATGCTAAAATAAATCACTGTTTTGGTTTGGTGAAGTTTGGCACACAGAACCAACAATAATCTGGCCCATGAATATCAATGTGGGCGGCATGCATATTTTGTGTGCGGTGTCCTGCCGGGGAGTAACCGTTGCGTGACGAGAGCATTTACAGCGGTTCCTCCTTCCGTTGCTCCCTTACAAACTTTAGATGAATACAGTTGCTCCCCCATTCTCGAACAAGTCGGCCATCTTGTTCCGCTTGGTCTTTTCGGAGAGTAACAGTCGGTCTGAAGGAGTAAAAACAGCCGTTGCTCCCATTTTGGCCATTTTTGGCTTAGAGTGTAGCCAGCAATACCGCATTTGCTCACACGCGACTATAGCAGTGGCTAATTTTAATGATTGATTTGTGGGGTTTAACGTCCCAAAACCACTATTTTTGATTATGAGAGACGCCGTAGTGGAGGGCTCCGGAAATTTTGACCACCTGGGGTTCTTTAACGTGCACCCAAATCTGAGCACACGGGCTTACAACATTTCCGCCTCCATCGGAAATGTGGCCGCCGCAGCCGGGAATCGAACTGTGGCTAATTTTAGCTGCTAGATAACGCAAGACGTTGTCTTTGTTAATCCTCTGTCCAATGGCTGAGCTGTTCTCTTTTGCTGCTTTTCAAGGCTGCAATCTTCGCCGATTTCCAATGTTGAACGCGCTTTAAGCGATCCGTGAAAACTGGACGTGCCGCTTCAATGTACCGCTTCGGTTTCGTGGATTATATGCGGCAGGCCATATTATAGTGGCTGGCCACTATAGTTCACGCACAGGCTTGCTGACTGACTCTAAGACGGTGCAGACTATCAGCACTTTCTTACACCTGACGTTTCGGGGCGGTGTCTTCAATCGCTAAAAAGTGAGAACATTAAAAAAAAAAAGAGCCAGGTCTTCCCTGTTTGCCCATTTACATGCTGTATACCCGCCTGATCTCAGTGAACATATGTTGTAGGAACCGTAGAAAGTCTATGAATGTACAGAGCTTTGTGATCACGAAGTCGCATAGGGACGACCAATCAGTTCGTTATGTCCGGTATTCGTTATAACAGTAGAGGCGAAACTCGTGTCCAACGAATCAGCGATGTGGCTCGCGGAAGAGTCCTAAATACGGAATCGCATATATTGTGGCCTCGAAACCCATATAAACGAGATAATCCTTATCTGTCGCGTAGTGGCATTTTATTCCAAATAGACCAAAACATTCGAAGGTGAAATCGTAGAACGAAGTTTGCTCGGGAAAACAGGCCTGAAATGACAATTAGTTATGAAAAATGCGGTTGTGAATTCGATGAAAAAAATGCGCTTGCGAAGTCTTTCAATTTTAGTTTTTATTTTTTCAACCTATATTTCGAGTTTAGGCCCTTTTCGCAAATAATACATTTCTTCGTTACAGCCGATAGCTTGACGGCTGTCGCGTTCTCAGCTTTGTAATAAAAAAAAGAAATGCCACTGAAACGAAGCGTGACCAACCGACGTTCGTATTTAGTTCGCTATAACCGATAATTCGCAATATAGTATTCGTTATAACGACTGTAACGACCGTAGGTTAGACCGTAAAAAGAAATGTTGACCGCTATGCATGGTACATCTTTGACCTGTTCGACCCAAAGTTTCGCGTCGAAACCTAGCGAAGTCAGTTTTCTTTTCGTACCGTTTTTGCTACCCGTCAAAGGCGCGCTAATTACCGGTAAGAGTACACTGCGACCCAACAGGCGACCCGACAGGCCCATCGCGGCCCGTCAAAAAATAAAGCAGAGCAACCGAAAGTGCAGTAAAGTAACCAGACAGTAGCCTCCTTATAACCGAACCCCTTAGGTGCATCGCGTTTTTTTTTTTTTGTTCGTACCCCACGTGATACACGAACAGTCATCATCACCGTGGATGGGTGCATTCCGCGGCATCCGAAACGGGCAAGCGCTGTAGCCAACAATCTCAAAGCACAGCGCGAGTCTCTGTTCACCGCGTTACGACCTCTCTCCGTTGCCTCTGTGCACTCCTTTCGGTCTCTCAAAGGTTGAACAGTCATCAAGGGGAAGCCGCCGTCAAGGTCTTCTCAGAAGGCGCGCCGTAACCCCCGTCACGGATGATCTCCCGGCGTAATCACCGGCTGCTCGCCCACGTGTACAACGTTAAGAAAGACAGGCCCAACCTCTTGCAAGCCTTCTCGACAGCTTCGTCAATGACGGCTTGTCTGCCCCCCCCCCCCTTCCCCCACTTCTTCTTTCTGCCACAACGCAGCATCGACCGCGGCTCGTATTTCATTTGCAGTGGCTGGCTGCGGCTGAGGTGAAGACTGGAGGCTACCGAGAAGAGAACTAAAGAGAGAGGAAAAAAAAAAACAAACGACAAAGCACGAGAGAAAGCGAGAAGCGACGAGAGTATATAGGCCCACGGAGAAAACGGGGAACGTCTGTCTGGTCAGGCCAGACGAAAGACGTCGACCTCTTCTTCCAAATACGTGACGCAGTTTCGCCGCTACGTGACGAAAGCGAAAGAGAGGGGGAATAAAGGGGAGTACCAATAGACGGATGCTCTTAACTTCGTGACGTCACTAGATCGAAGTCTGCGGCGTTTACTGCAAGCCATGCCAAGCGGTCACCCACTGTTCGCAAAGTTTTTCGACCGCGAGGCTGACGCTATGTAACGCGTATAAGCCGACCGTCTGACGCAGTCGGGCGTATGTACTATACGCGTTGGCAGGTACGCGGTATACACACAAGCCGCGCCCCAACACGATCTTCATCTACCCGTCAATCAAAGCGTCGCTTGGCCGGTTGCCCGCAGCGGCGGGGTGTCCTTGTGTGAACGCTACCACCATTGATGCCCGAGGTGTACCGGCGGGGAGGGCTTTGGACTTAAGCAAACGCTGCGCTTGAGCGCAGGCCCTCCAACGTACGCGAACTCGCTTACACGGGGACGCGTGATTGCGGTTGTTCGCACCCGAATGGGGCACTTCTGAGTGCACTCACGCGCGACTGCTGCAGCCACTCGCTTGTTCGTCATTAAACGCCTCCTCGCGTCACCGGCCACACGCGACGACACGCGAACTTTGCACACACACACCTTTATGTACGTTCGCACCCTGTATAGACGGTGTACGCATGGGAAAAACCCGGCCACACCGATTCGCGCGTGTCAGTGCTCGTGTGTGTGTGTGTGTGGTTGTGATTCATCCACAACCGACTCTGCGCGAATATGCTGGCGTCGTTTTTTTTTTTTTCGCTAAGTATAGTGTCTGATTGCAGCTGTCGTCGCTCTGCTGTGAACTCTCTCGCTTCGTCTGTAGGCTTAGTCACCTTCTCGGTAGGTTATTGGCCCTTTTTCTTTCGAGCTCCGCGAGAACAAACGAGAAGAGACGAGAGCGTCGCGCACGGATTCGAAGTGAAAGTGTGGCTGCTGTCGCGGCGGCTTTTTATGCTCCGTGAAAGCACAGTATGTATAAATGTAGTGTCACGCATGGTCTACAGGGTTATCCATTGAATTTAGGGTATGTGGGGGGGTGGGGGGGGGTCGCGTTTTACCGCAGTGAGCCCCCTGCCCATGAGTCGAGCGCGATACAAGATTTGAAATTCACGCAGAAAAAAAGAAACTATCGAAATAAAGAAGAGGTGACGTAATTTTCAAAAGACCTTGCATGCCTTCAAGGCCCGGATTTCGAAACTTGCACAAGCCCGACTGAGCAAATGTGTAGAACAGACATGGCCCCCTTTTTGTTACACGCACACCTCTGGTGTCACGTTTATAAGTGGGAACACATAGACCGAGCTTCTCGCTTCGTGTCGGTGTAACTTTGGTGCTTCTGGTAAGCAATGTACGCTTGACAGTGAAATCCGTCAAATACGCTTTCGTAATTTGTACATTGATTAGTTTGTTTATAACTACTTTATCTTCTCTGCCTTCGGTTGCCAGGTATTCGTATACTTCTACGACTTGAACGTACCACCTAAACGAGCGCCGGCTTGCTCATATCATTACATAGAAGCGGTTCTTCTACCTAGTTCTATAAAATTCGCAAGCTGATTCCTGGCACTATATTTCAGTAGGTAGAAACCTCCCATGGTCCTTGTCGCCACTAATCACCGTGTTCAATTTTAGCGCTGCATCACTCATCAATCCGCAACTCTTCTAAGGTGCACAGCTTGAACCGCGGACAGCCACCGAAATTCGCAGGAACTACCTGTCACATGTTCGAGGGCCATCGAGCGCACAGAAAGGGCACCGCACGGACTGGAGGACGGAAGAGTTTAGAGTCGAAGCGCAGCACCGAAAAAAAAAAAAAAAAAGGTGGCCGGACAGCCAGCGGCGCATCTCGTGCGAGGGAGCCACGCTCAGCGTTGCGTGCGTTCAACGGAAGTACAGACAGGGCGCCTTTAATAGGGAACACGTATAGAGCGGCGCGCCCCGTATTAGCGAAACTACTGCCGCGGTGGCGTGATTCGTGGGCGGCGTCAACTCCCAACGGGAGAGCAGCAAGGGTGCGGGTGCAAAAAAAGAAAGGAAGACCAAGAAGAACGAAGTGGCGGCGGCGTTGATTGACGGGAAGGCAGCACAAGCGAGATGAGATCAAGGAAAGTGCCGGTCATCCAAACATCTTTGGTTTTTTTTTTTTTGTTTACCGTCTGCATATCGGACGCCTCCCTCTATGTGATGTTAAGCCTTCTTCACCGCAACAAGCGCCCGTAGGCGTGGACGCTTGCAGCAGGGTGACAGAGAGAAAGAAGGAAGGAAAGGGGGACATGTCGAATGCTGTAAGAGTGAAGCCACCATGCAGCGGCGGTCGTGGTAGTATAGCAACAAAATTTGCGGCAGGAAATTGCCCCGACGCACAAGGCATTTCGCGTGTGTTCCTTCGCCGTCTCATCCATATGTGCCTCAAGTCATCTTGTATAAACCTGACGACCCTTCCTCTCCCTCTGTCTACGTCTTTCGTACACTTACAAGAGGGCGAGGGGCAAGGGGGGGGGGGGGGGGGGTATAGGTCGTCAGACGTCTAGACGGGTGAATGGCTGCTCCTGTCCACGTCTATACAGTATGTTGAAACATAATGTATCGGTATCGGAGTAAAATACAGAAAGGATAGAATAAAACGCCGACGTGTATGAAGAAAGGGTTGATTCAGAGGCCGAGTACGTCGGGGAGGGAGGTGGATGGAGGAGTGAATGTGGAGTAAATTGATCGTGGGGTTACCGAGAAGTGAGGAGTAAATGGGGAATAAATTAGTCGTGAGGTTAGAGAAGAGAGGAGTAAATTTGGAGTAAATTGGTCGTGGAGTTACTGAGAAGTGAAGAGTGAATGTGGAGTACATTGATCGTGGCCTTATTGGGAAGTGAGGAGTAAATTTGTCGTGGTGTTACCGAGAAGTGAGGAGTAAATGTGGAGTAAATTTACCGTAGGGTTACCGAGAAGTTAATAGCCGTCACGGTAAGACTTACGACACACTTTCCGGGAACGATGCTAAATTTCTTTTAGGCCTTAGAGAAACGACTGGTCGAACGTTGGGTGAAAGTCGCGGGATCGAATCCAGGCAAACTCTTCGACTGAAGCGAAGTGCTACGAGCCCGTCTACTCAGATATAAGTGCTCGTTAGAGAACACCAGATGATAAAACACTTGCGGAGCCTTCCACTTAGGCGTCCCTCGTAATCATACGGCGATTTTAGGACGTAAGACGCAAGCAATTACTGTTATTATTAAAGCGATCAAAACAGTCGGAAGAAGGCATCGCAGCATGTGCTCCCTTGCGTGGCTCTGCGTTCGACTCTCCTTCCCTCAAAGACGCTCATACAGCGCGCATCATCGGACCCAACACAAGCCCCCCCAACTTCTGTGCGTGCCGGCTTCGCAGTTCAGGAACACGAAAATCATTTGCATGCGGTTTGTATGAATTAACCTTCGCACCGGCGGCACACCGTTCACAAGACCACCCGCCACGATTCGCGTCGCTCACGCCACCCCTGCGCAGCACGCGAGGTTTGTTTACTTCGTCCGTTTATAATACACCCCCTAACTCTCCTCCTTCGCATGCATCGTAGTTTCTTTTTTTTTTTTCACCTCGTTCTCGCTTTCGATCATCTGACTACTATCGCAAGCTCGGAAGATTCGTTAAGCCTGGTGGTAGCACAAGTCTGCACGTACGATGTATACAGTCGGCTTGGCTGTGCCTGCAATGACCGGCACGTAATGCTTGTACGGGATAAAAGGCTGTACTGAAACGAAAATGTGCGGTTGTCGTTGTCTTGCGTCAACTAAAAGACCAAGCACTTGAAGAGCCTATAGAAGATGTACTGCTAAGCGTGATCGCAGCCTATAAAATTAATCAATTAACCGGTTTTTAAAACCTACTTTCATTTCCTGTAATATACCCCGACGTCACGACACGCTATACGAGCGTCCCATCACGTGCTCGCTCAAGAAAGCGTGACCTTTCCACGGCCGCTCCGGTCAGCCAGCGTCGCACAAGCGGCCATATTTAACATGTCTGACACCTGACGTCATCACAACTAGCAAGGCTGGTGCGTGAGGTCACCATAATAGACACTGCAATCTAACGTCACGCCAGTTTAGATTTCAGCAGGTACGCCATGCGAAAATTGAATGTAACGTCAAGATATCCCACCAGGCCCCGCCGCGGTGGCCTAGTGGCTAAGGTACTCGGCTGCTGACCCGCAGGTCGCGGGCTCGAATCCCGGCTGCGGCGGCTGCATTTCCGATGGAGGCGGGAATGTTGTAGGCCCGTGTGCTCAGATTTGGGTGCACGTTAAAGAACCCCAGGTGGTAGAAATCTCCGGAGCCCTCCACTACGGCGTCTCTCCTAATCATATGGTGGCTTTGGGACGTTAAACATATAAGATATCCCACCAGAATTTCCCGAGCTTCACACTTGCTCGGAGCGAGTGTGAGCGGGAGGCCTTTATGGCGGAGTAAAGTCGGGCTCGGATTGTGGTGTTCGTGCCCGCGTAAACGTCACATTAACGTGCCCATTTAAACGCCCTTAAACGTTCCCATTCAAACGTGATATACACCGCACAACCAAATCGCTATACCACCCTGTGCATGTTCTTCACAGGACAAAGACATCTTTGACACCTATTTGTCCATTCAGTTACCTTGCTCCTGAGCATATCCACTCCGCCCTCTTCATACGCCTGTGTAGCTGCAGATGGGCTAATCTTATCCCGATCTTTCCGCACCTATCCGTCGTGACGTCACACGCGTAAATTGATTGATTGATATGTGGGGTATCATATCCCAAAATCACCGTATGATTATGAAAGACGACGTAGTGGAGGGCTCCGAAAATTTCGACGACTTGGGGTTCTTTAACGTGCACCCAAATCTGAGCCCACGGGCCTACAACATTTCCGCATCCATCGAAAATGCAGCCGCCGAAGCCGCGGGATTTGATCCCGCGACCTGCGGGTCAGCAGCAGAGTATCTTAGCCACTATAGTGGCTAAGATACTCAGCTGCTATAGTAGTATAGCAGATATAGTATAGTATAGTATAGTAGATACTATAGAGGCTAAGATACTCGTCGCGGTGGTCTCTATAGAGACCACCGCGGCGGGGCGTCACACGCGTAAAGAGGGTGAGCTATAGCCAATACAGTTTTTTGAAAGATTGCATAAAAAGTTTTGGAAAGCATTGTTGCATTAATATGACAAAAAAATGCCTTCAAGACCTTAACGTCACATCTACATTCACATCAGATCTCGGCGCAAAACTCGAACAATAAATTCTACAATGACCAAGCAAAGGACAACACGGTAGCGTCTGCGAATAATTTTAGCCTAAACAAATTGTCTGTTCCGCTTGGATTGACTTTTCATCCCCGGTAAACGAGTATACTGTAGTTTGGATGACATTCTTTACTAGTATAAACTGATTTGGCATTGCCCTGGCCCCGCTGTCGTCCGTTCAACGGCGGCACTGAAACGTTGCTTTGTCGAGGCTCCACACAAAGGCCTTCCATAGCGAGACGCTTTGTGTATGAAACTGCCAGGCTATACAGGGATGAAAGCAGGCCGCCATTCGGCGCTTCGTTAACTCACTCGAAAAGCCTTTAGTTGTCTGGTTTACCTATTCTATAGGCGCTGGTTCGGTTGTTATACTAGTAATTGTAGCGGACTATGTGGAGCGTCTCGCTCAGGCGAGCATCGTCGTTATCGAACATATATTTTCAATTCCTCCCGCTATTCATCCGTCGGCTAATGTACACGCACTATCCAATCAATCAATTAGGCGCATTCGACTTCGGCTTTGTACCGCGCTGGCCAGCTTTCTGACAGGACCATTTATATGGCGTCGGTTTGTCGAGCGTCTCCGAGTTTAGTGAATGCTGCTGCCTATATATGCGTGCAAGATTGGGAACCTCATTGCGATCTTTTCTGGACGATGTCCGCCGTGTTCTGAGCCAACCAGAGATGATGTATAGCTGCCTCGACGATCTGAGCTGCCAATAAGGCAACGTCCAAGATCAAATTTACTATCATAATGTAGATTCAATATCACTCGTTTCAGTCTGTTTTGGTCGTTGCGCCACTAAAGTTCACTCATCATCATTATAGCTGCCACTATTTTGTAGGCTTGATTTAGGCGACGAGGAAGGGTGTGTGTGATCAGTTCGGTCAGTCAATCGGCGCCCATGGATATGACGAACTTGGCAATGTGGCGAAAATTTTGAGGTGTGCACAAACGCACACTCCTGTCATTTCCCCTTCCTCCGTTTCGTTGCATCCAGCACTGACATCGTACTGACACCAAGTAGACTATACACGGATCAAAAAGCAGCGAGCCTAAAAAGAACAAAGCTAAATAAGCAAGTGTACAAAAAACCGCTGTCGCTATGGGTGACGGTTTTTCGCCTGTCTATTATTTCGTGGTTCCATTTCATTCGCAGCACCTCTATTTCTTTCTTTCGAAATCAACTGGCAATTAGACTTTTGCTTTCGCGCTCTACTTGCTGTCCGTTACAGCAAAACACTGCAGGTGCGTTTGCGTACGTGCGTGTATACGTAGGGTACATCTGCGTATAGTGCGCGCTCATTCCACACGGTCAGAGTAAGTGTACACTTTCCAACGTTTACAGTTCCTCCGCAAACACGAGAGGAGAAAAAAAAAAAGGGAAGCAAGAGTTATCGAAACAGGACAAACGATACAGGGCGGGGGATTTTTGCAACCGAAGTAAGTATAGGCAATACACTCCTGCAGACCTGGTCCGAACAAACTGCATGGACGGCCGCCGTGATTCGGCCAACGGACCGTGCATCGTAAACCGCCGTTTTCTCTCTCCAATTACTGGTGGAAAACTTCGGCGCTTTGACCCTCGAGCCCGGATAGGAATTACGTAGGTTTGGAGCGCGGATGTTTTCTGTCTTCTGGCTTGCGGATCGAAACGCTTGAACGTGGATTCACGTAGTGCACAGAGACGGTTGTCTAAAACAAGGCCGCTACGATATACGTTTTCCGGCAACCGTGATTGAAAGGCGGCCCTATGTAGCGGCACACAAAAAGTATATATATCCTCTAAAATACGTGGATTTTCTTCTAGATTGTGAAGTAGCGTTCGTATTTAAACGTCGCAATATCATCGCATCTGTGGCGCAGCTGTAGAATGAGCACTGTGAAGACAGTTTTCCATATCCAGAAGCTGGAAGTTAGAGCAAGTCGCCACGCTTGTATATTCCAACATACACAGTATATACTTGAAATGTTGCTCCTGTCGCATAAAAACGTTACGGTGAGGCTTTAAAGAACAACGTAAGAGGAAGTGCTTCTGTCCATGCCACTCCTGTCGCATACAGTCAAGGGCGCAAGAAAATTCACGTGGACATTGTTGAACCTTAGCGCCCTGTGTGCTTGTAGCCTTGCTTCATTTGTATCTGCGGCTATCACGACCTTATTCAAAGATGGCATACCTACGAGCCCGCATCGTAACACTCAAGTTACTTCATATGTATACCGCTGTATGTACCATCTTGTACGATTTTGTTTTAAAGGAAACTCGAAACACCTCCCAGATTGACTGCGCTCGCAAAGTCAGAGTTTTATGCTATGAAAGGCCGAATGCCTAGGGATATTTCGGATGTAGTACTGTACGTACGCTACGCACAAATACAGCGAACTCTCCTACGTCCGTGCAAGGACAGCCTGTAGTGCAAGAGCGCGCAGAAGAAATGTAGCAAGACTAAGTGTGCGTACGGTATTCACTAATCAACGAAGCGAGGGCGGCTTTGAAGGCGAGGGTAGAAAGAACTGTGCGACAGGTGTGTTCGCGTTGACGCGCGCGAATCCAGCTTATCCTTTACAAAGAGTCCCGCGGCCCGAAATCAAACATGGCGGTTCACGGCTGACCATATAGAACAGACAACAGTCATGGTCAAAAAAGTCAAGCGCCAAGCCGGACGCGGTCTCTGCTGTGTTGAAAAAAAGCGTTGATTCATGGAGCTAATCGAGCGCGTGCGTGTTCATCTTTACACATGTCGTCCAGTCGCGATATACCGTTAGAAAGCTTCACATACTACAACCGAAACTGGCGAAACGCGACAGAAATACCTGTAATGATTCCGACGACGGACTGCGGCGAGTGAAGCGTTGTACGCCATAAAACTTCCGGTCACCTCATTTACCGGTTCCCAACGCCGAAACTGAAAACACCTTTTCAAGTTCCTTTTAAATGTGAGAAATGTCCCTCATTAGTTTTTCAGATAAAATAAACGTGTGTGAAGTTCAAGGGAATCTCTTCGGATTATTATGTAGCTCAAAAGAACATCTATTTCGATAGATTTTGCCAAATAAGGGGGAAAAAGTGTAGAAAAGCAGCGGGCTATTATTTTCTAAAGCTCTTCGTGTCCACCTATGCCATTTTGGCTGGACGAAACCGGACGTCATCGAGAGGCTGTAAACATGTTCTTTCAACGTCATCTCATATCCATGTTCATGTAAATGACGTCTGTCTTGTCATCATCGTTAGAGTGTCTAAGACGGAAATGTTCTGTTGAGTGTTATTGACGTTTGTGGCAATAAATTTTTTCTAAACAAACAGTGAAATAGTCTATACAGAACTGGCAAATGGACGCGACCGCGGCCTCTGCCGATGACAGGAAACTGTCGCACGCTGTTGACCGGCACGGGCGGCTGGTCTATATGACGCCCCAGGCCATATTCCTGACGGTCCTGCTGCTTGCATTCAACGCTGTGTCTATAGTGAATCTGTGTTCCGGTGCTCGACTGGTGTCTGCCTTGTTTGCCGAGCCGTTCGGACGATCGACATCGCCCACTCTTAATAGTGAATGTGCTTTGGGACGGCTGCTGCGTTAGCGGTCATCACGATGGTTCTTCTACTAACGTGTTTGACGTCGAGTGGAGAGGAGGGTATACATACAAGGGATCGATTCAGCCGACGAGCCACAAGCGCCACAAGAGATCAATACGTTGGCTCGATGCTTAAGGGACCCTGCGAGTTTCTCAACAACGGAGCCGTTCCAAGTCGAGCCTGCGCAGTCTTTCTGTCTGTCCGGTTTCATGCACGTCACGTGACTAGAGGTAGAGTGGGAGGTGAATGAACAAATGCGTAAAGCTAAACGATGATGATGATGGAATTTTTTTCGCGGCAAACACACTAGTACACGCGTATCGAGCGGTCAAAACTAAATTGGGTCTTTTCATCACCGCGACACAATTCTCGTAATTGGCCCGGGAACTTCAATAATAATTGATAGATACTTAATAAATCAATCAATCGTATACACATGTACACGTCTCGAGCGGTCAAAACTGAATGGGGGCTTTTCATCACTGCGACACCTCTTGTAGTTGACCAGGCAACTTCAATATCGATCAATCAATCAATCAATCAATCGATCAGATACACATGTACACGTCTTGAGCGTTCGAAACTAAAATGGGGTTTTTCATCGCTCCGGCATCCCTAACAGTTGACCGCGGAACTTCGTTATCAATCAATCAATCAATCGATCGATCAATCAATTCGTGAATGCGCACAGTGGCCTTGTACACTTCGAAAACAATGTGAACGACAGACCTAATACGTTCCCAACGAGGCGTGCCCAGTTGCGCTATAGCTTTGACCAGGAGGGTCGCTATATCAACCCTACCCAGATATTCTCGCGAGAAAAACGAAGGAAAACTTGAAGAAAAGAGATTACCACGGAGCACGCACGAAAACCACGTATGAACGCAACGTGTGCATACACTTGTCGACACCCGTGTAAAAAAACGCGCGCGTCAGCCCTTTTAGCGGAACGCTGACGCGGCCCCTATTAAAACGGACATGCGCGCGAGAGGCCTGCAGCCTCGCTAAGTCAAACGTGACCCGTACGACGGCCCTCGTTTCGCGGCCTGTGCATGCACACGCTCTGCCGCACACCAGGAGACCCACCACAAACGCGGCGTCGTTAATATACCTGTAGCGCGCTGCGGCGGCCAGGTTAATGGTGTCGCCCTTTATGCTAATAGTGCGAGGAACCGCGCGGGTAGTACCTCCCTTCGTTATGTTCGTTCCCCCTCTCTCGGCAAGTTCCACGGCAAGTTCTTTTCACCCTCAAAGATTATATATATATATATATATATATATATATATATATATATATATATATATATATATATATATATATATATATATATATATATATATATATATATATATATATATATATATATATATATGCCCACGGCAAGTTATCTTTTCACCCGCTTTTCTTTCTTCGCATTTACCTTACAATTAGGTCTAATAACTTCCCCTATACTTTCCTTGACATTGTCTGCTAGATGTCAGTAATATTGTGTGAAAACACGGAAAAACGAGCCCTTAACTATACACTTCTTTTCCTTATATATATATGCATGTAATGTAGCGTAACAGATTTTCTTTCTTCAGGTTAAACACCCCTCCTTTCATCTCTCCACTCTTTCCCTTTGCTTTCTCCCTCTTCTCCGTTACACCTGATGTGCTATAGTTATCGTCACTTTTCCGACTGCGTATACTTCTACAGAAGGTGGGGCACCAAGCGTTCTCACGTTACATTCTGGTGTATGGCAGAACTTGTGGCACGGGGACGGAACTTCCTTGGACGAACTTTGTAATCAGCCTGGCGGTCCGGACAACGCGTGCGTCATTGAAGACGCGTTCGTCATATCCACACGGTCGATGCGAACATACCGCGCATGCCTCATTCCTTCGTTCCTCCCCCATAAATACATGCGCGGCATCTATAACCTCGTCTGACAACGCACAAGCAGCCGCTACTGTCACAAAGAATCTACATGAAAGGAACGCTGGTGGTCGGCATGTCGGATTCCTTATACTTTCGGTTGTTCCCACGTTTCCGTTGTCCAGAACTGGTATACAGTGTACGCTATAGCTGTTCTGATAGAAGCACAGTCGAGCGCGCGGTATACAGTCCTGAGTATAGTGCGGTGTGCTTGCGTGGCCTTCACACGAGCACTGTGAATACGTGCGTACAAATTTTTGCTGCTTGTGCTTTTTTAGGACTCCGTTGTTTGAATAAAGAGAGCAAATTAACGTGACAACATATGCGCAGGACAAAAAACGTCAATTGCACCTCGTGACCTTGAGCATTTTCTTTTTCTCCGAATACACGGCTTTGTCAGTGCGATCGCGCGCGCACGCGTGTACAAGTGACGGCCTCTCGCGGCGACCTCTGTAACTACCGAGTCCAATGGCTG
This sequence comes from Rhipicephalus microplus, assembly GCF_043290135.1. NCBI lineage: Eukaryota > Metazoa > Arthropoda > Arachnida > Ixodida > Ixodidae > Rhipicephalus > Rhipicephalus microplus. The sequence continues at coordinate 22,668,960 of NC_134709.1, forward strand.
ATAGATGGGCTTACTGGGCTTATTTTCCGTGATTTGTCGAGAGAAGAGAAAGCTATTTTTTAGGTGACTTTGATAATTTACTGTGAATTCCAGGCGGCGCGGTGCGCTATAATGTTTGGCTCGCGTATTGTCGGGAGCCTCTACTACCGATCGGCAGCGTTTTTTTGACCATGCTCAAAATGTGTTGCAGGGCGCCTTTAAGATTTTGGTACTCTAGACTGTTGACCTCCCAGGTCGCGGGATCAAATCCCGGCCGCATCTCGATGGAAGCGAAATGCTTCAGGAGGCCCGTGTGCCTAAATTTGGGTGCACTTTGAAGAACCCCAGGTGGTCGAAACGTCGGAGCTCTCCACTAAACGGCGTCTCTCATAATCGTATTGTGGTTTCGAGACGTTAACACACCGACGTTAAGATAAAATTCTTAGATGTCTCATCAAACGCGAAAAGTAACCGGTGGCGTCGGCATCGTTAACACTGATGGTGCGAAGTGCATGACGTCATTGTGACGTCACGCATAGCTAAAATTTCTGACGTAAAAAAAATATGCCTTCCACCTTCCAGTCGTCTCAGGCAATTGTGCAAGAGGGGGACAGTGTGGCTTTATTATTATTGTCATTATTATTTTTACGGCAACAATGTACTGATTTTCAATTGAATGTTTAAGTCGCCGACTACTTTTCTATTTTCTAGAGGGAGGGACGTAGCACCGCACACACACACGTGTATATATATATATATATATATATATATATATATATATATATATATATATATATATATATATATATATATATATATAGGGTTCAGGTGTCCAAAGACGCAAGTATCCTTTGAGACACTAGACTTGCGGTAGTTTTACCTACACATCTCCCAACTTCCGTTTCTATCTTCGAATCGCCCACGTCATTGATGACTCGAACAACTATCTCATCGTCCTCCCGCCGCGAGGGGTCGTCATTTCGAGAGCAATCTACGACGTGCAGCAACCACAGCTAAACGAGTGAGACGTTAAAAACTCTCGCAAGATCGGTATAAAACGTCGCGAAAGTCGCGCCAAGCCCACCACTCTTCTCCGCCCGGCGTTGTACACATACCGGCCGTGCCGGAGTGGTATTTCCGTACCCGCGAGAATATGAAGTCATGAACTCATTGCGTGTGCAGCGTTGGCAGGAAATGTACCGAGAAATGGGAGTGCGTACACGAGACACACGGTACGAAACCTGCGACCATAAGGGCCCTTGCTCAGAGGAGCTCAGTGAAAATAGCTAACTTTTTTTCTTTTACGTAATAGATACGTTGTGTTTGGCGCATCACATACATGGCTTCGTTGCCTATTTGCCGTTAAAGCCAGCAAAATAAATCAAACGCAAAACTAAAATGTACGCGCGAATGCGTGCAGAAGGGTTGACGAGTTTTCCGTAGACTCAAAAATGGAACTAAAAACGTGAACACCAGGACATCGACGAAAATGAGACCCGAGTTGTTTGTATATATATAATAGCGGAGCTCTATTTGGGTCTCTCGAAAATGACTCCCAACAAGAATTGTTACTGCTACTGTAACAACAAATCCAACAACAAATCCAACAACAAATCCAACAACAAATCCAACAACAAATCCAACAACAAATCCAACAACAAATCCAACAACAAATCTACAGTGAACTAGAAGGTAGCAAATCCAACAGCAAATCCAACAGCAAATCCAACAGCAAATCCAACAGCAAATCCAACAGCAAATCCAACAGCAAATCCAACAGCAAGTGCAACAGCAAGTGCAACAGCAAGTGCAACAGCAAGTGCAACAGCAAGTGCAACAGCAAGTGCAACAGCAAGTGCAACAGCAAGTGCAACTGCAAGTGCAACTGCAAGTGCAACTGCAAGTGCAAGTGCAACTGCAAGTGCAACTGCAAATGCAACTGCAAATGCAACTGCAAATGCAAACTCAACTGCAAATACCACAACACGTACTACCAGTTCGCAACGACACTGTCATTTCACGCGCGCGCGGACGACAACGAGACCGGCGGTGAAGCCAACTCGACGAGAGTGCCGCTGCGCGTTTATAAGTACACTGTGCGCGCGCGCTCGAGAAAAACGTCAACTACCGACAACGACAAACAATAACGACAGGCATGCACGCACTTTTAGGAGCAAGGGATACACGTCCGGGTGGTGCGTATGCATCTGGCTCTGATCCCATTTCCTGGGAGCGTGCTCGCGCGGGGGGGTGGGGGGGGGGGGGGTCTGCGGCGTTTTATTGCTGTGTATTTGTATACATTTACTTCTAATACTGACTGTTTTTTTTTTTTTTGCTCGCGCAAGAACAGCTAGCGCATTCGACGTAACACGCGTCGCGAATTTCTCGTTGACAATCGTCGTCGTCTTCGTTGAGCAGGAGTTTTCCTCGGGCTGCGGGAGAAAGCAGTTTTTCTCTCCTCGGAATGCGTTGCAGGAAGATGCTGAGCATTAGTTTCGGGCGAGTAGCTATATCGTAGCAGAGGACCTGATGTGTCGTTTATGTTGATTATTATTGTTGATGATGATGGTGGTGGTGGTGGTGGGGGTGGTGGTGTTGTTGATGATGATCGTGGTGATGATGATGATGATTTTACGCGGCCTCCGGGATCGTACGAAGTGCAGGCTTTCTGCGTGAACTTGACGTGGTTTATCCAGTGCCTCCGGAAATGGGCCCGCCATTGACCAGCAACGATGTAATGTGATAGGACATCACATATTTTGAATACTTACGGCGGCACGACGATGTCGTTACATTTATTTTTTTTTCGCTCAACTCGCGTTTGACGTTGTCGACGATAGCAAATCACGTTCGATGAGACATTCAAGGTTTTCGCCGCCTCAATGATCAAAAATAAGTGTACGTCGTATAGGAAAAGCGAACGCGGCGAGGGCCCTCCCTGCATTCGGCATTTCCTCGTTATTGTACGCCTCCTCCGCCGCGCAGACAAGAAAGGCATTCGATTAAGTTCAAAATATTATTCCGATTCTGTCTCGTCACGAATTTCGCAACACCGCGTAATCCGTATACCACTGTGTCCCGCCCGACAGTGGAGGAGTAAAGAAAAGAAAAAAAAAAAAGTGGCAGATCCCACGTACAGTGGGAATCGATGATATGCGAAGCACAAATAAGAAATGTTGATATGTCACTTTAAACTCAGCACAACGTTACGAGGTGGAGGTAAATGATGCCGTACATGACTTTCGTGTCGCGATTATCATGTTTGGGTGTGTAGTTTCCCATCGTCGTCTATTCAAATCACGTGATACCAAATTTGGCATATGTGGAGCTAGCGAAAAGGCCGCGAGCACGTATGAGCGTGGTATGTTGTCATATCCTTGCATGACGCGCATCTCATGATTATCATGTTTGCACCAGTCATATAACTTCGTCATCCATTCACGTTACTGTAATACCAAATTTGCTATGGCTGCATTTCCGATGGAGGCGAAAATCATGAGCGTGGTATGTTAAGATAGATACGCTCAATGTCGCCGAGAAGCTCGCTAAGAAATGCTTCGCGTTTAAAACGAAACTGCATAATAAACAATGCATAGGTTTGGGGGGGGGGGAGGGGGGGTGTTCGCGAAAAACAAAGCGCATTATTCGGAATTTTGTTTTTCGCGGCGGCTGCTATATCCCACTTGCTTTCTTTTTGTCAACTGGCTCGGCGGGGAAGCCAGCTCAACTCGCGTTGCGCGCGTATCTACTACACGCTACGTCGTGACGACGCCCTACGTCGAAGCAATACATCAACGCTGAGCGACCGCGAAAGACAACGCACATTTCGGGAATAGAGTGAGGCAGGCGGTCTTGCACAAATAGCTGTCCGTACAGAACGGTCGTTTTTTGGGGTGTGGCGACGACGCCGTCAAAAACGCCATTCCATTACGTCCCTTAGTCCCGACATTTATGGAACGGCTTCAGACCCTCTTCCCGCATCTCCCATCCCGAACTTTTTTCCTTTCCCCAGCTTTCGCACTGGCGTCCATTCTCTGTTCCATCGCAGTAACCACAGCGGCAGTGGAGCGGTTTGAGCATACGCCTATACGATGTAGAAATGTACAGGGTTGGACTCCCAGGGGCGCTATAGGCAGTGGTTGTTTTGATGGAATACAAGCGGTGGTCATTAAGTCTGCCTGCATTCCAAGAGAAGGCAAACACCGTGTAAGGGAGACACAAAATTGGGTGTATACGTGATATTAGTGGCAGCAGAAAGCGTAGAAGCGGCTTGATTGGCGAAACAGGGGAAATAACTTTGGCCTGCAGTGGGCGTAGTCAAGCTGATCATGGTGATGATGATGCATTCGCTAGACTGCTCGCATCCTGATCTCGCGTGCAACATGACATACGTAATGACAGTAAAGTTCTTATTCTTTCGAGGCAAACAATACAAGCCTATGCAATTCTCATGTGATTCTTAAAGAGAAAAGAGAAAAGTGTGCCCCGTAACTGTCTGCATCAGAGTGCGACACCTCAACAGTGACTTACGAGGGATGGGGGTAAGGAGGGATTAAAAGGATAGGATTAAAAGGTAAATAGATGTGGAGAGAAAGGAGAGAGCGAGGCGCAGGGACAGCGAACGACGGAAGTAAAGAGGAGATAGGAAAGATGGACACGGTCGCAGGAGTCCCGAGGACGGGGCACTACTCGGCGAGAGCTCTTGTCGGCGTCAGGAGGTGGCGTAGGACCAACCCAGGCTCTCGTCGGAGATCGCGGGGGCACAACCGGTCGGCCCGAAATCCAGCGAGCGACCGTTAAACGCTGCAACGCTCCCTCGTGAAGTCGGTGCCCCAATATAAACACGTCGCAGGCTCTTTGGCTAATTCGACGCCCTATAGCGATAAGCGCACCAGCCGAGCTCGGCAAGTTGTAAGCCGGAAATAACGGTACAACGCGAACAAGCAGGCATTCTCGAGCACTCGAATAGGCAGCAGGCATCACCGGTGCTCGCGTTCCTACACAAAAACCGAAATGAATGAATGAACAACTTTATTTATCCCTTGTTAAAGGGAAGGGGGCAACAGGAAAGGGTGTGGTGGGGATGAACTACTTGAAGTAGTCCTCCTCTACCCTCTCAGCCCACTCCAGGATGGCCTCCTGGGTAGCGGGCCTCGAGCTGCGCAAGGCAGCCTCCCACTGCTCCTCACTAGAAATTAGGCGTTTCAGGAATGGGGGAAGAGGGTGCTTAGGGCAGCGCCACATGATGTGGTTCAAGTCTGCTGTGGAAGAGGCACAAAATTTACATGAGGGGGAAGGATAACAGGATGGATGAATGCGGTGTAGGAGGTAAGGCGAAAGAAAGGTGCGAGTCTGCAGCTGTCGCCACAGAATTTCGCACCTGCGTGAAGATTTGCGCGTGAGTGGCGGGAAGGTTAATCGCTCTAAACGGTAGTGTGTGCAAATATCGTGGAATGAAATAAGGCGATCCCGCGCTGTAAATGGCGCCTCATTCGTAGCGAATTGCGACACATCGGATGCGTGTGCCCGGACTGTGAATCCTCGGGCACTCGCATGAGCCGCCTCGTTTCCGGCAAGGCCCGCATGCGCGGGAGTCCAGATTAGTGCTACAAGTCGATCAAGGGGATGATGCAAAAGTAGGGAAAGGGCTGGCTTAGAAACCCTGCCCGCTCCGAAATTATATATAGCTGTTTTGGAGTCACTGATAATAACGGATGAACTAGGTATTGTCAGGGCCAGGGCTATGGCCGCCTCTTCCGCTTCCTCCGAAGAAGAAGCAAGAACGGAGGCGGCCGCAGCGACCTGGCCGTGAGAGTTGATTACCGATATTGCATAATGATGCCTGTTTCCGTAATCGGCGGCGTCAACATAGAGCACATCATTGGAGGAGGAGAATTGTTTTTTGAGGGCCCTCGCGCGCTGCATCCTGCGCTGTTTCTGGTGCTCAGGGTGCATGTTTTTTGGAAGTGGTGGAATGTATAGGTTCTCGTGTATGTGGTGTGGAATGGTGTACTTGACCTTAGTGATGGATGCCGGAGTGACAGAAAGGGTTTGTAGAATGTGTCGGCCTGTCACGGTGTTAGAAAGTCTGTTATACTGAGATGCAATATGGGCTTCTCCTAGTTCAGCAAGGGTGTTGAAGGTGCCAGTACGCATAAGCCTTTCAGTGGAGGTCCGTATAGGCACCCCTAAAGCGAACTTATACGCTTTGCGTAAAAGGATGTCTATCTGGTCGGATTCTGATTTAAGAAAGTGTAGGTAAGGCGTTGTAAAAGTTATTTTACTGATAACGAAGGCTTGGACCAAGCGGAGGAGTTCGGCCTCCTTTAGTCCGCCATGTTTATTACTGACCCGACCCAAAAGTCGCAAGGTATGATCAACGGTGGTGTGAAGTGTCTTTAGTGTGTATGTGTTGAGCCGATTGCTTTGAATGTGTAAACCGAGCACGCGGATCCTATCCACTCGAGTAACTGGTACGTCATCTAGAATTACCTGTATATTGGATATGTGTTTTTCGCCCCCTCTGTGAGATGGTAGGAGAAGTAGCTGAGATTTCTGTGGGGAACATGAAAGATTCATAGACCCTGTAAGTGCCACAACCGTATTTGCCGCAGCTTGCAGGGTGTCTTGAATCTCTCCATCGGAGCCGCCAGTCATCCAAAGAGTGATGTCGTCGGCGTAGAGTGAAAACTTGAGGTCAGGGATAGATCTCAATGCTTGCGCCAACGGCATCATAGAGACATTAAAAAGAAACGGTGACAGCACAGACCCTTGTGGCGTGCCGTAACTTCCCAAAGCGTAAGACTGAGATTGATCTGCGCCTATGTGTATGGTTGCGGTACGGTTGGCTAAAAAAGTAGCTATATAGTTATATGTCTTTGCGCCAACCCCTATGAGATTAAGCTCGCGGAGGATGGCGGAATGAGCAACATTGTTGAAAGCTCCATGGATGTCCAGACTCAAGATTGCTTGCGTATCTAGGCTGCTGTTGGGTGTAATGATATCATGCTTCAGTCGAAGCATGACATCTTGACATGACAGAGATTTTCGAAAACCCACCATTTCTGGTGGATAAACATTGTTGTCTTCCATGTATTTATTCAGACGGTTGAGTATAACGTGTTCAAGCGTTTTACCAAGACAAGAGGTTAGTGAAATAGGCCTGAGATTGGAAGTGTTCACTGGTTTGTTTTGCTTTGGAATGAAAATTACCCTGGCATCCTTCCAGGAACTTGGAAGGGTGCCAGTGTCAAAGCAGTGATTGAAATAATCTGTGATTGCCGTGACGGAGTTGTCGTCCAGATTGCGAAGTACTTTGTTGTTAATGTGGTCTGGGCCTGGTGCTGACGTTGTGCGCAGAGTGGCCATAGCATGCCGAACCTCTGCTTCCGTGATAGCGGCGCTCAATAACTCGTTGGGCTTTCCAGTGTACTTTGGTGTGTTATACTTCTGAGCAGGAGGCAGATGTTTATCGCGGAGGTCGTCGAAGAGTCCGTTTAGATCGTTTTTGTGAGCATATACAAGTTTCTTTATGCTCTGGTTTTGATGTGTGCGTGATGTGGTAGGGTCTAAGAGGTGGCGCAGTAGTTGCCATGTGCGTTTGCTGTCAAGGTTTCCCTGCATGCTGTCACACACCTGGCCCCATTGCTGGCAGGCCAGTTGTGTGGCGTACTCCTGGATCTGCAGGTCAAGCTTGGCTATTCGGAGTTTTAGCTTTCGGTTGTGCCGTCCTTTTTTCCATCTCTTCAAGAGAGACTGTTTGGCTTCCCACATATGTAAAAGCTTGGCATCAACCGTGGTGAGGGGGGTTTCGGGGGGCAAAATTGTAGTATGCACCCCAGCATCTGAGTGAAGTTGCTTCACCCATTCTGAGATGTCTTGGATGTTTCTGGGAGCTGATATCTGGCGGGCCTCTCGAAATTTGTCCCAATTGGTGTGACTGATTGGCTTAGGTGCGAAGGGTTTGTGCTTGAAATGTACTGTAGTAGTAATGATGTAGTGATCACTACCGAGATTAACTTGCAAGTTGCTCCATGTAACGTGCTGAATTCTGCGTGTAAGGGTAAGATCGGGAGAGGTATCTCTCGATACGCTGTTTCCTAGCCTGGTTGGTGCATCGACGTCATTATGTAGCGTGAGTCTGTGGTCTTGTATGTGTATCCACAGGGCTCTGCCCTTAGGAGTAGAAACAGTGTGACCCCACAACAGGTTGGGTGCATTGAAATCACCAAGAATTAAAAGGGGATGGTCTTTGGCAGCGGAAATGGCTTGAGTAAAAAGGGAGTCAAAGCGGTGATGTTTGTCTCGAGGGCGGCTGTAGACATTCAGAAGGTAAAGAGCAGATGTGTTATTCTTATGAGGAATAATCTCCAAAAAATCATGCTCTATAAAACTCCACTTGAGATGGCGCTGCATGCTCCCGGGATGCGAGAAGAAAAGAAACACCTAAACTTTCTCGAAGTTGTGACAAGTCGCCGCCGGGTGGTCGTTGTATAATGCTGGCGCGGGCTAGTTGGAAGCGCAAGCGTGGATGCTACGCGCTTTTAACATGGAAGGGAGAGGGTGGCGGGTTCGTAGGAATGGATGATTAGGCTACGGCCCCTCGTCTTTCTGTATTCGCCAGCGTGCGCTGCTGTTCTGGAAAGTTTCATTTGCATAACTACAGCCGGGCCGAAGTTTCCCAACATCTAACACCTCGACAGAAATAGACGACGTTAACAACATCCTGTAAACGATGTTTTTCTGTCGACGTCTGCGCAATTTAGGTCAAGGCGTAACGGTTTCCTTGCGTGAGCAGTTCAAACTAATTATCGTTCGAGCGTCCGTTTGAAAGTCGGCCGTTGTTCCTGTTTAACGTCCAGCGCTAAGTTAGGGGGAATCACACGACCTGCGTTCGCTCACCACGGGGGAAGCTATGTGCTATGTTTATACAATGGTGTTGTTGGATTCATCACAATCATGTTTTATTACTGAAGTAGTAGTAGTAGTAGTAGAAAACTTTATTATATACATAATCCAGACAGGCTTGAACTGAAATGTTCCTGCTTATATGTCTAATCTTACGCATTCAAGCTTGCTAAATTACTTCTAGTACATTCATTTGTATTCCGCTACTTTATCGTTGCTGCTGGTCATTTAGTCTACTTCTTCATCAATGTACTAATAGAAAGTCCCCCTGTCAGTTTTTTTTTTTTTTTCTCTCTTTAGACTCCGTCATCATCATCCGTCTGAATACACCCACTGGAGGGCAAAAGACTCTCTCGTGATCCGCCAATCAACTCGGTCTTCTGCTCTCTTCTACCACGTTATACTTGCAAACGCTTCAATCTGATCGGCCCACCTAACTTTCTGTCCACCCTCGAGCGTTTGCCTTGTCTGGGAATCCGGTCAGGTACCCTTAATGACCAGCGGTTATCCTGCCTACCCGCTACGTGTCCGGTACACGTCCATTTCTTCTTTTTTATTTCAACTGCAATATCCACGGTTTGTTCCCTGACCCACTCTGCTCTTTTCTTCTCTCTCAAGGTTACACCTATCATTTTACTTTTCATCGCTTGCTGCGTCGTCCTCAATATAAGCTGAACCCTCTTTGTATTAAGCCCCCGGGTTTCTGCTCCGTATAAGTAAGTACTGGCAAGATGCAGCTGTTATGTCCCTTCCTCTTGAGGGTTAGTGGCAGATTGACATTCATAATTTGAGAATGCTTTCCGAATGTGATCCGCCCCATCTTTATTCTTCCAGTTATTTCACTCTCATGGTTTGGCTCCGCGGTTACTGCCTGCCCTGAGTAGACATATTAGCGAAAGAAATAGGAAAGAGATGAAAGATGGTAAGAAGTCGGAGTTAGGAAGGTAATGAAGGAAATCGGGAAGTGATGAGGGAGGGCAGCAGTGAGGAAATGAAGAAATGAGGGAAACAGAAAAAAGAGAAGTACCGAAGGGAAGAAGTCGAGGAGGAAACCTCGAGAGTCTTTCCTATAGCTGTGCGGAGAGAATTTCGTGAGAGAATTTGAGGAGCGCGAGGAATCCTTAAAATGGAATCGAAGAAGTTAATACCGCCACACGTAGATGTCGCGCCAGAAACGGAAGCGGCGTGGCTGCACAGATACCGCGTCATACGCAAAACGTCATAAAATGGTTTCTATTGAAATTTCCAGGGGCCGCTGCGTTCCGGTATAGCAGCGGGTGGAAAAAAAAAAAGGCGAAGTCTGTAAAGTGGCCGCGAATCTTATTGGTTTTACACCGAGAACGAAGCACACACACCTTTTGTCAGCCTCACGACGGCTTTCTTTTTCTTTCCTTCTTTCTTTCTTTCTTTCTTTCTTTCTTTCTTTCTTTCTTTCTTTCTTTCTTTCTTTCTTTCTTTCTTTCTTTCTTTCAGTCCGCTCCTTACTGACACAGTCCTTTTCGCATCAGTCGTCACGTTTCTATACCCATATCCTATCAAGGGGGCCGCGCCTAGAGGCTGGACTTCAGCGTAGCGGCTTCCGCCGCCGCCTTTAGCCACGCTATCGCATACTTTTCAACTTTTAAAACAAAAAAAAAACGACGAAAGACAGAAATACGACGTCGACAACGGCTTTCCGTCCCTGGCCTCGTCTTTTCACGACAGCGTCGTCGCTAGCGGGACGGCGATTCGAATTGAATTCTCCCCGATTTTTTTTTTTTCTTCGGAGGTCGCGAGCATCAACTGGCGCGCTAAGAAGCAAGAGGGCGAGCGGGAGTTTTGTGCATCCTTGATCCTGCGTTTTGTTATCGCCAGGGTCTTCCTCTATCTCACACCGACTCTGTCCATTTTCTTTATTTTCAGTACTTCGCTCTCTCTCGGTTCTTTTTTTCTTTTTCTAATCTACGTCCTCTTTCTTCTCTTTTGCGTCGTCCCAGTCTTGTGCATACGTGTGTCTAAACTCTTCCGGGCAAACATCAGGATCTCCCCCCCCCCCCCCCCACTCTCTTCCTCCTTGTAGTGATAACTTGCGATGCTCTAACTACTCTCAACGGACATCAGTTTAGTTTTTCTTCCTGTGAACCTTGCATCTGTTTTCTTTTTGTTGCATTCTTCTATTCGTTTTACAGAAACTATTTCAGTATTTTGTTTTCTTTTTCTTTTGTATTGTTCCTCTACAATCAATCAACAATCTCCACAGACATCAATTTTGTTTCCTTCCCTCGTTGCCGTGAACTTCTTTCTCTTTCATTAATTTTTACAGTGTTACCGTCACTAGCGTCCTCACGCGGTCTCACACGGTTGCACCTTCCTTCGGCGGGCTAAGTGACGGGGAGAGAGGTCTGGCGCGTGTGCACCATTTTTATTAAAATGACAAAAAAATCGTCGACGCTTCCGTCTAACGATATTTGAAACCGTGTAGTCACTAGGACTCGTTTTCTTAGTCTCTTTTTTACTCTTTTTTTTTTTCAATATTTGTCCCTCGCTTGTCGTTTGCCTCGTTTGTCGATGGCTCCCAGTTGGGTTTGTCTATAGCCTTCGTCGTATTGGCGCTGTCAAATAGAGATGAACAAAAGAGGACAGAGGAAAAGGCCGTAAAGAAGGGTGTGTTTCGGACACTTAGCAATGAATGGCGCTACCGTTTCAGAAGTTGTCGCTGGGCTTCGTACCCTATATTTATTTATTTGCTCCGTTTTATCGCTTTTCTTCGCGTCGGTCGTTCGGTGTTTATTTGCACGCCCTTTCGTTGTTCGCACTTCCAATCTCGGAGGAAACAGAAAGAAAACCCCCGAGAAGGAACGGCTCCGCGGCGAACGCGCGGGTTTACGGTCATTAGAGAGCTCTAGTACTGCGTACGCAGCGTACGTGGCGGCGTTGCGTACGTAAGGACGCCACGTTCTGCGTAGTGCGCATGCGCAGACCGCAACGCGCACGTATCGCATTACGTACGCAGCCGCTACGCACGCACGCATGAGATGCGTGCGTGCGTACGTACGAGGAGATCGCGCCGCTCTCGAACAAGTTCGCGACAGCGCGAGACTTCGTTTTGCAAAATGGCGGCATCGAAGGCAAGCACCGACCGGCTCTGTGGCTTAAAATATGGCCATAATCTGGCTATAACACTTGGATTGGCTCACATTGGCTGTCAACAACACGTGCTTCTATTTTGATCTACCAGATGGCGTAACACGCTTCACGCTCGTTACGTACGCGGGTACTACGGCGTACTAAGAGCCGATTAGTGGCAAACGACGCCACGTAACGCAAGGCGCTGGCGTGATGCGTACGTAGCACCATTCCGCAGTACTAAAACTCTCTATTAGGAGAGGCGACACACATCGGCGCCGCTATTCGGCGTCCAGTGTTCCTTACGTCAACATCTTTTTCTTTTTCTCTGTCTCTTTTCTTTTCGCTGTATTCGTTCAATGGCGAAGAAGGTACGATGCAGTGCCGTGACAAAGGTGCGTCATCTGCCACAGCCTCTCTAAGTGACCGGGTTGCAGCATGGAAGCCGCGTTCCTTGAGTGGTACCGCATTCGTGGCCCCTGCGCTGAAGTACTCGCTTCGGCTGCGGGAGGTCGCGGGTTCGAATCCGACTGCCTCCGGTGACGCACCGGCTTTCCGCGAAATCGGCTCCCCTGGCATTCCAGTTTTGCTTTCAACAGCATCAAACAGTGCGGCCGGAAAACGTAGATTCGAGAGACGAATGAGCCAAGAGGAAAAAGTCCTTTCTTTAAATAACGCTGCCTCCGTAAAACGATGCAGCGTTGTGGACGGCTAGGGTCGGGTCCTATTTTATATTTTTTTCTTAAGGGAGCGTTGATTGTCGTAGCGTTCTTCCGCGCGGCCATAGCTGGTTATGCTATATCAACTAAGCTGAGCTAATCTACAGACTTATGCGACGGAGACGAGGATCTTCTCCTTCCTTGGCTCTTGCACGGCAGTACAAAAGTTGATGTCGCAGCCTTGGCCGTGCTTTTTTTTTTTTTTTTTTTTGGGGGGGGGGGGGGTCGATTCAGCATGTTAGCAACATCGCAGAGAGCATTGTGGCAGCGTCCAGGGAGCTTTCGTTGACAGTGTGCATACACTAACCCGCGCTAGTCATCGGTTCATGACGTAAAAATAACGCACCGCTGAAGAGCAACAAAACCAGCGCGTCTTCCTGTCTACTTTTTTGTGACTGCTGTTAGCAGTAGTACCGATACTTAGAAAACTTCACGTACATTATCTGTGGGTCAAGCACCGTGTTTTCTTTTTCGCAACACTTCCGGTCGGGCGCTTCCGGTTTTCCAAATAGTCGGGAAATTGCTCGGTAAAAATAAAAAAGACAAACGCTTTTTGTAAATCGATGGTTCTGAATTTAAGTCACGTTGGATGAACATGATGTCGGAGTACAAGTCTACTTATGAATGGGACCAATCAACTCTTGGAATAATAAATCAAAACTAATTCAGTTAGTTTCACGAAAGTGCAGACGATTTCTTCGTGTGCAGCTAGGAACATTGCGCCACCTAGCGGAGCAGCTCTCAACCACGCGCTGATTTCAACGTGGCCTCGGTGATATGCCTCGGCGGCGCCTCGAAACCAACCGAGTTACAGCGGTAGTCGTCCTCTTGTGCTTTTTATACCCCAATAAAGTGGACAGGAGCATGACCACCGCCGTAGCCCAATCAATACATCATCGGGCGCATTATCTCAATGTTTCGGGTTCGGTTCTTGTCGGCGACAAGCCATCTATTCCTCCACATTTAATCACATCTATGTCATAACTTCTGTAAGGTTAAATAACTTACAAATATTGTCCCTTATACTTTCCTTGGCTTCATTCATTGTGGGTATTCGCTGTCATAATCACGTCAGAGTTCTGGCACGTCAAGCATCATAAATTATTATTATTATTATTATTATTATTATTATTATTATTATTATTATTATTATTATTATTATTATTATTATTATTGCAACGACGCATTAACGACGCGCCGTCTAGACGGGCATGTTGCCTCAGCTCCCTGCGGTTGACAAATGTCAAGTCGGTAATAAGGTTCCCGCGAGGGCTCATGGATGTAAAGCCCAAAGTTTCGATATCCCCCCCCCCCCTCTGGCTAAGTACGTTGCGTTACCGCGCTTGCAGTTTCATCAAGGAATAAGCCGCAAGCTCAGCCGCTAGCGATGCGTCGCCTACGTTCTTGCACTCGTTCGCGCTTGCAGACGTTGCAAAGCCAAGAGAATTTTTTCACGGCGCATGCGTCGTCCGTGCCCTTTTCCGTTCGCGCGTCCCATAGCCGGGCCGCAAAGCGTTATAGCTTCGAGAACGCTGGACGCTTTTATCAGCTCGCTGTTTCTTAGTGCATCTTTTTTTTTCTTCTTTCCTTGGGGATAGTTCCCTTTGGGGAGTCGCCTACATCTTTTCTTTGGCGAAGTTCCTGTTTAGTTCCTTTATTTCCCTTAATCTTCTCCGGGGTCTTCGCGCGGTCTCGCGGCTCCGCCATCGATCTAAGCGAGAGACTGATTTGGCCATCCGCGGTCTGGTGGGTCGTCTCTTATCGTCTTCCACGCTTGCTTGATTTTCTTTCTTCCCGGAACGACCCCCTTTTGGGGAAAGGGGGCGAACGATTCTCTAGCACCCGGCTCCCAAAACACAAAAGCGGAGGAGAGGGAAAAAAAAGGAAAAGGGGCAACAGTCTTGACTCGCTCGCCGCCATTAATTTTGCGCCCTTTGCCTTGTAACGGAAGGGACACCGCTGGATGGATATATGTACCCTTTTCGTCCCTCTTCGTGCAGGAAAAAAAACTGATTTTTATTCGATTTATTTCTCGGAAGAAGCGTCTGTTCCAAGGGGTAAGTGTGTAGGGCTAGTTATGTAAGGCGCGACAACTCCAGGAAGGATTACTTTAGGGAAACCGAAACACATTTAGGGCTGTTCGTTCTCCTTACTTGTCGGGTTAGGGAACGGGCTAGAAAAATGCCGTGTTTGTTCGATCAAAAATGGGACCAAAATTAGTTTGAGAAGATAAACGCCTGCAACGTTTGTTTACAGACATCCGGCTAAGAAAGAACGGTGCGTTCTTTTTCTTTTTTTTGGGGGGGGGGAAGGAAGCGTAGAAGCAAACTGGAATTTGCAGCCCCGCTTTTGCATGACGATAGTTGTAGCGCGAGAGCAAAACGACAAAACTATCGTCGTGCCATACCAACTAGCCCAAGCTGCCACACGCCCTTTTGCAGCTAGAAGCCAAAAAAAAAAAAAATCCATAGCAATTTTCAAAAAGAAACCTTGCTGAAAAACTCGTCTTGGTGCGGGGATCCAACCAGGGGCCAGCGCTTTGCCAGGGCGGTCGCTCTACCGATTCAGCCAACTAAGAAGCATTAATTGCTCTCGGAATAAAGGGAGAGGCGAGTTAGTTGGTGGGCACTCGTGTTATCAAGAAGACTGATCGTGCCTACACGCGGACACATGCAAAAATACTGCGAGAAAAAGCCGAAGAAAACCGCGTATGCAGTGTTTTGCAACTTATCTGTTGTGTCCTTGTGTGCAGACGATTGGTCTCGGATTCGATCTCCAAGCCAGGAGGAATATTTTGGCAGCCAATAAGCACTCTGTGAAAAAAATCCGTATGCATTTCCTTGCGACTTCACTCTGGAGAGGGTGGCTTTCAATTCGCCCTTCTCCTCCCTTCCACCATCTTGGATGATTCCGCAGATTTGCAATACATAACGCCTTTTCTCTTTCTTTCTTTCTTTCTTTCTTTCTTTCTTTCTTTCTTTCTTTTTCCTTTCTTTTTTTCTTTCTTTTTTTCTTTCTTTTTTTCTTTCTTTCTTTTCTATTCCTGACTGAACATCTCGGCAAACTGAGTGATCTCCTGCAAACAGTAGTTTGCTCGAAGAGAGTGGCTCAAAAGTTCTTCACAATGCATTGTCTCTCTCTGTTTCTCTGCAGCTCTGCGTCAATAGCGTGCGGTGGTGCTTGTTCGCGCTTGAATCCTCGTTCGTCTCGATCCTCAACAACCTCGGTTTTTTTTTTGTTTTTTTTTTTGCCCGCGGTGTCTGGAGCACGGTTAGAGGCGAGCTTTTACTTCTCGCGGCGCCCACGTACTTGCGTCAGTTCAGAAAAAAAAAAGTCAGCGAATTATAACGGAAGGTCTAAAAAGAAACACGTGAAAACGAGAGAGAAAGAAAGAGAGATGGAGAGAGAGACGCACCGCAACTGCACACAAGTTATTTTCGCGAAACCTCCTTTTTTCAAAGCGTTGTTCTTTTGCCCCCCCTCCCCCTTTTTTTCCCTATATATTTTGTTAAAGATCCCTCCCCCCCCCCCCTCCCGGTGCGTTTCGCATTCGCACTCGGCGAGTTCTGTGCCCGAAGAACGTTCTGACGCCCACGCGTCAGCGTTCCCGGTTTAGAAACCGATTCGAGTGCGGGTTCGCTTTGACGACCAGGGGTGCAGTAAACCGAGCCAGACCCCCTTCTCCCTCTTTTTCTAAGCTGTCCGTGTTCTTCGACCCTCTCTTCTCTCTCACATCCTCACACCCATTCTTTCTTTTCTGCCAACTCCTTGGTTATCTCTACCCGTTTCGATAGTGGTGCCTCGGGGTGTGCAATGCCCCTGCCGTATCATTTTCGGCTTGTTTGGCATCGCTCCGCGCACGAGCAAGCAAGCGGTCGTGCGGACTTGAACCGGTCGCGTGTACCGGGCCTGCGCTTGACAGGCGTGAGCCGCTGCTGCTGCCTGAATGTCATAACGTGCCTAGTTCTTTTATTATTTCTTTCCTGCTTATTAACGAAGTTAGAAAGGAAGGAGACGGGCTGGGTGTCCCACGAAACCTATGGGCTAAAGCCATTTTTCGTTCTTTATTTATTTCCTTAATTTTTTTTTCCATTTCTTCGAGCATTACGCATGCTCATAATGGGTGACGTGCGGAGCATGGTGTGTGTGTGTGTGTGTGTGTGTGTGTGTGTGTGTGTGTGTGTGTGTGTGTGTGTGTGTGTGTGTGTGTGTGTGTGTGTGTGTGTGTGTGTGTGTGTGTGTGTGCGTGTGTGTACGCGTAGATGACTCCCTGTTGGGTGGCGCAGTGTTTTTGCTGAACAAAGTTGTTTTGGGTGTCGAATAACACGCATGGGTGCATACGTGTCCGCAAAACGGTGTATGACTGCGCGCGAGGAACTCTGCGCGTGCTGCAAAAGTCAGGCTAGCCCTTCAATATATATATATATATATATATATATATATATATATATATATATATATATATATATATATATATATATATATATATATATACGTAAATCCAGATGTCGGGGCGAAATCGTGCTCATCTATTACTTTTTAGTATTCCCTCCTCTGGACGAAACGTCATCTTGCGCTGGCGTTATATACCATGGCTTTCCTATTTTATAAGTTATAGCGGAAGTGAACGCAGTAGCGCGGGTACGATAGTTTCAGTTCGAGAGGCGGCGTCGGCATTTCACCACCCACGATTAGCGCGTCCTCTCGCAAGAGAGAGAGAGAGAGAGTTATACTAGTTCTGGACACATACTCCCTTCTCTCCTCCGTAGAGGGAGCCACTGTGAAAACCACCGCGGTGAAAACACAACTTATGCATTCTCTCTGGACTATCGTGTGTTGGCTCTAACAGGGAGCGCCCCCTGTTCCGTTTTGACTTTTCTGTGCGCGAACGCCGAATCCTGCCTACTATGCATTTCGACAGGGCTATACTTTCGAGGCGACGCGGTGGTACACTTCTCGAGGTGCGTGAACCAAGACGCGACGACGATTTCGCTTCGCAAGCAGAAAAATTTGTCTCAACCCTCGAAATATTGAAAAAAAAAAAACGAAAACAGTCCCAGGTGGTGTGCCCTTGCATAAATTTGTACGCACTCGCATGTATTTGTATATATTTAGCTGTCATTCACCCCCTCCCCCACCTTTACCCCCCTACTCTTTCCTTCATCCATATCTCCGCCGCCATTCGGGCGAATTCCTTTAGGTGGCAGTTTGTAAACAGCTAACGTCAAGGTTACTTCTAGCTGCTACGATCCGCCCATCATTTCCCTAAAAAAAATGATATTACTGGTTTTGCGCGCCGAAAAGCACGACACGCGTATGATATACACACTGCGCGCTTGATTCTCATTAGTGTGCGGACGCCTTGACCGGAAGTCGAACTCGCGTCCTTGGTCTTAGAAGCGCACGAAGTTACCGCTCCAAGATCATTTTCCTACGTCCTATTTCCTTTGTACACAACTGATTACCGCGGTACAAAAAACTTTGAGTCTGTAATAAAAATTAAAGCACACTTTGTGAATTCCAAAGTGTGATCGGCAAAAACACGTGATCATTCGACTGACCATGTCATGTCCTTACTTTTACCGTTTTTTTTTTCTTTTAACGACGATAATCTTTCTTGGGCTACTTCAACGCAGAAATTTTGGCCTGTCTGTCTGTCAAACGAAACGATTCAGCCAGCCGGCCATATAGTTTAAGCACTTGCTGAACGCCGAGCCATCTTGAACTGGTTGCTGCGTCAATACTTTTGAACGTAGTCGATCAAAATGCAAATATTACGCACATCAATACGTAATTCTATAGACCCCAGTGTTTCTGAGGCTGCGCTGAACATTCCACGCTCTGCACAAAAAAAAAAAAATGCTATCGTCTTTCGACGCCATTTGCAGCGAAGCACGCAGCTACAAGGCCTTGTTTTATAGTTTCCTTAGGTGTTTTTTCTATATGTGGGCACTGATATTACGTGATTGCTGGGAGAGTGTGAGGGAGAAAGGTAACACCCAGCACCGTTCCAGGGCACGGACGAACGCGAGTATGAGACATTAAAGCTTTTCGCCGTAATACATGAACTGGAGCCCGTTACATGGTGACGCTTGGCATATAGCTTCAATTTCCCACTGCTAATCGTTAGCACTTAATTGATGTGTATGTCTGCACGTGTACGTATAAGGACGCGATAGTTTCCCACCGAAGATATATCAGTTGTGCATGTCCACGTGTTCTGTCTTCTCGTTAGGCTAACTGGTCCTGTGCTCGTTTTCATACACGGCACAGCCACGAAGTAACACCACTCTTAAAAAGTGAAACGCCGTAGTGGCAATATGCGGCATACCACGTTAAATTTTTCACCGCATGCTTAAGAACATAAATAATGTGGCATTACTACACTGGTTACCCTAACGCGTTTGCTTCAAATAACCGAGTAGCTGTATTTCGTATTTTTGTTATACGATTTCGTTTTTTTTTTGCTTTATTTCACTAAGACCTTCAGAGGCGACGCTGCGAAGCGGCAGAAATCGGATTAACCGTAGGTAGCTGCATCGCCGCTCGAGCATCTTTTCCGTTGCCTTGGAAACCGCAAATCCGTTTATGATGCTACGTCTAGCCAGACGCAGGCTCTGCCAATATGGACGGTGTTGTTTCTGTGCCATTGTATAGCTTTTTTCCAATCCATTTTTAATACATATATTTTTTTTTTCGTTTCATAGCACACTGGCATGATTGTTCCTGTTGTTCATCTATGTCGTTTGGTTCTTTAGCCACCAACAGTCGTGCGGCCAGCTTAAAAGCTTACTCTAAACTTATTCTTCTAGCTTTTCTCTCGTAGCTCTCTAGTAGTATAGACAACTTCTCTGTTTTAGTCGTACACTACCAGCGTTGCCCTTGCTTTCTGCCCCTTCCCATAATGGATTTGTTCTTGCTTCCTACACAACTGATCTTCCTCTCCCTAGTGTACATCTGTTATACTTATATTACGCATAATTATTTAATCTACTTCCGTTATCACCGATCCTAACGCTATCGCACCAACAGTACTCCTCAACTAGAGCTTCTACTGATAGTCTAATATTCGTCTTACAGCATACTTCCTGTTCTCTCTATTATCTAGTGCCAACACGTACTTGTGCACCGCAAAAACAAATGAACAAACAAGTAAGTTAACTAATAAATCCCAGCTTCACGTATGTGCAACGCGTGTAAGCAGCGGAGCAGGCTAGCAAGTGCAACGGTGTGGTGAACGCAGATAGTTCTTTCTTCATCACCCTTCGTACTCTCCTCTTTTCTTCACGTTTTCTCACTTTTGACCTCTTTCTACATTACCCTAGCTCTTTTCTATACCTTCCCTCCTCCTAACTTTCTCTTTCACACCTCGATATGCTATACTATACGTAGTTTACCGTCATGATTTGGTCCCTCACCTCCTTCGTTCTGCTATCCTCACCATCAATTTCATTTTCCTTCCCTGTGCTAAATTATACTATACAAGGCTATCCCATAACTCGCCCTTTCCTTCCTTCCTCGTCACCACCGCATCACACCCCCTCCTTCCCCACACGCTCGCTATACTATACTTTGCGATGGTATCTGAGGAGCTGCTTGACACGTACCCACTGTATGTGGCGCATAAGCTCTACTACAGGCTATTCCATGCTTTACCCTCTACCCTCCTCCTTTCCTTCCTCCTCACTCGCTTACCTTTCCCACCCTCCCCCTTGCTATACTATACTAAGCACCACCTACACTGCACATACATCAGCCTTACTCCAAGCTTTAAAGAGCTGCTCTGTTAGAAAAACCCCGACGCAATTCGTTTCTTCAAAAGCGCTGGTCATCATTAACAGCCTTGTGAACGTTTCACAAGCTATATCAAAAGGGGCCAGCACTCCCACACTCTTTCACAGGCTCATTTTTTTTTTCGACACATCGCTGCTTTTGTTCACATGTCATTTCCTTTAAAAATGCGAACTCCACGATTCCCTGAGCCTTCGATAGAATAGCGACGTTGTACCTCATACTTTTTTATGTTACTACATTATTGATTATGCCTACAGCAAGCGAACATGTCAAAACTCCAGATGGAAAGAAAACACCAATGTCTTCGTATTCGACACCTTTCTGTAACTTTGGCAAGTTATGTTTGCTTGTTCTTTTGTTTTTCTCAGACTGTTTCGCGCTGCATCTTAGTTCTCTTTCTGCGCATGCGCCGAGGGAAAACCCCGCGGGCACACGATCGCACACAGACGCCCCGCCGCGACACACGTGACGTTTGTTAGGCCGCCGTCACTGGCTTCGTTCCTGACCTTGTTTTCTTCTTTTTTTCTTGGCTTCTAAACCTGGCAGATGGATAGAGAGGCGACCCTACCCCCATCCTATCCTTTTTGCCCCTACACAACACTCTGGCATTCAGTTTCTCTAGCTGTTCACCGTTTATTTTCATCTATGTCTTCACTTGCACCGCCGCTGGCGCTGCGGTGAAGTGCCCTTTCCATCGCGTGTCGTCTGCTGCTTCCAGATTTCTTCTGCTCCCAGAAGTGACGCCACTGCGCCCGACCGAGAAATGGGGGCAGCTACAGCCTTTGTGACAGCTGTCTCTGCGGGGGTGTCAAGAGCAGCGCGCCAACGGCGCCGAGATGATTGACGCTTAAAGTAAAAAATAAAATAAAATAAGAAACACAATCGCGAAGAGGCGACGACGTATTGTTGAGCGCGCTTTCCCGAGAGAGGACTGCTATTTGCAGTATATGACGTCGGCATGTTTTGAGGCGGCGCTCGCGCTGCGGAAAGCCGTCACCACACGTGATCGAACTGGACGCTTCGCGTTCTTCGAGGAGCTGCTTTTCTCCGAGGTTCTCGTAACGCGGTCTACACTCGGAAGGACGTGTTATCCCGAGCAGCCGCACTTCACCGAGATACGTGAACGAGATCGATGTCCGTCCGTCCGACCGTCTGTCTGTCTGGGGCATGTTACGATCTGATTTGTCGACGCAGTTGGTATCTGTTCGAAAAGTCCAACTGAACTCGACGCACGACTAAACCGAGGAAAGCACAAAGGACATCATTCGACGGTTTCTCTTTAGGTGCGACGTAAATTGAAAGCAATTGAAGTCGACGAAGAGGCACGCTTTCGCGTCTGCGGAATCCGAACGCACAACCTTCGAAAACCCACGAGATCCTGCAGCGTTTTCCTTACCTGTCTGTTGTATTTATTCGGATGGGTTCGTCGTCTTCGCGGACTACAAAGCACCTGCTAATCTTGAGGATCCTCTCTCGCCTATTAAGACAGTTGCACGGTTCCTGATTTCCCCTAAGACGACTCTAAGGCGAAAAACAATCTGTCTTCGCACTCGTTTGTGACGTCGGTGCAAGTCATCTATGGGAGCCAACTGTCTGTGCAACGAAGTAAACAAATGACAGACGAAAACGAGGGGAGGAGGGAATGTTAGAGGGTAAGGGGGGGCGGATAAATAGGACGCGGAATGCGCTCGCTATAAACCCTCTTCCTTCCTCGTAAATATAAAGAGGGCTGGACTGTTAGGTTGGCGCCACTGCACGAACGCTAGCTAGCTTTGGGCGACGATGGAGTCGTGAAAGCAGAGAAAGAGCGGTATCAAAGGAAGAAGAGAAAAAAATTTACGCTCGAGGCAAGACGTCTTCTTCTTCTTCTTCTTCGTCGTCGACGGCTTATGAGTCGGAATGGCGCATTGTAGCCGCGCGTGCAGACTGTGAACCAGACGGGGCGAGACGAAAGCGCGTTAGCGAAAACAGACGCGTGATTCACTGGCAGCCTTGCGCACGAATTGGGGACGAGGGTGCGCTATGCGCGCAAGCTGCTGCAATACGCTACACGCGCTCGTCTGAAATATGGCGGCTCCATTGTGCCTGTGCGCGCCTCAGTTTCGCTATAGTATACGCACGTACGCAGCTTGAGTTTGGTAATTCGATTACGCAAGGTTCATTCCAGCAGCGTAGTGAATGGCTCGAACGCAATGCACCCGCTATTTGGGGTCGCTAACCTAAATGTTATGCGTTGTATACTTGACCAACAGACGAGACCCAGGAAAAAGAAGACACGCTTTCTTGGGTCCCATCTGTTATGCTGCAGCAGTCCAAGTACTGTGCATTTCCAGCCAACTCGGCCAGTATATCATCCAACTTGGTATCCCCCCCCCCGCAACGTACATAAGCCTTACGGGGGGGGGGGGGGGCACACACGAAAGAGCCTTAGGTGGCATACCGCATGAAAAGCATCAGTCGCTGTCACTAGACACGGTGCAAGCAGCACGGAAAATAAACAAATACAGCTGCAAATAATAAACAAACACCCGGGAAAGCCTTACCCCCGTATTCATAAACCTAACTTAACCTTATCCTTATGACTTAAGTCAATAATTAGCCATAAGTCCGCCCTTAACGCGTTTCAAGATCCTACTTTGTACTTACCGCGGAACTTTCCTCGTACTTAAGTGTGACTCAGTTAGGGTAGTCTATGACCTACCTCAAGGCTTCCTTAACATGACGATAGTTATAGCCCGAGAACAGAACGACGACACAGTGACAAGAACACGAAGGACACGAGCGCTATAACTATCGTCGTGTCATACCAACTAGCCCACGTTGCCACGCTTCCTTAACATGGCGGAGGACGACAACTTTGCGTATTCCGTTTATGTGGACCGCAAAGCAGAAATATTGAACGGGACAACGCACGCGTGCAGCCGCGGCGAGTCCTCAACGATCGACGGAACCTGGTTGAGACGAATACGACAAGCAGGAATTTTTGTGCCACCCCCGCTTCACAAAAAAGTGCCGCGAAGAACCTGCTCGCTGTGCTGTTTCTGCGGGAAGATATACATCCGTGGTCGTGGGTTCGTTGTGCCCCGTCTCGTGCAGCTCCTCATCGCATCGCACTTTTATGTAGTCGGCACATTCCAACTTGGGAGCGATGCCCCGCCGCGGTGGTCTAGTGGCTAAGGTACTCGGCTACTGACCCGCATGTCGCGGGTTCGAATCCCGGCTGCGGCGGCTGCATTTCCGATGGAGGCGGAAATGTTGTAGGCCCGTGTGCTCAGATTTGGGTGCAAGTTAAAGAACCCCAGGTGGTCGGAATTTCCGGAGCCCTCCACTACGGCGTCTCTCATAACCATATGGTGGTTTTGGGACGTTAAACGCCACATATCAATCAATCAATCAATCAACTTCGGAGCGATGACCTTGTCAGTGTCTCGTAGCCGACTGTGTCACGAAGTCGAGCGGTAACCGCTATGCTTGCAAAAACACTTTCGCCCGTATACCGGTAAATCTTCTCGAAGTGGCGTAAACACTTTTCTAGTTGTTTGGTCAGCCGTTCACGGATGCACAGTGGGTCGGCTGTTGAACTCCATCACGAGCTGCTTCCGCGCTTTTTTTTTCGT
This sequence comes from Rhipicephalus microplus, assembly GCF_043290135.1. Lineage (NCBI taxonomy): Eukaryota > Metazoa > Arthropoda > Arachnida > Ixodida > Ixodidae > Rhipicephalus > Rhipicephalus microplus. Next base: position 22,693,081 of record NC_134709.1, read on the forward strand.
TTTCTCTGAAAACACACGGCGTCCGTCTTGGTACTTGTTCACGAAATCCGTCGGGATGTAGCCAAGTTATCTCCAGTGCACCGTTCCACAATAAATGCAACTTCGTAAAAAAAAAAGTTGTAGAACTAGGCTGAAACTATCAAATTAATCTAGTGAAATTTGAAAAAAAAAACGAAAGAAAACAGCAAACGCTGAAGCGACCACGACAACACCACCGAAAACAGCAAACACATACAAGACGTCAAAATAACAAGTGACCAGTATCGACGGGAGGTGCAGAAAAGTGGCCAGACGACAAACGTGTATTTTACCAAAAGCTGCCGGTACGTAAACAAACATTGCTACTGTTCATGCTTGGTTGCTTCTGTGAGTACTGTTGTTGGTTTCTTGCAGTAAAGCTAATTTATTGCTGCTCGAGGTAATAATTTTGTAGCGAAAATTTACCTACCGCCCACCCAGGGGCTATACTTGACAAGTTAATGGCGCCTTTCTGAAACTCGCCTTGTACTTTTCTTATACTTGTACTTTTCTCGTTTTTTCTTAAGTAGCCTCACCGCCATAATTAAAGGTCGGTTCATGAATACGGCGGTTAGTCTCGTGGTAGCACGCGAGTTACTGCGTTCGAAATTGCGGAAATCTTTCTGGATTTTGCTTTTTTTCGCCTAAACAGCTGGCAAGACGACAGTCGCGAAACGTTAGCTAGGCGGGCGGTCGGTATAGGCAGCGATTTGTTCTCGCTAAATCTTCGCACGAATGGCGCCTTCGAGGTTCCTTCCATTGTTGCCAGATTTCGACGCCCGCCTGCGAGCGCGTTCCTAATTACGCACTTCGCCCGTCTTCCTGTCAAACCCGCGACGGCGAATTCTTCCTGGATCGCAGCACGAAATGCGCGCGAGCCGTGCCTAAACAAAGGGCTGATTTACAGTACAATACGAAGCCCTGGGCTGGGAAAGCTGTACGCATATATCTTTCAAACTCTCTCACTCTAACTCACTTACTCACTCATTGCATAAACGTGGTTATCTCGGACATGTAGTCATAGATTCATTGTGTAACAGCTAAAAAAAAAAAGAGAAAGCTCCGAATGAGATACAAACAAGCGGTGTTTGCGTCTTAACCACTGCAGCGGCTGTCTCTTCCTCTGGTATTTTGTCCTTTCTTTTGCGCGCTTCCGCAATGACTCAATCACTCTCTCTTTCACTCACTCACCTGCTCACAAACACAGTCTTCCCTCTTAGTCTCTCACTCGGGCATTCATTCACTCCGCTTGTCCGTCACTCTCATTAGCCCACTCTCTCTGTGTCTCTGACTCGTTCGCTCTTATCGTCACTCACTGAATCAGTCACTCTGTTTCGCGCTCGCCCATTCAATGTTTGTCTCTCGTTGACATTCGCGCGCTCACTGATTCACTCTCTTCGTCTAATCACGCACTCATTGAATCACTACAGTTGTCTATCGCTGACCCGTTCATTCACTAACCTCCGTTCTATACCTCTTCTATGGTGAACTCATTTAGCGACTAAGTATATATGTCTATCACTCACCGATTTATTCACGCTCCTTTCCACTAATGCTCTCCTCCATGCACTGTCTGCGTCTGTCACGTACTGATTCAGTCACTACATTTGTATATCGCTAGCTCGTTCGTTCATTCATTCATTCATTCATTCATTCATTCATTCATTCGCTCTCTTTGTCTATCACGCGCCCGCTTTCATTGCTACTCAATTTTCACATTCATTCACCCTCTGCATGTGTCGCGCACAATCGCCGTCTCTCACAGCCTCAATTAATTCACTCTCATTGTCACTCATCCTCTCATTCTTACTCACTCTCGTCTCTAACGCTCACTCATTTTCACCCCTCACTCACTGACTGGATTCCCCTTTGTACCTCGCACACTCTCACCGAGTCCCCTGTACTTCCGGCTAACGAAAGCCTCCCAATAAAGCGAACGTCTAATTGACCCAATCCGTTTTCCTTTGGAGAAAAAACGACACGGCCCTTTTCTCATCTTATCACGCTGGACAACGCAAACCTTTTTCTTTTCTCCTTCCTTCTCTCATTTTCCTCTTCTCACTCTTTCCCAAACGAATCGACAGAAATCTCGCCGAGGGCTGCTGGACTGAGACCATACCGAGAGACAAAAGGATAAAAAAGAGTCCGCCCTGTTCTTCACTCGTATTTGCACTTAAAACCCAGCGATAGCTTTCTTTTTTCTTTTTTCCTCGAGCAGCCCTAACTCAATAATAAAGCCGTTCTGTTCTTTCCTAGCTTTTGTTCTCGTCAACTTGCTCGTTTGCGTTACAGTCGTTTGCCACTGGTGTAACGAGCGGACTCGTCAACGGTGATTGGTTCTTCCGGTCACGTGACGTCGATTCGCCGCGGCAGCGCCCTCTCGTGGGCTTTGATGTAAAAGTTAGTGTATAACATTGAGAAAAAGGAAGCGTGGTACGAAGTGGTAGACTATACGAGGACATTCGTATCTATAAGGTTTTGTCTCCTGCACGTAATAATACGAGCACTGAATCGTACTCGTCTTGCCTTGGGACATGCTCTGCTCGCTGTGGCGGCGTCTCCCCCCCCCCCCCTTTTTTTTTTTGTTGCATCGTTACCTATGTAACCACTGCAACTTCGAATGACCTTGGGGCTACGGCAGACCTGCTATTAGTACCTTAGTACTAATTGGAAAATAATGACCAGAAATTAAAATACAACTATTGTATTGGGACAGGACGACGATGATGATGTGATAACAGCGAACAGCGACTGTTTCCCAAGGTAGGCACTACCAGCCGGTGTTAGCCAGACCCGGTTGCATGCGAAGAGATGCAGTAATCGAATTCGGTCACATACCGCCGTTACCTCCGTGATACCCCTCTTAAAGAGCGCTTCGAAGAGTAGCAGAAAGATATTGTCTTTGCGGAGAAAGCTAGTTCGTTAGGCTTCAAAAAAAAAAAAAAGTCTTGAAATGTTCAAGAAAGTGATCCTGGTGTAACTGGCATCAGCGTAATTTTTCCTTATTTTTGTAACGTTGGTGATTTCGTGAAACAGAGTTGGTTTCCGTTACTACTTCTATTTGACTCCTCATATCAGTTTTCTACCCCGCGGAGCTGTACAAACAGATGCACCGGAAAATTCAATAGGCGGTTGGCTTCGCCGCACAACAGAAATTTCGGTCGCCGTAAAGTTTGCTTCGTCGCACAACGCTGTCGCTTGCGGTGAAAACTCCTTGCCAGAAGCAATAAATGCGGGTTAAAAAAAAATGAGAGTTTTGCCTGGCGTGTTCTTTCCGACATTTATAGCACGTCCGCCCTTGATTTATCGCGACTGTCTTCGACGCGAAGGCGGAGGCCGCCTCGGGCGCCGCGTTGCGTTGTGTGTCAAATTCAGCGTTTTAACCAAGATTAACGCGTGTACGTTGACCTCCGAAAGCAATGAGGGGGGCCCCCTTGGTTGTATAACTTTAAATTACGGCTATTTATTTCTCTATGACCACTTCTTTTACGGAGCCTCCTTTTGTCCGCGTTTTACAGAGTGTGACGCATATAACAGACCCAAATGATATACCGCATCTATTCTCATACCATGAGCACTGGTTGACGCCTTTTAATGTTGGCCAAAAAAATTTAAAAAATGGTTAGTAATGTTAGTATTCGCAAGTTATAGGCAAAGTACGGCCAAGTGTTGCCATACGGTGGCTCATTTTTGGCTTGTATGGTAAAGTATGCCAGTTAAAGGGGCACTCAAGAAAATAAGATTGCTTTCATATATTGGTGATCGCCCCTTCCCAATACGGAAATCAACCATACTTGCCGAGAGGAGGCGTTTTGTAAGCGAGGAAACGCGCGAAAAGAAAAATGGCGGCGGCGAAGCCACCCTGAAATTCCCGCACCAAACGTCGTAGAATCTAGTAGACACCGTCAAAAATCTACGTAGTCCTCGAATCTATAAATATGAAGTGCACCGTTTGCTAAGGGGGCCATAGACTTGAAACATCGAGTTTAATTTAATTTCGTTGAGCGAATGTCACTAACGTACGAAAAATGGACCTCGAGATCCGCGACGTCTCACGCGAAGATTTCGGCAGCAACTTTAAAAATGAAACTCCACCTTGAATTTCTCCTCGGCTAATATGCCTAGGATGGTGAAATGGACATTAGAGAGTACAATTTATCAGTCTAATCCGATTCGTTGCATCACTTCAGTTTCCGTTTAAAAGGCGCGTTGGTCGTTTAGCAGTCGGTTTGTCTCGCACTTTCAACCATCGCACTCCTAATACCGCAGCCTCGAAGTATCAGTAACACAGTCAGCAGCGTACCCATTTAACAGTCATAACTGATGCGCAGACCTGCGAGGCGGGTCGCGATTTCGTGGTTGTGCCGAATGCAGCGCGCCCACCAAAAGTGAAACGCACGATGCTGGACCTGGCTCGTATAGTTTCGTTTTATTTCCCGATCGCTGGTTTCGAGCGTATGCAACAAAGCAATGAAAACGACGGCGTCTAAGCATTATTTAGAGGATCGCGTTATGCGTTTCTGCTCCCCCCCCCTTTTTTTTTTCCACTGTGCGCGCCTGTTTCTAGCGCGAACACCAACGTGATTCTTTGCCTGCCCGACCGTCGCAGAGCGGGCCAGCGCGCAGAGTGCTAATGGTTATATATCCATAGCACGCGCGGACGCGAACAGAAGAGACTGAGAAGGGGAAAAAGGCGAAGTGGTCTGCGGGAAACTGAAAAAGAAAGTGCCCGGGGCTGTTTATCACCTGGGAAAGAGTGGAGAAATGAAACGTAGTGTTGGAACTATGGCAGGCGCAGCGCAGCTCGGTGTTGCACGTACGTTGCCTAGTACGGTGCAGCCTTGCGAAGCTTACTGCGGCCGCGTCGGAGGAACGGAGGCGCTCGAGTTTATTATGTATTCACGCTCGCGAACTGAAGGCAGCTAACAATATGTAACATGCAGAAAATTCTAATTAACATTTGCGACTTAATTAAATTACTTTGTCATTTCGGTTTTAACAAATATGCGGCTAGTTTAACACTGTCGGTAGCCGGCACTATTTTCCTACGTGGAACGCAATAAGTTACCGTGAGCAGTAGCATCAAAGCATCCTCAGTGATATGGATCACGGGAAAAAAGATTGCCGAAACTTCCAACACCTCAAATGCTGCAGGGACAGTTTTTTCGACGCTAATACATTGGAGCGGACGCTTTGGAGTAGAGCTATCTTTTAGCTGCAACACTGGAGTTGACTAATAATATGGAGCGGCTGCCTTCGAGTAACATACATAGTGTGGTGACGGTCGGAATGGCCACTGAGCTGTGGCTACAAAGAACCAATCATTTTGGAGTGACCGCGTAGCAGCAACCAGTAAGGAGTGCTTACGTAGGAGTAACCATTACTAATTGACTACGCAGGAGTATGACAGTAACTGGGCCGGAAAAACACACGTAGTAGGTGCTCAGGATGAACCACTATGGGATACCCGCGTAGGGGAGTAACCGCTGTGGAGTGACTGCGTTCAAGTAACAGATACGCAGTGATCACTACACGGGAGTAACCACTATGGAGCGATTACTGAGCCGTGACCACCACGAACTTCGACCCCGAGCATTTCACACTCGCTGCGTGCAGCCTTCCGCAACACTGCTCGCTATTAGACACAGGAGCAGCATGGGATGGATGCCTGAACGCGTGGCGTACATTGGGGTCGCTTCACAGACGGCGCACGCAACACAACTCCGTTTTTTTTATTTTTCAGGAATGGGTCGGGGGGGGGGGGGGGGGGATGGAGCGTGTGTTTTCTCTTGGGAACGTTCTTGTCTCCACATTTTCGTTTCGTATTGTTTTTGTTTGTTGTTTTTTCTGCTTTAGTCTGGCAGCTGCTGCAATCCAGCGCAACATAAGAGCAGTCGCAATAAAAGAAATGACAAAGGCATTTTGCTGTTCGCCGCCGACTAGAGCAGCCTCTTGTGGGACCATAGTTTGTCTTCATTTCACCGCTACGCGCTGGCAGAGAGCTTTTATTCAAAAGAGGGGAGGCGACGCGCAGCGCGCGGTCTTGGGGGAACGGCTCGCGAGACGTGAATGGAGCGAACGAGAATGCGCGGGAAAGAGATGAACCGGCCGGCTTGCTAGCCAACTTGCTAGCCGGCTTTTTCCCATGCATGTCGTCATCCTCTTGGCTGCAATGCGAAGCGGACAAGACAGCGATGACGACAGGCGAGAGGGTACAGGGGGAGAAAATGCGGAAACGGAAACTATACAAAACAACGGAGTGGGCCGTCCGTACGCAGCCGACCGCTACGTATTTTGCGGTGGTTCTCGAGAGAATGCGAGAAGAAAAAAAAAAAACTACTTTCAACTCTTGTCTCGCTGTTCATTTATATTCCAGCGCTGCGTACTGTTCATCGTCGTTTTTTTTTTATTTTTTTGCCGTTGTTCCTGACGTACGCGGCTTCAGTGAATCTCGTTCCGGAGCTCTCACAGTGCGCGAGGGAAATTCGGGAACCCCGTCAAGAGTGAATAAGGGACCACGGTTTTTTTTTTTTTTGCTTCTTCTTTGGTATGATTCAGTGAGAGATGGAAGCGGACTTCGTGTGATTTATAAGCGAAAAAGACGCACCCGTAGAACAAAGAAAGTAAAAGTAAAAAGCAAAGAGAGGTAGGCGCGCGAAGGAAAGACACAGAGTGGAGGTAGGTTATTAGAAGAGCAAGTTGTACAGGCAGTCAACTTAACTAGGGGGGACTTCGTTAATCAACGAAAGCGAAGTACTTCCTACTCGGACGCACACACACACAAGAGTAGGAACGCGTCACAGCTAAGTGTATTTACTTATAGGTGGCAGCACCTCTGCGGTCCGTACGTGAAAGATGGCTTCGAGCGGCCGCCCTCCCACCTGTCGGCGAAGGCCTGAACTGTTCTCGCGGCGACGGAAATGAGCGCTTGACAACTTGCGAGGACCTAATAAAAATGGTCGGAGAATAACTGAGTGGGGAAACAGGTGAGGAACGCCCCGCTGTAGCTATACACGTGGAACATGGTAAGAACATTTTTTTTAGAGAGGTCATGAATGATGAAGTGCCAGAGACTAACGAAAAAACCGGTACCCTGTGGACCAATACGCATTCTAGGTCTAAAATTCATCATTTGGCGTCGCGAAAAAATGGCGAAGACGTCAAGTATGGGTAGATTGATCAATACACTTTTCCGACTGTACCGTACCGTTTATTGTATTTTGTGGTAAAATGTGTGGTACCGTGCGATTATACAGGTTTTTTTGTATATGCTATGAGGCGCAGCTCCCTGTTTCCTTTCCTAACGTAATTAAATATTACGTAGCTTGGTACGCCGTAAAATCCTTTGTAATTGCATTTCTGCTACAGGTACCACACCATAGCCTTGGCGTCCATGAACCCAGATGCTCTTACACGTTCGACGAAGTAGACATAGCGTAAGCCAGCAAAAAACGTTTCCACGCGATGACGTCGCCACATGACGTCATCGCGTGACGTCGTATGAGATGACGTCATAGATCGCCAAAAATATGACGACACGCGTAATCGCTAGACATCGTCACTGACGTTACCATACGACGTCACAGATCGCAAAAAACATCATGACGTCACTTTACGTGACGTACCATTGAGCGACGATGCCATGCGATTGCGTCGCAGTCAGAGGTGGGCCGATCACAGAGGCAATGTAAAGTCGGGTCAGACGCAGAAAGGATAGAACGCTTCCGATCACAGAGGCCATGTAAAACCACGTTAGATGCAGAAAGCCTTCATAAGAAGGTAGGTGTGATACATCAACTAAGAGAAACAAAAATACAAATCAGTGTCGCCTTGGAGTCGTCTTAGGCGATTGCTATGCACCCTGCGAATTTGTTCATCTTTCGTCCCTTCGTCTCCCCCCATTTACCCGTGAACCATCACATGAGCGCACATTTTTGACGCTTCAGGTAATCAAGTATCGTGTGGTGACTGATTCGATTGATCGATATGTGGGGTTTAACGTCCTGAAACCACCATGTGATTATAAGAGACGCCGTAGTGGAGGGCTCCGGAAATTTCGACCGCCTGGGGTTCTTTGACGTGCACCCAAATCTGAGCACGCGGCCCTACAACATTTCCGCCTCCGTCGCAAATGCAGCCGCCGCAGCTGGGATTCAAACCCGCGCCCTGCGGGTCAGCAGCCGAGTATACCTTAGCCACTAGACCACCGCGGCGGGGCTTCGCGTGGTGACGACCAGTGCCGTAAGGTAGTGTTAGACATCGTCATCACGCATGTCACCCATACACGCTCGCCGAGAGTCCGACCAATAGTGCACCAGACCGACGCAGCGGCAGGCAGGATGCGGTGCAGATAGCGCGGTGTCGTACATCGATCACCCCCGCTGGCTCGCCTTGTGCGACGCGCGTCTCCGGCGTCGGGCGGTGTTGCTTTTCGCATCCTGCATGCCTCCAGCTGCCGCCTCTACGCACGGCGACCACAGACGCTTGTCCTGAACGTCTCGCGGTATAGCGTTACGGTCTTCCGGTAAGTACACACCGCGGATACGGTATTACATTTCACGCCGAAACCACCGTCCGGCCTGGAAAGGAAATAAGCGCGGCTTCGTCCGTTATGCGATAGTCGCGGCGCTAAGGTTTTTTTTTTTTTTTTTACTGCGACCGCACGCGATTCGTTCGAGAGTTTACGCATATTCCGCGAAGCACTACCGTCTTACGTGTCTGATTTAAAGCTGACACATCGTGGAAAACGTCATATCCATGAAGTGAATGATTGAGCTTGCTCCGGAGGTTTAACCCCTCGTATTCTAGAACCTCCCTTCACTCAACGCTTCGCCTTCACTTGAGAAAGCCAATGGGAGCGCCATATCTAGGCACGTCACTGCATATCAGCGATAGTCTGCTGCGATTCTTGAGTAGCGCAGCGTCATTTTCAACCGAGTGGTGGCGCAGTGCTCAACTCTGTCAAGCGAAGGGCTCGAGTCGAGCCGAGGAGCGTTTGTGAACACTTGGGTAAGTCTGGTAAACCGTGAATCCTCCGTACGTCCACTCGACCATCATACAAAGACGCGCCCTATGAAGGGCAGCGAAGGTTTTAGGACGTTAAACCCAACAATTGTTAGATTATTATAAGACGAACAAAATAAGCAGACCACGGCTTTTACAAAACGAAAATGATTTCTCGGCCAAGTCGGACCGATGATGCGAGACTCCTAGTTCAGGAGCTCCATATATGAAAGTTACGAGAAACCAAACAACGCGGCATACCAAGAAACAAACAAATAAAGAGGTCGATGAATACGAAGGAGAGCGCGCGTTTGGGTGTGGAAACTTATCTAACGCCGTGTCAACGAAACATCCTATTTTGCTGGCTGCGCTGCGATGCTTGCCGTAACAAGTGCGACGTCCTGTTTTATCCCGTACGTCGCATGTCAATTGAAGTATCGATGAAGATCTGTCGCCTTTATTTGCGAGTTTCTGGTGCGCGTACATTTGATTACGCTTGTGCACGCACTTGGTAGTCAGTATAGTACCCGCTGTGAATCCAATTTGACCATCGTTGCTAACAGCCCAGCAGCACGTGCGACACGGTTGCTTGTTAGCCCTCACGTTTGTACACTGCAGCGGTGGTTGTCCTGCAAGAATGTAATTACGCTTTATCGCCCCGTACGCCCGAAACTAGGAATTGACCGGCGCTCATAGCGCAGATGCCACGACCGATCGTTGGGCGATTCCGACTGCGACCGATTCGCGACCGACGTCTTTTCGTCGCTTACATATCCGTCCGCCGTCTACATTATGCAATCGCACACACACACAACGAGTCTTCGATCCCAACACAGGCGGGTCATCCATCGTTTTCGAAAGACGGGGACGCGTGTTATACGCGGTTGACACGGATGTTTCCGAAGACGTCGACAATCCGATAACGAGATGTGACTGACGTTCTTCTCTCCCCCCCTTCCCCCCCTTTTAGTCTTCAGTTAAGCCATTTATGCGAGAGACGGGCAGCTTCACCGCGTAGCACCCGTGTTCTGCGTGTCGGCGGGCAGTATAAGAGACGACGTGCATGCAGCGTATGATAAAAAGTTTTCGCGCTGCTGCTGTCAATCAAACGGTCGCTGCGGTGTCAAGGGCACGCGCATACGAAACGAGATAAGCTAACGTGGATGACAGCTGCGCATGCGCCGATATGTAGCCGACGTCACAACCATACCCATAGGATTAGTAGACGGAACTCTGATGTTAGTGTCGTATATTTACTTTTTTTGCTCCGCGCGCATGTGGTGAAATCGCTAAACACCTTATACGACGCTTATTGATGCTCAAGATGAGCAAGGCCCGTTGTTACGCTTTCGTATAGCGTATACGGAAAAGAAAGCCGCACGGTGTTTGAACGTTTCTTGTTCGGCTCAGTGGTCAGATCTGACCAGTGGTCAGATTTGTCTCGGCGGAACCGCAGCCGTCTGCAAAGTGTGACGTGAATCATTACGAACACGAGTGAGAATAAAGGCGCCATGTGCGATATAAACGGGAAAGCCTTGACAGGAACTGTCGCAAACCTCGAACAGGGAGAAACCGTCAATCTTAACACAATACGGCGCAAAAGTATAATCTAGCACAATATGGTAAAATATAGTACAAAAGTGCAATCTAGTACAATGTGGCACAAAAAGGAGACGACATATACAGGACGTGACTCCGGCAGTGTTGTTCCAGTCTGGCCCTCACTGTCGTACTTTATCTTTCACGTCTTCCGGAACCACGTCATCCACGCTGTCTTGTCTTCCGGGCGGCCTATATTCTTCCACGTTCGTCTTGTCTTCGTAGCAGTTTACTCTGCCACGTCATCTTGTCACCTATATCGTCTACTCCTCCACGTAGCTTGGTATTCTATGTCCTCTAGTATTTCGTGTAGTTGGGTCTTCGGCGTCGTTTTTTTTTTTTTTTTCTGGCGCTTCAAACGAGAATTCGCGTACCCAACCAGGCCAACAGAACACCGTGCCATTCGTGCAGAAAGGGTGACCCACAGCGTCGAAATACAGCGCGAAGTGGCGCTTACTCTTCCTCCTAACAACGAAGACAGGCCGAGCGAGAACAGACGGAAGCGAGGAAGCGTACACACATATACGGGAAATACGCGAACGGATATTACGCCGTCCCGCCGGGCGCCCTGATAGTTCGGCAGCTCCGTCATACAGGCGCGAACGGAACAAGACTCGCAGAATGAACGGCCGCCGGGAACACGACGACGACGACTGACTGTGGCTGCTGGACGGATGATGGCAGGCCCTCTTTACGTAATGCGTGCTGTTCGCTAGGAGCCAGTCGCGATAGAAGTGCGAGCGTACGTGGCGAGGGGGGAGAAACACGGAACCGGAAATGACAGGCGGCTCATTCGACCGGAAGAAGAGAAACGACGATCATGGCAGCTTCCGCGCGGCCGCACGATGGCAGCTGCAGAGAGATGGGAAGCGCCCCCTGCCGGTGAAGATGGGCTAATTCAGGGTCGCACGCACATACACGTACACGCACCAAGATATATGTAGAAGCGAAACGATTAGGTCTATACGCGCGCGCGGCAAATGGTTAATTTCGAGGCTGACGCAAATAGAAACAACGGAGAGGAACGACTTGTCATCTCTCTGTTGTATCCTCCTAAACTCTCTCTATCGCCTCATTCTTGGCTGTACCAACCCTTGTCCGTAGAAGCTCTACACTGTCGTAAAGCGCAGGATGTACTACCTTGAGGCGTCGGCTAGGCCTAACGCCGTATCTTGCCTCCTTTATTCTGTTCAGGTTTTTTGTAGAAAGTATACGTAGGTATTTAGTCTTTCAGTTTCCATTTTTTTCCTTCTTTTTTTCCCCTGACCCTCGTCTAAATAGACGAGACGGACGGACGTGCAATACCGAGATAAAGGGAGAAAAAAAAAGCCATCCCACGGAAATGAATGGTAGCGACAGGGCGATAAAAATTGGCTCTGCGCCGTTAAGAGGGGCGGCAGACGAAGCGAAGCAGACGACAGCCTGGACGTTTTGCTCTAACACTTCCTTTTATAATCTTCTGTTCCTTGACATTTCCCGCTTCCTACGTCGTCTTCACGCCGTTCGGTTTATTCGCCGCTCAACGTTGTTCCGACGTTTGACGTGTCTTTTTTCTTCTTTTTTTTTGTCAACAGGGGTGTCGCGCCTCTTCTAAGGCGGTTGCGGCGGGCAGCTGCGCTATCGGTTTCTGCGAAAGGCCAGCAAAAAAATGACGGCCTTCGCTTGTAGCGTGCAATAGGCACCGACGACAACAACACACCCTCCCGATCTCCTGCGATGAAGGTAGTGGCGCGTCCGTTCTCGAAGTGGCCTCAATATCTCGTCGTCGAACTAAACGAAAAACAACCCCACCCACATCCCCCGACTCCTCTTCGCGCTAACTTCATTTCGTGCCCGAACAAACACGGCTCTAGTTGCCCGCGTTTTTTTTTTTTTTGTTTCTCTTTTTCTCTCCTGGGGGGTCAGTTTGGAGCGTCAATGTAGATTAGGGCGACTGGAGCGCGCTATTCTGTTGGCGCGCCGAACGCAGTTACGAAAGTTACCGCAAATGGTCGGGTTACCAGAACGTTTCCGCGCGTCCAGCATCCCGTTATACGCAATGGCGTTAGCGTAACATTGGGTTAACGAACGCAGGCCAGCAAAACGACGCAGGCCAGCAAAACGACGCAGGTCACCAAACGCAGGCCACCAAACGCAGGTCACCACACATTGGTTAGCGGACGATGCAGTTTTCTGTCACGAAAACTTCGCGCTAGCCGTTTCGACTACCGTGGTCCGGCACGGTGATACGGTTGTTACGGTGCTACGGTTGATACGGTTGTTACGGTTGTTCGACGGAGGCGAAACGCTATAGAAGCCTGCGTACTGTGCGATGTCAGTGCACCGTAAATAACGCCATATGACCGAAATTTCCAGAACCCTTCACAACCGCGAGCCTCGTGATTATGTCGTGGTTTCGGAACGCAAAACCGTAGTTATCATTACTTTGGTGGTTCCCGAGCGCGCTACATTGCAAAAATGAAGGCTCGCGAGTGAAACATCAATGTATAAGTGTTGTGGGCAAAAGACTTCCTAAAAAGAGATCGATAAGAATAATTGTTCGGATTTTACAAATCAAAAACCACAATATGATCATCAAGGACTAGTGAAAGGCTCCGAAAAGTTCGACTACGTAGGGTCCAATGTGTAGCTAAATCTAAGTATCCAGCTTATCCGCATCCATCGAGATGCGGCCGCCGCGGGTGGGACTTGATCGCACGACTTTCGCGGTCAGTTTTAAGGCAGCCTAACCACTAGTCCACCTAGGCGGATGATCCCAGACAGGTACCCTTGTATTTAGAGTGCAATTTGTCGTAAGCCCACTTTTTGAACCGCACTGCATTTACTTGCGCAAAACCGGCGACGGCTGATGCTGATTAGCACCGACTGAAGTGAGAGATAACACTGGCCATCGGGGTAACTACAGGTAACGTTATCGCATTTCGCTCGCGCTGAACGCGAATGATAGCCGTTCAATCTTTCTCGTTATAGACACAACGTCGGCGCAACCACACGGCGAGCACTCCACCATCTTGCCCTTCTAGGTCAGCCCTGGGTCGGCACTCCACGTCGGCTTCATCTACGCTTACACTCCCCGAAACAGCGGCAACGTGTTAACGACCAACCTTGCGACGCCGTGGTCTAAAGCGAAGCGTCGTACAAGGGACGAGGGGGGGGGGGGGGGGAGAGCAGTGACGTGCTTCGTCAAGCTCGTTACTTGTGTCCCCACGTATCGCCGGGCCGCTTATAACCGTCTACCTGCTATAGACGTGAAGTACCGGGACCCGTCAGTAAAGAGCGCGGCCATTAAATCAAGCGACATTCTCCAACGCTCTTCCTCCCTCCCGACGACGAAGGCGACAAGCTTTCGTTTATATATACTCTACGTAGCGTCCTTTACATTTAGTGTACGCTGCATGTCAACGCACGTCCACCTCGTTTTCACGGACGCAGCGCCGCGCGCCACGATGTAGTTTATACGTAAAATTAAAAAAAAGTGCCGCTATATCCACGAAGTGAATGATGATGAGTGGGCGAAGCTCCGGAGGTAAACCTGGTAAACCATGAATCCTCTGTACATTTTGCCCACTCGATTTTTATTACATCGCTCCCCCTAGCGTACGTCGCCGCACTAAATCGAACGATTGCCTTCAACCAGTGACACGCGCCATATGTGACATCATTCCTATTTTATAAGATCTCGCGTCTTTCATCAACTACAAGTACCGCTTTCTAGTTTATAACATCTTGCATCTTTTCATCATCAGCTACAAGTACCACCATCTAGTAAACACTACAAGAACTAAACTAGAGGTGGCTACATACAGGGGACGCACAGCCCACGCCCTAAGGAGCTTCGCCCCTAAAAAAAAAAGAAAGGTTGTGGAGCTTATAATTGCACGCTCCGTGCGTGGCACGTGCCGGGGTCGCAAATTATGCAAATTGCGACTCTGGAAGTGCACGAGTACAGACGGGAGTGTGCCTGCGCGTTTTCCCAGGCTAGTGACCCCCGTGGGGTAGCGGATGCTATAGCGTCTTATCGTAAGTTATCGTATGGACAAATCGAGCAAGCCGGATGGGGGGGGGGGGGGGAGAAGTCCCGTCTATGGCCTTTCCATCCTCACCCGCGGCACTTCACTGAGACGCCTGATCGAAACCGATATTGTAACCGATAATATATTATTGTAATATTTTCGCTATCATTACGCGCTATTTGTATCAATTTTCAATCCGCACCGCCCGTACGTGCTCCCATGCTTTCATATTTCTAAGCTTTTCTCTTGGCTGTTTGTTTGACACGTGTACCAACGTAAACGACATACAATGAAAACATGACATTCTGTGTTTTTTTTTTTACCTTGCTAATGCTTGGGGAGCGCTTTATTTTTATAATGCTATACTGTGATTTCACCTGCGCGTTTTTTTTTTTCTTATATTGCATTCAGCGTGTCACGTTTGAGTTCGCCTCTGCATTGGCACGGACTTTTTCACCACGGTGCAATTTCATCTTATTGTGCCAAAGTGAGCATTCCGTCTTATGCAGTATATGGCTATAAGTTGCATCATGCGTTTACTTTGCGTTTCATGTTGTTACATTGTGTTTGTGATTAGGTTATTATATTGCCCCTCAAGCATGGGCCAGCGTATGGGTCTGCATTATTAATAAATAAACGAAACATTGAATCTATAAAAATGAGCAGACGTGAATTCAGTTTGACGATGAACGTAAGCTGCACGCAACTGCAGGAACGTCGGCCGCCTTGGTCGCCATCGCAAACGGCCTCGCCACCAGTGATGGGCGCAGGTGTGAATGAGGTCTTTACTCAATTGCTCGCTACCCCCGCTGACACGCTTCGCGAATCTTGCCCTGATCCAGCCTACACTGAAGTGCCCCACACGCTCTAATCAGCAGCGTCCGTAGTGGCCTCTGAATCAGACTGCCTGGCCGCCGCCATTATCGCATTCAAGCGGCATCGGCGCTCCTGAAAGAGTATGGCAAACGAGCCAGGGACTCTTATCTTCATTCACGTATAAGGAGCCCCTTCATTACCGAGCACCCGACGGAAGTGACCCAATGTGCCCCCTTAGTTGTGCGTATAGTGCCTCGGCGTGACCGCGAACTCCCACACGTCAGCCTGGCTTCTTTTACGCAACGCCTTAGTTACTCTGATCGCGCGAGAAACGCCGAAAGTAAAAGAAAGCGATTGATTGATTGATTGATTGATTGATTGATTGATTGATTGATTGATTGATTGATATGTGGGGTTTAACGTCCCAAAACCACCATATGCGACCACCAAAGAAAGCGAGAAACAGACCTCAATTCGACGCCACATTCCCGACGAAACCTCGAGTTCTGTAACAAGGACGGAAGGTAGTCCCGGTGTTTATATATATATATATATATATATATATATATATATATATATATATATATATATATATATATATTGCAGTATCTAGAATTCTGCGGGCCAATTCCACGTTCCGAAGGGGGGGGGGGGGGGGCGTGGCAGAGGAAGCTGAGGTTAGTCTATAGAATATTACAGAGGTGTCCTCAGTGCCGCCATGCTGGGCTGCTCACCCTTGTGTTTTGCATCCATAACAACTAAACGAACAATGTTGCGGTATAGGCACTTATCCATGTAAACTAATAAGGTTGCGAAGCATCGTATATATGCACCTACTGAAACGTTTTCATCTCAATATAATAAGGAAACGTGTCGACTTAACACCCCAAGAAGCGGCGCCATATGTCTTAGATAAGACAGTTTATACTGAGGGCGTCGCCTATTTAGGCACTGCCTGAAATATAGACGGATATACTTCACTTTTTTTTTTCCTTCCCTCGGCTGACTACTATAACCGTGAACTCTGTTACAGAGCCTGCTCCTCTCATTGCGGGCGTTGAGAAAAAACGACGCAACGCGCATGCGCCCCCCCCCCCCCCCCCCCGCGAACGCACACGACACCTGAGGAGAAGAGCTCGAAAACGAACGACATTCACTCAGTTTCGGTGAACTGCCGCGTTTATTGCGCTTAGGTTTGCCCTATACTCTCCGAACCGCCAGCACTTTGCACTTTCGAAAGTGCACTTATGCACTTTCGCTGTACCGTGAATGGGTCAATTATCGAAACACGCTATAGATAGCGCGTACAGGCGTTGTAGTACAACGAACATGGATATATATAAACACATACTTGCCCCTTTCTGACCTACCTACCTACCTATACCTCTCTCTGGTGTGCGATTCCGCCTTAACAGCTAACCTTCCTCGCTTTTTCGCTCGGTTCATCGGCAGGAACTCTTTATTTGCATACCATTTTCGGGAAGGCGGGCGGCTCTTTTCCTAATTACTTAATTTCCACCGCGCTCGCGCGCCCCGTATCTCGTTCCCCTCCCCGGCTTTAATTAGCTTGGCGAGAGATAAGCGCGGTAACAAAATAATATACGCTACCCGTCGCGCTCCTGTACAGGGCGAGCGAGTGAGCATCTCTCGTAATGAGATAATTCCCCCATGTCCGACTTCCCTATTCTCTCATGCCGCTAATCGTATCAATGTTGGGAGTGAATGCAGGTGAACTTTTCGACTGTCCGTTCTGTGTTGCAGTTAAGGGGAGTGTGCGTATATATTCTAGTAGCGCCATCTATGCACTCTGCCGCGATAAGCGTGGACTCTTCAGTAGACCACCGCCCACTCCTCGTATCAGTCCTGTTTGTCTTTCGAATGTCTTTGACCCAAGCATCGTCATATCGTGGTTATAAAATTACTGGTGTCTTTTTTTTCTTATTCTTTATTTTTATTTTAACGAAACATCTATCCAACGTTTTTTTTTACAAGACCCACCTACTAGCTTTTCAAGAGGAACTGCCCTCGATACGTAATTTCTTCGATTTGTGAGATCTGCAAATGAAATATTACCTAAATTCTCCAATACGATCGACTGATAAGGAAAAGAGGTGTTTTATTTTTTCCCTTCGAGTCGCCTTAAACAAATGTATAAGTGACTGAGTGGATGATTATTTTTTTTCATCACTAGAGTTATTTGAACACAGCACCAGTGAAAGTTCGGGTGCCGCAGTGTCGTATAACGTCTTTTTTTTTTTTTTTTTGGAGCTCTTACTGAGCCATCATTTTATAGTATTTCGCTCGTAGACTATTTCTAAGCGCTCTGCGTGCCAGCTATACGGCGAACGCGTCGTAACTGTATGAGCAACGAGAAATATGACGTCAGAGAACGAGAAAACGCGCCAGGGAATGGGCGAGGGCGCGACACGTGCCTTCCTTGCCAGAGAAGATGAGCGGGTGCCAGATAACTATATAAACTATATTTTTACGACGTGTACTCGCGATTTCGTTTGTCGTTTGCGAAAATTCGGCGCACTGAGCCCACACACTGCTCTCGAAACGGCGGAGGTAACTGGACACGTTATAATTTCGCACAAGGTCGTACGTCTTTCCGAGCTATTATTATTTTTTTTTGAATCCTTCCGAATATGGTTATCAGCCGAATCGCGCAGCGCCGCGCGAAAATTCGAGTCTGCGGGGAATCGGATTACGTGCCCCGGCGTTGATTAGAAGAGGTGAGGAAAGCTATATTTTCGCTTTAATGTTTAAAAAGAAAATTCTGCGAGGACATTTTGATCCACAGCCGATATGACTAGTTGAGCATCCGTTACGGAAAAGGCGTGTTGCGGTTTAATTATCGAGTACAACCTTTACACACGAAATTCCATCGTGTTCCATTACATGTTCACATACGCTCATTTAAAGAAAGAAAATAAAAAGAAATAAAAGAACGGGTGTTCTCTGGGATGATTCTTTTTTTTTTACGATTATTCTCGCCTCTGTGCGGGCGCGCAATAAACCAGTTTGCACACCCTTAATGGTGCTTTCCGCGTCTATAACCAACACCCTATACACTATAAGGGTGTTTTGAACAAACCAAAATACCCATGCCATGGGTGTCTTGCTTTGTCGGAAACGGTTCTCTATAGGGAACCGACCTTGCTCTATTTTCTTCATATCCCTCCCCCTTTTAAGAAAGAAAAAAAAAACAAGGAAACGCTACTACTGCAAACAAAGTTTTTCGGACAAGGTGACGCAACTCTTCCGTTCGTACATCCCACACGCCTTCCAAAATGCGACAACCCCTTACACTTTCCGGAGCAGTCTCTGCCGAAGCAGCTCTGCTCGAGGCTCGGCACGTTCCTCTATCGAAACGTATTGTTCTAGAGGGTTTAGCAGTCCTTTCTGTTACAATAAGGTGTACCGCGTCAGACTTCCGAACTGTTTACACACGTGGCGGTGTATCACGTCCCCGGCAAAGGCTTTCACCTTCCTCCTCTCCGACGCCGGCGCCAACGTATTAAACGACGGGCCATCGGAATCACCGGGCGTCTGCTCAATGGCTCGTAGCGATAAGTTCACCCCATCGCGCGCGCCCTCTGGCCCTGAAAGGGACAGAATCGTGCACACGCCGACGCCCTCACGCCGCCACACACACGCACACGCTCACTCACTCTCTCTCTTTCTCTCTCTCACTCTTTCTCTCTCTCACACACACACTCTCTCTCACACACACTCTCACTCTCTCACACACACACACAAACGCGACGCGAGGTGGCAATTACTGCGAGTAATGGGTCACTTCGCAGCCGTAGCTCGCCGTATATAAACACGGCCACCAACGAGGCCTCGCTTGCCACAATGCGACGCCCTGTTTTTTTTTTTTTTTTTTTGGCCGCACGATTGCGCCCCTTTTAGCGCAGTGCGTGCGCGGCAGCGCAGTTTGTTGACCGTTCCTGACTCGGAGCAGCGAAAGAAAAGAACAATAGAGCAAGCGTATCGAGTCGTACGCGAGGAATAGTTATAGTTGTCGTTTTAACAGACTGCCAATGGCCTGTCCACTCCGAAGCATGCGAGCCTCGGGTTATTCCTCGAGGTTCGCGTGGCTTACAACGAAAGTACTGATCACTTCCGGCTCAGCGAAACGGCGAATTAAGCAACGGCGGTGCTGATTTGGTTTATTAGCCGGGCCTGTCCTGACTGTGCACATAATTTTATTGCACTATTTTCTTTTATCTCTCTTTCTCGTTACGATCGACACGTGCCAAATTCTTACATTCGGCAATAATAATAATAATAATAATAATAATAATAATAATAATAATAATAATAATAATAATAATAATAATAAAATATTAATCATAATAATAAAGACTGAGTGGTCTATAATATCCGATACAATGAACTTTGCACTTCCATTCTATTCCTTTTTGATTTTTATTATCTACCACTCGGAAACGGGCATTCCAGCAGATAAGTTAAAATCGTGCAGCAACAGTGCATGAGAGTGAGGCGGACTGCCCAGAGCAGTAATAAAGTGCGATAAGTAATTTCGCTGCAGTGTAATTAGTCGTTCGCTGCGTCGTCCTCAATTTAAGCTGAACCCTCTTTGTAAGTCCTGAGGACGACGCAGTGAGCGATAAAAAGAAAAATGGTCGGTGTAACCTTAAGAGACAAGAAGAGAGCAGAGTGGATTAGGGAGCAAACGGGGGTTAAGGATATCATAGCTGAAATCAAGAAGAAATGGACACGGGCCGGGCCTGTAGCTCGTAGACAAAATAATCGCTGGTCATTAAGGGTAACTAACTGAATTCCCAGAAAAGGCAAGCGGGTTAGGGGGAGACAGAAGGTTAAGTGGGCAGATGAGATTAAGAAGTTTGCGGGTGTAAATTGGCAGCAGCAAGCACAGGACCGAGTTAACTGGCGGTGACATGGGAGAGGCCTTTGTCCTGCAGTGGACGTAGTCAGGCTGATGATGATGATGACGACGATGATGATGATGAATTAGTGGTTAATTATTCTGACCTTTCTTCTTTCGCGGCTTATCTCTGAAGGGCGTACGCACTAGCGCTTTTACCGCTTCCGCCAAGTTAATTGTTCAAATAATAAGGTATCGCTCGCGTTCGAGTTGTCGTATAAGGTTGTTCCGACCGGCAGGACATATATATCATGCGACCGCGTACTCAGTGTCCAGGTAGTCTCAATTTCGAAACTCGTGCCCACGGCGTGTTCGAACAGTTTTGGGTGCGATCGGGAAAAGAGCTCGAAGATATTAATTCCAATTAGGAGCGCCGTGCCCGCCCAGTCCGGTCCGCTTCCTCGGTTTAATGTCCGGCGTAATAAAATCGACGCGTACGGCGGTATATCATTCTGCGGAGCGGGTTTCACCAAAGCCGAATCCCATAACAGGTGGCTCGCTTCGAGGCAAAAAAAGGGCGTGACTTAGGGCAGCCTACCCCCCGTTACTCTCTGGAAGGCTGCGCGGCTCCCCCTATCATTCAATCAATCAATCAGTTTATTATCATGTCATAAAAGGATGTTACAGGGAGTAAAATATACAGACGAGGGTCCCAAAGTAGACGACTGCAACGGGACCTACTTAATACCGTGCTCTGCTACCGACGATGTATGAGTAGCGTCCTAATTTAACGATATACTTGCAAGCTCGATTAAAATGCCGCGCTACAGTTACTGGGACATGAGAAAGTTGGGACACGCGTTATACGAAGTGGACAAGACACGCTTGTCCTGTCCAAGCTAGTCTGCCTTTTCTGACAAGCTTGTCTTGTACACTTCGTAACTGGTGTCCTCTCGGACTTTGTCATGCCCTGTGACTGCAGCGCGGCATTTTAATCGCGCAATACAAATTGGCCCAATACGTCACCTTGATGTTACTTGAAATCACAGCTTCAAAACGTGTGAAAAAAAGGGCACCGAACTCGGAGCGTTAATTTGTGTTCAGTGTGGTTATGTCCGGTGTCAATAGGTAGGCTGGTTCCTGGATGTCAACCTACAGAGCGTGGGAAAGAGGACCTCACGAAGAAGGTATCAAGTCTTCCTCGCCTTCACTTTTTCCTGTCATTAAAATGTCCCCAAAAAAGGGGTACCGCACGATACAATCATGGTCGACGTGATTGTACATGTATTTTCTCGCGTACAACCCGCATTCTTAATTACTTTCTCAAAATGATAGCCGCGTATTTCCGCGAAGCTAGCTTTGTTGCGTAGCTGTGAAGCACTGCGGTAAAGCCACCTTTGCAGCAAACCAGATATTGTGTTTTTTTTTTCTTTTTCTTTCGTGTTTTAATGTCACGCCTGTATAGTTCACGACACCACTTCTGTCTTGTACAGTGAGTGCAACGGTTCACAACGGACGCTAACTGAGCACAGTCAACCCTTACAGACGTGACGCAACGGTCCTGCCAAGAATATCGCGCGGAGGCGTGACGTATTGGGACATCGACAGCGAATACTCGTAATCCCTTATACAGCTGACGGACATGTAAGCTCGCACCTCCGAGTTATTTCATGCCGCCCAGTCGGCGGGCAAAAACATCCGCTAGCGTTCCGCAACGCTGCACGGTTTTTCACCAGAGGACGGGGACGCGCGTATCGTGTAATTCCCTTCGACCGCCCGCGCGCCCAGCTTCAATATGCAACGTGGCTCCACGGGAGGGCGTTGCGTCATTACGAAAGAGCGCCGCGGCGCGTCATATGCGTACGTGTGTAACGCATGCACGAAAATACGTAGGGACGCCCTTCCTCGCGGGCGGCAGGGTGACAGGTGTGCAACTACCTGATGTAGGTGGGCTGCGCGCGACACGTACATGAAAGTAATGAAGAAAGAAACGACTTGTTGTTTACGACAAGTCACGGGTCTTAGTCAATATTGCATGTTGTCCGCCCCATGCGGCGCTGTTTTGTCTGCTCTAGCACGGTGAGCAACGCTCGGACGCAGTGGTGTGTGTGTAAACGGTAAACGCGTGTTTGGGAGTGACCCGTTTGTGTTTGTGCGCTTGCGTAGTAGTATACGCGCGTTTGAGTGTAACGTATGTGAAGCTGCTTTCGCTACAAGACTTTGCGAGAATGATTAGTCGGCGCATTCGTGTGGCAATTGAAGGCTCGCAAAAGTGACCGACATAGTAATTTAACAGCCGAGCGCCACGGTACTGCTACAGCTGGAAGTCGATTTATTCCCGCGGGGAAAATGTATTGTTCCTCGTAATCAGACCTTCGCTTTTGCTACGTTGGACCACGTCAATTGTTTTTTTTTTTTCGGCGAAGGCCTACCATATACGAGACTATGCGCAGCGCGTATTGCATACGTGCGATGTATACATTGTGCATCAACGTAAACACCGTCCATAAGTTATCGTGCAGCCATGAATTATACACGAACAGCTGGCATCCGTGACACAGACGCCACCGTATGCTTCTGCGTTCTTTCATCTGTCTCCCTGAGGTAGTCTGCGGGTTCAATCTATCTCTGCGCGTTCATCTATTACTGCATTCGCATGCGCGTTTACCTGACTTTATGCGTTTCGCCGTCTCTCCGCTCGTCTGCCATTTATTCTCTGTGTCCGTCTGCTCACGGGGACGTCTGATGCTCCGCGCGTTCAGGTCCATTCAAGCGTCCAGGTCGTTCGTGCATGCGTTCAGGTCAGTCACATGCGCCCGCCCGCTGACACGTTTGACTTCGCTTAACTTAACAGTTGGGTGCGAGTGCACAAACACGCCGAACTTTCTCGCTGTTCGCAGCGTGCACTATGGCAGTTAATGGATCACCCCCCTCCCGCCTGTACGGGCTCCATTAATCCGTATTAATGCCACAACCTTTATTGTATACGCACTCGCCGACCACGCGTTATTCCGGATCAGTTGACCTCCCTCGAGAAACGGGAGGCGCGGTGCTGCGTTGGGGGTAGCTATGCGGCATAAAGGGTTAGGTCGGATTAATCGAACGCCGCGCGCGCCGAGCTGCTGTTAATTAGGCCGATTGATTCACGGCCGCTCGGGCGAAAAGGCATCGGCGCTCGCATTAAAACCGGCCCCGGTGTATACGTGCGCCACGCCTGGACAGATGGGGGCGTGCGATAAATCTTGCGAATACGCTAAGGCTATTACCGCGGCCACACTTACTGCATCCGAGGGAGAGCGACCCCGGCGGGCCACCGTGTGTGTTTTTGTGGCGATCGATGACTGCGAACTGACGCCGCGGTAAAGCAGGCTGTGAAGTTGAGCGTGCACGGTGAGGGGGGGGGGGGGTGTATAGAGGAGACGGCGCGAGTTTAGCATACCGTGACAGCGCCCCGCTAAGTGACGTTGATTATTACCGATCTTTCGAGTTACAGCAGAGTTACCTACAAAAGCTACTAGAGAGGCCAGCACTATAGCGCTAACCTGCCGTGCTGGCCAGCTGACCCTCGTGCTTGATCGCTGACCCGAAGGTAGCGGGAACGAATCGCGGCCGCATTCGTGATGGAGGGGCGAAAACCGTCGAGGCCCTCGTGTCCATAGATTTAGGCGCAGCTTAAAGAACCCCGGATGGTCGAGATTCCCGGGCCTCTAAAATTTTTGCCTCCGTCCAAATACGGCCGGGATCAAATCACCAGACCTTCGGCTTAGCAGTCGAGCAACATTAGACATAGCAATTGGACCACCGCGACGTTTAACCCACTGCCTCAAGCCATCCATGAACTGTAGTCGACTAAGGTTCCAGCTGATTAGTTGAAAGGTTCCAGCTGATTGTTGAAAGTTAGCGCCGTGTATGTGTTCTGTGTCTTCTTCTCTGTCCCGTCCTGGATGCGCTATACCTCGAACACCATCCATGAACGGCGTGGTTCATCTCGTCCTCGATCGTGTGTGCTGTGATAAACCGATAATCAATCAATCAATCAATCGAACAATCAATCGGCATCCCTTTCAATGCGTGCCCTTTTCGAAAAGCCCACTGAAAATTGTGGCAGCTTGGGCTAGTTGGTATGGCATGACGATAGTTATAGCGCGAGAACAAAACGACGACAAAAAGACAAGGACACGAAGGACACGCGTCCTTCGTCTCCTTCTTGTCTGTGTCGTCGTTTTGTTCTCGCGCTATAACTATATCGTCATCTTACTGAAAAAGTACGGGTCGACACCTGAAAGACGAATTTTTCAATCCGCTCAGGATGCCGATGTTCACCCCTGAAAAAAACGAACGCGCTTATTTATAAACGCGGTTCAAAGGCAGCAAAAAAAAAAAGAAAAATGCATGTCATAGTGACACCCGCAACGCGTTTCCGGAAAGCAGTTTGCGCCACCTGGCGACGTATCGCGTACACAAAAGCGCGCACGAAAACGGCGTTGCACGCACAAACGTCGGTTGCTTACTTATCCCGACTCTTCTGCGCATTACAGATTGACGTTTAAGCGTAAAAAAAATAAAAAAACGAAAGCCTGACAAGACATCCCCCAATTCAGTCCAAGCCTTGTCGAAACGCCGCGCCCTTTCTCGACGCTCGTCGAGGGAGATCGCAAATCGATCAGTCTGCAACGGATTCGTTCTCCGTAGCTCGTTTTTCTTTTCGCCTTCTAGCACACTTTCGTTTAGTGTATCGATACACCTGGCCATCACGTCATTTTCCTTCACACCATTACCTACTTTGCTCCCGCGTCTCCTTTCTCATTTTCGTTTTGTTTTTGATGTTCTAACACACTTACGATTCTCGCCGACATTCTTTTTTTTTTCACGCACCAATCTTTTTCTTGAGTCCCTACGGGCACGACTTCCTTTTTTTTTTTTCGTTTTTCTGATCGGCTCTTCCCAAAAGTACGTGTCCTGTCTGGCGCGCGACCTCTTCCATCTCGGGAAGAGACTCGTCGCCATGGCAACCTTAATGGCAGCGGCCTTGGGGGGGGGTGGTCCCGTCCGCGACCATGCTCGACATTATACGTCGTCTCGGCATCTTTAGTTGTAGTTGTTGTTGTTTGCACTCCTATCTAGCTGTCATCGCTTCCCACAAGGACTAGCTCTCTCACACACAAACACATACGCCGCACCATTTTCTGTCACCGCGCCTAACAACATCACGTTGGTAACAGCAGCAGAATAGCGCTGCAGCAAGGCGTCTTGCACAAGAAAAATAACGGTAGTCTCAGTAAATGTACCTCGCGTGTGGTAAGCGATCGCGTGTCCGACGTTGCAGCCATTAAAAAAAAAAAGAAAAACTGTTCCACGCAGTAAAGTCGAGTCAAGGCACTCGCCAACGCAACGGTAGAACGTACCGTATACGTTCGTGTGCGTCTGTAGCTTCCGAGAGCTGCAGTTTCCCTAAACTGCACCCCTCTATCCCCTTGCGTTGCTCCCCATGAATAATAGAAAAAAATACCTTCGAAGTGAAATTTAACCATTCGTCGTGCGTGTAGCGTATTCACGTAAGGTATGTGTGAATTTGCATATACGTGTATATCCAGTGCAAGACTTCCTACGTCACCAATGTAAGTTTGCGCTCAAGTAATTGTTGTCATTACTGAACTGCTTCTTCTTGCGTCCAGAACGCTCCCTAAACAGACTTTTACCGCGATGGCGTTAAAGAGCTAGCTTCGCAGAAATTCCGGTGGCGTCGGTTGTGAGCGAAAAATCATATTAATGTAACCGAAAAATCAAACATCTTTGCATAACCGGAAAATCGAGAAAGATGCAAATTAAAAAAAAATAAGAATCGCGTGTCCGAGTGGGGATCGAATGCGGGTCGTTTGTGTAGTGAGCGGGTGTTCTACCACTCAGCCCACGTCTCTGCTTGTGAATACGGCGAAAATAACTTTCTGTGTTCGGAAATGCAGTGCAAATAACTTTCGTGCTTTGCTAAACAGACGCGTTCTGTATACATGCTTCACATTACAACGCGAAACATTGGCGTTATAATGCGTGGTACAAGCGTACATTACCATCGGGCGTCAAAAGTTGGGATTTTCACGACGACTTCATAGTTTGAAAAGGCAGTCGTCCACTACGAAAGGCACACGCACTACTGTACCCTAAAGACCACGCACTGGGTGCATAGCAAGTTGGAAAAAAAATTTCATACACCCAGTGTTTGAAGTACGCACTAGGAACAGAACATCACCATCGATTTCAACTCTTAAAGGCGAATCTTGTAGGCGAAGCATGCGACTATTCGCAAATTCTGGTGGCAGCGGCGGCGTAGTACGTGTTAAACATCGGCACCTCTCGAAAAAGAAGGTAAGTTGGGCCAGTTGGTTAGGATCCATCGTGAATTTATTTACAGCGCAACACCAGAAAACACTGGAGAGGGAAGGAGCAGCGCCATCTTTTCTTTTTCTTTTGCTCCTTGCCTGTCTGTGTTTTCTGGTGTTGCGCTGTATATATATAAGGTGTTGCGCTGTAAATAAGTTCACGATGGACGTCTGCAAAAATGCGGCGCTCTGTGGTGCGCCGGTCACATTCGTGTTAGTCACGTGCCGTTTTCAGATGACTGATTCTCTCGCGACCCTTGAATTGTCGGTGGTCGGCCGTTCCTGTTATTTTATCGACCTGTCTTATCATTTCACGTTCCATTTCACGCGTTTCGTGTCGCGAGAAAAATTCTGCATAAAACATGCAGATCGCACTTATATCGATATCTCTTTTCGCGTTGAATTTAGAACGATAAGGTCTGTTCCTCCAACTGATCAAGTTCCACGGGACTTGGGCTTTAATACGAGGTCAAGCGCCGAGATTTGCATCGCCTTCGCCGATACAATATTGGAACAGCGTGGTGTGGAGAGTAAGCACATACACGCGCACACACGCGCGCGCACACACACACACACAGAGAGACGCCGCGGCCGACAAGAACCGTATTTTCCTAACCACCAGAGCGCCGCAGGTTCCCTAATTTCCAATACCGGGACCTTAACGTTATTCCCCGGCCTGCTTTCCCTACATCTCGTTTGCAAGGCTTTCCGCCATCGGCTTAACGCCGGCAGCAGCAGCAGCAGCAACGAAAATTTCGAGCCACTAGACCTTTAGTCCGATGGAGCCGCAACTCCGGGCCACCGAACGAACCGTGGGCGTCACATCGGTCCCTTGACCAATTTTCTCCAATAGCTTTTTTTTTTACGCTGGAGTGCGGAGCTTCCCAATTTCGAAGAAGTAGGGAAATGCGAGGCTGAGAAGGAAGGACTGAAAGGGGACTTGAGAAACTTTCCCGCGCGTCCCGTGCCCTCTTCATTCCTTTTCATTCACTGCCGGCCGCTCGCTACGAACGACACTGCGCTACACCATCCCTGCACTGTTTCCCTGAGCTTACAATCCTATACTTCCCTTAATTTCTGTTCCCTCTTCTTTTCCCGGTTTTCACGACTCCTCGGGAAAAAAAAAGTTCCTTTCTAAAGCTTGCACTTGGTGTGTCCTCTAATACATTTTTTTTTCTAAGCCTGTACGGCGCAGAGAAGCTCGTTACCTTCTCCTGCGCCCCCTTTTTTTTCTTTCCTTCCCGCGACACTTGTAGACCGAAACAATATTCCCACCATCCCTAAACCATCCCTAAACAGAGGTGCTCTCTGAAACCACTGTAAGTTCTCCCACATCCTCTCTTCAGCGCACGCTTTTTCTTTCGGTCAGTATATGGTTACACCTTTTGAGCCGCGACGGTCGACCCTTCTGCTCTTTCCACTTCCCCAATTTCCCGTTCTCCCTAAAAAACCTGCTCTCCAAAACCCTCTTCCTTGTCGCAATCGTCGCCTAGGCTTCCCGTTTGTCGATTGCCCTCGCGAGTCCATCTCCATTCCAGATAGCGCGGAAACCACCTCTCCCATC
Organism: Rhipicephalus microplus; assembly: GCF_043290135.1. Classification (NCBI taxonomy): domain Eukaryota; kingdom Metazoa; phylum Arthropoda; class Arachnida; order Ixodida; family Ixodidae; genus Rhipicephalus; species Rhipicephalus microplus. The sequence continues at coordinate 22,721,329 of NC_134709.1, forward strand.
TCTCTCTCATCCTGTCTCCGTATAAGAAAACGCGCGACCTTCTTTTACCTTTCCCTCCCCCGGAATCCCGGCCGGCGCGCTCATTAGGGACTCTCCGTCGGGGGAAAACTGGTCACTCGCGCGCTACTGCTCAGGGAACCTGGCTCGCTGCCCGCCAGTGTGGTTGCCGTGGACACACACGGCGACGACGTTTGCGACGGCGCGCCGCGCATGCTTACAACACCGGGGAAGCGGCGTACTTTTTCTATCGGGGTCGCCCCAGCAAACCCACTCGATTTTTTCTTTCTTATCTTGTCTTCGGTAGTTTGCTACATGCGTGCATTGTTCGTGCGTGCAGCCTTTCTTTTCACACACTCTCTCTCTCTCTCTTCCCGAGCTTTACGCGACCCCTTTGAGCTGCGTCCGTTAAGCAACGCTAAGGACGAGAAGCAATGGACAATGAGGGAAGTGATGGAACACATAGAAGAGAAAAAAATGAACGAAGTAAAAACGCTGCGGTCACGAAGGAAGCCCCGAAAAAAAGCCATGAGATTATCGCGCGCCCAGTTTCTCTTCCCATTTAGCCTTTTCAGACCCTCCCACTTTTCCCCTTACTATTCTTCAGCATCGTCTCGTTCGGCCGTTCTTCGCTGAAGACTCTTTGTTTTCACGCTGAATACCACTCGCTTTTTTTTTTTTTTTTGCGGCAACACGAAACGGGGCATGTGCAACGGTGCCTTGCTTGCCTGCCTGCCTGCCTGCTTGATTGCTCCATTGCTAAGGACCCGTGCATTTTCATGCTGCTCCCGCCACTCTAACGGTAATGGCTGCGACGGGCCCCCTTAGTCGACGTTGCAGCAGGGCCTCCCATAAAGGCTGATCGCCACCGCGCTCATAAAGGACAGGACTGCGTTAGTGCTCGGATGAACTGCGTGAAACATGGGGTCATGCGTCGGGAGCGCACCGACAATCTCATCTCATTCGGCGCGTGCGTTCTTGGCGGTACTTACTGACAGTGCTCTTCTTGCACGCTTTCCGTATACTTTCTACAGCGCCACACGCTCTTTGGTTTGCCGGTTAATCGAGAGCTATACGCCTCTGCATCGCTACAGTCCTCGCTTTCGCCCCTCAGTGCGGCTCTGCGTGAATACACGCATTCGCAGTGACGGAAGCGACTTTGTACTTTTTGCAGCATGCTTCGGAGCAGGAAAAGTACTGCTTCAGAGCAGACGTGCCACGCCGCGGCAGCTAAAGTACTCGGCTACTGACCCGCAGGCCGCGGGATCGAATCCCGGCTGCAGCGGCTGCATTTCCGATGGAGGCGGAAATGTACGCCCGTGTGCTCAGATTTGGCCGCACGTTATTGGTGTTTTAGGATCAGATGTTAAATTTGACATATATGCATTAATTGGAGTTCAGAGCATTGTCGAAGCATCCCGTAAAGATCAATATTTATTATGAAATCTATTCAACGGACAACAATTATTGTAAATTTCATGTAGAAAACAAAGGCAGCTTGTCAAAATGTGCTGTGAAATGAGCTACGATACAATTATTGTAAATTTCATTTAGAAAACAATGGGAGGTTATCAAAAATGTGCTCTCAAATGAGCTACAATTTAAAATACCAGTATTTGTGGCAGAAATTGAATCAAAGCGAAAAAAACTGAGTACGACGTTTTACAAGTAACCACAGTCCCATATAACTGTTGCCAAACAACCAGTGGATAATCATTGTAAGGTAAAAGCAATCCTGCTCATTTTCACATTTCGCCACACTATATAGCCTGCATGTCTAGGTGAGGAAAAAAATAAACAGCCAATGGAGCTTAACACGCCAGTTCTTGTCGCACAGATGAGATCAGAGCCAAAATGCTGCACACTATAGTAGTACGGTGGGATGATAGTACACAAATTCTTTTCAGTTTCTTTAAGACTTATCAGTTGGTCCAACAGTATATGTTCGTCATTCTCCAAGTGCCATTTTGAAGCAGCTTTGGAGCAATTACTATAACAACAATTACTGTTTGAAGCAGCGTGTAGCAGCATTCTTCTTTTGGAGCAATCGGAGCAGCGCTTCCATCACTGCATTCACGTGCATATATGGTAAATCTGCTCGTTAGGACGCCGATGTTTCCGCGTGTTATCGCGTAGTTGTCTTGTACTTTGCCATCATGCGTGTTTCAACACACATGCTGGCAAAGTACAACTGCACCCTGTGGTTCTTATTTGGACATCTTTAACGGTATAAACCGGCAAGGCGATGATCACCATCATTACCGAGGATAGACCACCGCTCCCAACACAGACGCACTGATCGTTCTTTGTGAAACACTAAAGTATAACTACACCCTGTGGTTTTTATATGGACGACATCTTTAACGGTATAAACCGGCAAGGCGATGATCACCATCATTACCGAGGATAGACCACCGCTCCCAACACAGACGCACTGAGCGTTCTTTGTGAAGCACTGCCGTAGCGCCAGGGAAGTAGGTAGCCTTTATGTGCGCGCGCCAATACGGAGCCGGCACGCACATGAAGGCTCCCTACAGTGAAGTGGATTGAAACTATGCCTAAAACGTGACTCTCTCTTCATTTGAGAGCTTGCTGCCAGCACAAAATCTTGGAGGCCATGCCTCCTACCGCGTGTTGCGACCGTCCGCCGCGTGGGACCGCTCGCCTCCGTACCGCTCTGTCATGTGACATCACAGCTGCTCGGAGGCAACTGTGAGAGCATGATGTGTTCGCAGGAGGCGACCGCCACAGGCGTTCGCCTTCGTACCGGAGGGGGAGAGTAAAATCCGAGGGTAGGGCGGCGCATTCGCGGCTCATGTTCCAGGAATAATTTTTCTAGGAGGCGTTGATTGAACGTCCACCACCCGAAAATTTCACATGCGGAATATTTCTTAGTCGCACCACGTAGCGGATTCGGCGTCGGCGGCGCCGTACACACCCCCCACTGCGCATGCTCGCGTCTCGTGCCAACTGTCGCATCCCCCCCCCCCCTTCTCTCGCCTCGCTACCCAACCATTCACTGGCCCAGGATCGCGCGTTCGGAATTCAGTCCAGGGCGTCTTTACTTGCCTTTCGCTCGACTTGACGCTTTGCTTGACTCGAGTAGACGCGATGGAAGCAACAGTATACCTTCAACCAGTAGTGGGGCACAACCAAACATAAGCATTAGCGTCTCGCCGATTACGCAACGTTCATGCGATACCCTCCCCCTTTCGCGGTGCATTTGCTCGAGCTCCCTCTGCGGGAAGATGCGGGCGGCTTTTTTCCGCTTTTGCGTGTATACACACGCACACATACAAACACACGCAAGTAAATACATACACAAAGAGTGGCTGAACCCCGAAAAAATGTTTCTGGGTGCGTTCCTGCTTTTTGTTAAACAATTTTGAGCAAGACCAGTGCTGGTATAAGACATAAACCATTTTCGCTAGTATCGTCTGCGCTTCTATATAACTATACAAGCTCGAGGCCACGCTGTACGTATGCCAAGTTATGGCTGAAATTCCGGGTTATTTCTGCCATAGCTTTACTTTTTTTTCCCTCTCTTGCAGTACCGCCATCTATAAATATTTGCGACCAACGGAGGCGCTGGTTCACATCTGTCGCACGAATTCGAAGCGACACGGTCGATAGGCTTCGCGCTGGATTTACGCGCAGTCGCGTGAACGACTTTTACGCCACACTCGATATGGCCGCGCCGTTCTGAATCGGAACAATCATCTCTTCGGCACAGGACCACCATTAGAAGCGAACAAAGCCAGACAAAGCCGCAGACACGCGCGGATCTTTACTATCACAACAATGAAACGACGCGCCATTAGCCATCTCAATTTAACGCGTGCGATTATTTTATGAAATCACGTTTCGGCGCAGAACTTCCTTACAGTAAACAGTATAAGCTATAACGCCACATCAGGAATGCAGACGCAAAGGTACACCCGTATACCCTGAGGGATTTGGCCAAGAATCAGGTCAGAAAAAAAATTATATAGTTAAATCTTAGAAAACAGAATTTCTCGTTTTGTACACCGAAAAATCATTTTTGTTTATTTTACTTGCTTTTTGAAATTATGCACCAGCTCGAACATATTCAGTAGCGCTCCCTCCCTTTAGGAACAGAGCTGATCTTATTCAGTACTTTTATTTATTTATTTATTTATTCATTTATTTATTTATTTATTTATTTATTTATTTATTTATTTATTTATTTATTGAAAAAAAAAGGGTAGGCAGCGGCACTGGGTGAACTTTATCATCCAACATGGATATCAGACTTGCCTTGACTGTATATATGACGTATACAATGCGGCCTTCCTTGCCATATATATATATATATATATATATATATATATATATATATATATATATATATATATATATATATTATTTATTTATTTATTACCGCGAGTAGTACACACAAATATCAACCGGCGGCTGTTCCGGTGCACTTCCCCACCCGCCTCCGCATGCATCTATACGCTCCAAAGAGACTATTCTGTCAACGAGAGAAGTGTCCCAGGAGATGATGCTACATGGGAAGAGCAGGAAGAAGAAGAAAAAAGCAGGGGGGGAAGCAGAAGAATCTCTCTCCCCATGGGAAATGACTTCGTTCTGTTTGCTCCCGCGTGCTTCTTCAATCGCATACTATATACGCACTTGTTCTTCGTCCAGACGGCTTTCTCTTTTTGTATGCTCGCTTATGGCCTAACCTGGTTTGTGCTGCGCAGTTGTTGTTCGTTGTTCGGACGGTCAGGGTAGGGTAGTACCATATACCAACGCAAGACAAAGCACGGCAAAACGCGCGCGCAATCGCACAATATATGTCGCGGACTTCTGTTTGGCGAGAACGAATTCGTTTTCGATGTCTGCTGTTCGGTGCCAGTCTTTCGCCTCGAAAAACTGCACGGTTCAACGGTCGTGCCGCGTTTTCACGCAGCTGCAAGTTTCTTTCTTTGTTCAATACTGCAGACCTTATACAGATCCGAGCAGGGTGGGGGTCAAGAAAAAAAGAACAACAAAATGAAGCAAACACAAATATAGTTGATACAATTGCAACGATCTCAATGTGATTAAATGCTACAATGAATCGTTCCAGTCTGTTATGGTTGACTGCGATGTCGATCGGGCCGTCGAGCCCCGCCGCGGTGGTCTAGTGGCTAAGGTACTCGGCTGCTGACCCACAGGTCGCGGGCTCAAATCCCGGCTGCGGCGGCTGCATTTCCGATGGAGGCGGAAATGTTGTAGGCCCGTGTGCTCAGGTTTGGGTGCATGTTAAGAACCCCGGGTGGCCGAAATTTCCGGAGCCCTCCACTACAGCGTCTCTCATAATCATATGGTGGTTTTGGGACGTTAGACCCCCCACATATCAATCAATCGATCGATCGGGCCGTCAAGCGCTACGTTGGACAAGCGTCGCACGCGTCATTTCTTGACCCTCTCGATCCTCCGCGGTATAACCCTTATGAGGCGTCGCGCTTGCAAAGCACGAGGGCGCGGGTTCGATTCCACACGGTGCACAGCGGCCGCCTCTGGACGGGGGCGAAATTCAAAGACCCGTCGTGCTTAAATTTTAGGTTCAATTTAACCCCAGCTGGTCTAAAGTAATCTTGGCGTTAAACGTTCACATATCAATTTACCAATCAATCAATCAATCAAGTTAATTTAGAGTACCACACTAGGCGTCATGCCTCATTATCACGTCATCCCCGGCAATTATTAATATGAAACCACTGATAACACGCTTCTTCACGCTGGGATTCAATATAAGCGGACGCGAAGTTGTGAACAGTGAAATACCTCGTTGCAGCGAGAATTTACTTCTATTAGTTCGTCATATCGATGTCGAACTTTATAACGACCTCGATATAACGATAACTTCCCTTGAACGCACCGGCCAGGCCGCGAATTACGATCTGGAAACGCGCTTCGTCCTGTGTACGTTATAACACCGTCGACCGCACCTCAAGCGAACGCCTCGTTAACACTCAAGGCGGTACAACTATGAGATTTACTCTCTACTTCACGAAGGTTAGAGTTTTGCGACACTTATCGTGGCGTCGGTAAACTCAATATCTTTCGCATCATCATCATCATCATTCTCAGCTTGTGTTTGTCCATTACAAGCCTCTCCCAATGATCTCCAGTTTACCCGATATCCTGTGCGACAAATATGCACTAAACCTAAGCTTACGTGAGCTCTTGAATATTAACAAGGTGACCCCCATAGATACGGACAAGGCCCCGTATAGATGCGTGGAAACCGTGGAGGCTTTGCGTGTGCTGCCGAGTTCCTCCCTTCCGGGCGAAGGACCCTTGGAAGAAAAGATTTCGAAGTCCCTGAGGACGCGGCCGGCGCGCGGGGATTATACGCGCACTTCGTGCGTGCAATTACAAGGAATCTCTCTCTCTCTCTCTCTCTCTCTCTCTCTCTCTCTCTCTCTCTCTCTCTCTCTCTCTCTCTCTCTCTCTCTCTCTCTCTCTCCTTTTCTCTCTCTCTCGCTCTCTCTCTATCCTTCTCTCTCTCCTTTTCTCTCTCCTTTTTTCTCTCTCTCTCCTTTTCTCTCTCTCTCCTTTTCTCTCTCTCTCCTTTTCTCTCTCTCTCTCTCTCCTTTTCTCTCTCTCTCTCCTTTTCTCTCTCTCTCTCCTTTTCTCTCTCTCTCTCTCTCTCCTTTTCTCTCTCTCTCTCTCTCTCTCCTTTTCTCTCTCTCTCTCTCTCTCTCCTTTTCTCTCTCTCTCTCTCTCTCCTTTTCTCTCTCTCTCTCTCTATGTTCGAGTTAAACGAACGCGTAGATGAAGCTTCCCTGTTGTGAAAAAAACGAGCGGCTGATCGGGGACGCTATTCGCATGCAAAACCTCGCCGGCGTCCGCGCGAGGGATCGGTCTCGGACGTTATAGGACGCATTCTTGACAAGGCGTTCCGCCTCGCGGGCAGACAATCTCAAATCGTGACCCCCCCCCCCCCCTTCTTCACTCTCCATGGGTTTCTTCGTGATATCGCGCAGCGGCGGTGCGACCATTGCGATCAGCACACCACCCGCCCTTTGTCACGCACAGGAAGAGGAGGAGAACAACTTTATTTATTTAGGGAAAGGTGCGGTGGTGGAGTGTCAGAGGAGCCTACCCAGCGTAGGTCTCCGCTACCCTCTTGGCCCAATCCAAGATCTGGTCCTGGACCTCGGGCGCCGAGCTGCACGTAGCAGCCTCCCACTGCTCCTTACTATTAATGTGTAGAGCATTGGGTGGTTGGTTTCGAGTACACCCGCACATCATATGGTCTAGGTTAGCTCTTTGTTGACAGAAAATGCACAAAGTGGAGTGGTATATCGCAGGGTGTATAAGATGGCAGCGCGGCTTCTGCGTCCCGGGTACGTTCACACTCCTCGCGCTCTGAAGATCGGTTCAGGTGTGGTTCAGGTGCACAGCGCCCGTGGAAGCGTTCAGGTTAGACACACCTGCATGGCTCTTGAGGGTGTGGATAAGCATTTTAGAGCTGTCCTGTAATACTTTTAGAGTAGTCGGGTTAGTCACACCTGCACGCCTCTTGAGGGTGTGGATAAGCATTTTAGAGCTGACCTGTAATACTTTCAGAGTAGTCGTCAAATGGCGTCATTATAAAAGTGTTTGTTGCCTCGCGAATCGAATGTCGCAGAAATTGTTTGAATGTGCGAGTGGAGTTGCAAGAATTTGTCGCACACTTTAAGCACTTTTTTTATTTACCTTACTGGCGAACGCTCTGAAAACTCCACAAGGAGATAGAGGGGGTAAGAAGATCCGTGTCTTCGTCAGCGCGCGTCATAACCCTAAGCACGTTCTTTTTTATTTACTTTTCGTACGTGCGGCTCATTACGAATGGTGGCTCATTTAGCGCCTTTTTTTTTTCTTTTCTTTTCCTGTTTCACGAGACAAGAACGTTGCCTTAAGTGTATTGTTACTATTCATGGTGGCTTTCGTTGCATGTTTTCATTAGCAGAATGAACTTTTTTTTCCTTTATTCTAGTATGTTACTAATAAAAAACGGTTCTATGCATTAAGATACTTTATTAGTGTCACCTAGTATCGCAGTATTTTTTTTTCGTAACGTTTCCACCCGTGTGTGCGTTCTTTTTTCGTTTTGTTTTGGATGACTTAGTTATTTTCAAATTTTGTGCTTGTTTTGCCGTTTGTATTTGATCACTCTGTACAGAGGGTCCCGGTACGGTCCCCTGACATTCGGACCCTCTTCTGTATATCCTTCACGCTGTAACAACGCTATGCAAAAAAAAATAAACTTTGATTTGATTGATTTTGAAATATACCAGTTAATTGCGTACAATAGTCAAGCGAAACAATGGAGAACGGGCGCGCCACTCCATGGCAAAGCAGGTTAGCAGATAATTCACGACTGATATGAGTTGATATCCCTCATACACGAACCAACACGGACAGGGTGGTATTTTGCAATGACGATTCTGCAACTATCGATGAAATATGCCTAAAAGATATGATATAGATATGTGAGGGCAAGCTTGTATTCCATGCTTACATTGAGAACCTTGAGCCCGTGGCAACGACTTCCTAACAACTGACCAAAGTATATAGTAGCTTTCTACGTGCTGTTATTTCATCGCAAAGTTTGCGTTGAAGCCATAGACCACAGGCACGTCACTTCGCTGCACATGCCGCGCTTGCTAAGGCGGCGAGCTTTTAGGCTTTCTTTGTGTGACATTTTTATTTGTTTATATATCATGCGTCGCTTCGCGCCCTTGTGGCGAAACTGTGATGTTATTTTTTTTGCTTCTTTTCCTTTAAACAAACACCGACGGCTTAAAGCGTTCTGTTTTCCTTCTCGTTGCAGAAGCACCACTCCGAGAAGAAGGCGCACAGCGAACTGGAGGGCAGCGACACCTGGCGCAAGCTGCACAAGTCCAACAAGCACAGCAAGGAGCGCTTCCACCACCACGAGAAACACGTGAGTGCAGCAGTACACACGCACGCACCTCGTAGTGGTCCCGCCGCGGTGGTCTGGTGGCTAAGGTACTCGGCTGCTGGCTCGCAGGTCGCGGGTTCGAATCCCGGCTGCATTTCCGATGGAGGCCGAAATGTTGTATGCCCGTGTGCTCAAACTTGAGTGCACGTTAAAGGGGTCGTGAAAAGCTCGCTCTAAAGCGACAATGCGACGCCACCGACGTCCACACGCACTAACTAGGTGACGTCATCATAAGTAATGCTTTGCCTATCGAAGAAAGCGGAACTCTAGAACACTTGCGAGTGCGTGAAACCTGGACACCCATCAGCGTATTTGCCATACAAAATCGCCACTACCTCGAACTCTGACGTCATATCAAGCAGCGTTCTTGTGGGACGCGGATCGCGTATGGCAGACGCCGATGAGCGCCTCTTCCGCGCGCTCGATATGCCATATATAGTTCCGCGTTCCTCGACTCGTAGGCAAAGCATCTATGCAGGTCCGCTCGGGCTGATGATATGGTTGGCGCATGTGGCTGCCGATGGTGTCGCATTGTCGTTGTAAAGCGACCGTTTCACGACCCCTTTAAAGAACCCCAGGTGGTCGAAATTTCCGCAACCCTCCACTACGGCGTCTCTCATAATCATTTGGTGCTTTTGGGACGTTAAGCCCCACATATCAATCAGATTATTTAGGCACGGCTGGTCTCGACAGGCGAGCGGGCCCAGTCTGGGCTTGGTTTGGGCATGGCCTCTTGAGACTGCGCGCCGGTGGGTGTTTCGGAAGCCATGGTTTGGTGCATAGACTCTCATAATAGTACACCAGCGGGAAGCTTAGCACTAGCGTTTACGGGAGCTGCAACGCATCAAAAGACCCGCCAACGTGGTATTGACAGGTACATGAATTCGCCTAAGCTCGTACCGCATGCTAGGCCCTTCTGCTATAATTGAAGCACGAACGGAAGCTTGTAGCCAACGTGAAATAGAAGCTGCGGCCGACAACAGTGTCGACAGCAACGCGGTTTGCTGCGACAGTGGACCAGAGGGCGCGACGACGTTTTTTGGGCAGCCTCAGCATTGTTTGTATCGACCACCAAGGATACCAAGAAAATGAAACTCTCGCTGCACACAGAGACACGCCGAAGTGTCAGTGCCCTTTTTGGCACGTTTTCAAAGAACGCTTCCTGGGCGCTTACATAATCGGCCGTGACCACCTTGCTCACAACTAAAAAAAAGAAATTGATACGCACGTGCAAGTCTGGTTTTGGTGCGTCTACTCGCTAGGCTGTCTGTTCTGGCGCTATACCACCAGATCACGTAAAAACTACATTGCCGGGTGCCCATGAATATGTCCATATTACCCATCATTCCCACGGTGGCTGAACGATCGCAGCGCCACAGTTCCCTCTAGTGAATATTCTAAGGAAACTCTATGGTTTAGGGGCCCTTTAAGCGATTCCGCCGTGTCCGGGTTTCTCAAGTTTTCCGTGCCGGCAGACTGACAAGTGCTGCAGATTGGGCGAGCTGGTGCTTCTAGCGCTCATCCTGTTGTTTCTTTTTCCATTCTTCGCTGTTCCATCATTTTTTTTTAATGCTCAAACTGAGCTGCGCTATAGCTATACGGAAGACTGACGTCGGTGCTGTTCATTGCCCTAACTTATTTTATCTACAAAGCAGCGCGATGTCGTGACGAGAAACATTCCACCCTACCAGACGCGCTCGCCTCCAGACGCTGCATGGGTGCACGGCAAGAACGCTCACGTCCGATAAGATAACGCTCTTTGGCGGAAGCTGTGAAATCTCGGCAAAACGCGTTGCGATGTATGTACTCGCGTGACACTCCGTACCGCGTGCTGTAAATAAGACAAACCTTACACGCACGTCTGCCCCCGCGCTGAATGAAACTGTAAAAATGAACAGACTGTACGGCTGTATTTTTTTTCCTATGTGTACATACGGCTGTTGCTGAGACGACGTTCTCTGAAAATGCCCTTTTCTCTGTACATGTCGAATAAGGAAATTTGAGCATTGCGAGGGCTATGTGAGATGGTCCCTCATAATCATAGCGTTGTTTATGGATGTAAAACCCCAGATAGAGCTATTTGAGGAGATGAGAACGTTCCTGCTTACGCGGCTGATCACGCAAAAAAAAAAATATACACGTCGCGAAGATAAGACGTCATCACGGTGTAACGTACACGTTGATAAGCGACCACTCCGCAAATTCGTGAAGTGACTGCAAACACTAATATCTATACGCGGTGTGCTCTTCCAAACGATGTCACCGATGGTCTTTTCCGCACGCTGTTGAAGCGGTGTATGGTAAATATTTCTACCCAAACTTGACTACGTACTCACGTGCGGCAAGCCGGTATAATTTTTAATTTTTTTTAATTTGTAAATATACACACAAGCATACAAACGCACGCACGAACATACTTGAAAGGTCTTTGGTTGGTCGTAACCCCCCTCCCCCCACCCCTCGAAAAATGGCTGTCTACGCTCCGCGCTGCACGCACTGGCTAACGCCGACTTATAGTGTTTCAAGACGGTGCCGTAAGTAATTCATAACGTCGGTTAGTGACAGCTAACCATTATGACATGTTGGGTATATGCCCGGAACTCGCGGGCACATTCAGGTACACGAAAGGTGGCCACGATAGCCGAGGCGTTGCGTATTTTGCTCGCCGAACTTGTTGCACATACATCTTGCACTGAGAGCGTCGCACGCTCATTGAACGATGCAGGCGGAAATGTTAGGCCCGTGTGCTGAGATTTGGGTGCACGTTGAAGAACCCCAGGTGGTCGAAAATTTCCGGAGCCCTCCACTGCGGCGTCTCTCGTAACCATATGGTGGTTTTGGGACGTTAGACCCCACATATCAATCGACGCTCATTGAACGCAATAAGCATGCATGCAGCGTTGAGTTTGCGCCGCTTCATCTACTGTTGGTACACACGTTCGTGCAGCGGACGTAGCAGTTCTATCGAAATAAGTGCATGCTATGCATCGATTTCCCTATGCGTACCCATCCTCACAAGTGTGTTGCCTCACAAGTGTGTGTAGAAAAAACTCCCAAGCATTTCCCCGAGGGTGAACATGGTTAAGTGCGAATACACGGGGTGATGCTATGAGGGGTATTTATTAATTCGCACTATTATATTTATTAATCACACTATGGTGCCTTTATGGTGTAATGGTTCCTGGGAATCGCAATTTGATCACACGGGGGAGTTTACGTTAACTCACTGGCGAATGCCAACGGATTTTAACTTAACTCCCCCTCACGACCCGCTCTCGACGGGAGACTGAGAGAGAAGGCGGGCGCGCGAGAGAGAGGGGTGCGCGCGCAGCTGCAGCGAGCGAGGAGAGCGGAGGAGCGAGCGAAGGGGAGGGGGTATAAGGCGCGTTACTGACACCGATATCAGCGTCGCGTCCGTGGCTTATTCGGTAGAGCGTCGCGCTGCGGCCCGCCAAGTCCTCTTTCTTTTGAAGATAGAGAGAAGACTGCGGACGCCGCCGACGGCGGTGGATGGTTCGGGGTCGCTTATAAAGTGTATTCACACTTTAAAAAGTGGGTAACGATTTAGAGTACTAGGTACTCTATCTACCATTGGCGGGCGTCGTGGCGTGTGCGAAACAGGGAAGTTTATTGCGAACTGGTAACATTTCAGGTGAGTACAACTGTCTGGTGTAACAAAATCACTTCAGTGAAGTCTACAAACAAGAGAACATAGACAGGATGTAACACACAGCACTTCCAATATTCTCACAGATCACGAATCACTCAAGAAAACAAATGCGAGCGCTGACATAGTAGTCTCAACTGAAAATGGGGACGAACAAAAAAAAAAGAACCTGGCACCCGCGACCGCCATGAAATGCGTCCTACAAAGGTGCGCTAGTCACATGCGCATTTGTATGCGCCGTTTTCCGACACCCGACGCCATCTCGGTCGTGGTTTTGTCGGCGATAAGCCGTTTCTGGTATGACACACTGATGGTTTATCGAGGTAGCTTCACTACACTTCGGCCCCGCCGCGGTGGTCTAGTGGCTAAGGCACTCGGCTGCCGACCCGCAGGTCACCGGATCGAATCCCGGCTGCGGCGGCTGCATTTCCGATGGAGGCGGAAATGTTGTAGGCCCGTGTGCTCAGATTTGGGTGCACGTTAAAGAACCCCAGGTGGTCGAAATTTTCCGGAGTCCTCCACCACGGCGTCTCTCATAATCATATGGTGTTTTTGAGGCGTTAAACCGCATATATCAATCAATCAAAAAACAGTCAATCGCTACGCTCTACTACACTTTTTTTAAACATTTCCACACTTCCTTGTCAGGAGATTAACGAATGGCCGCGTCTTTGTTGCCTGTAGCAACTAAAGTATTGCGCTCCTAGTCACGTGGATGAAGGTGCATTTCCCGGCATCGAGGAAAAAAGAAAAGTGAGGACATTGCGCAATGCGATAGAAAGAAGGAAAAGAAAAATAGTACGTCAAGCACAAACACGCCAAGCTTACTCGATTGCCTCTATTTTTAAAAAAAAATGGGGGGGGGGGGAGGGCAAGGACTCCTGGTTATTTTTTTTTTCCTCGTCGCCGTGACTCAGTATTACGGAGTTGGCAATTGCTCCTTTGTCTCATCCACGCATGCATAAATTTGCTCGTGATAAATTTAAGCCCTTTCCGGGCGCCACTATATAGTTGCGGGACTACCACACTCTGGCATTGAGATATACGTTCTGTCCGCTGGCAGCGCCTCCGGTCTGTCTCGCTTCGTTCGCTCTAATTTATCACCACGTCCGAGCTGTATACGGGAAAGGCCGAAACTCGGCCGCACTATATATATATTCACCGAGGATATGCGCATCGCAATGTGCTGCGCCGACCGTCGTGGAAGTGAAACGGGGTGATACACACGTATATACCACGCAGAAGCGGGCACGCCGTATCAAAATATGCGAACACACGTGGTTTATACACACACTTCGAAAAGTAAGTCTCTACAATCTATACATAGATAAAAAAGGATAAGAAAAGCAACGTGAAGGAGACGGGACCATCAGTATACGGTTCGTATATTCCAATGTACCGACGGACAGAACGCGAAGAGGCTTGCGGAGATGAACTGGGCGGCTCCGGGGCTGACCGTGATAGTCTGCATAGCTCTTCATAAAGAACTGTCGAGAATATATATATATCGATGAGATGAGAAGAAGGCGGCATATTTTTCCCACTATGCGGCTAAATCACGATACAGGTACGCGCACGCGCCAGTGAGCAACGTCATCGATTCGCGTGTTTCAGCGATGCCAGAACATTTCGGCTCTATAGGCGACGTCGTCGCCTTTTTCAACATTTCCTATACGTTGGCGGCGGCGCTGTAGATATGTTTCAATCAGAACTGTATACGCCGGTGTTGAAATGACACCTGCCGAGCCCGTATATATGCAAAGGGAAACGAACGTGTCGGCGCGCTCTTTCTCTTCCAGCAGCTTCAGTTTTTTCTTATATCCTTTTTTTTTTTCATTTGCTCTGTGACGTACTTCGAGAGCAGGAGCCACGATCAGTTGCGGCGACGCGGGCTGCGAGTTTTCGCAACTCCGTCATAGCCCGATCTGTACTGCGCGTGCGCGAGCGTTGCCAAGTAACGCGCGCAGTATACACGGCTCTTATCTCACGCCGCGAAGTGACCGAGACAATGGGGAATTCGCGAAGATTACGTCGAGCCCCCGGATCTCGCCCATCGGTGTCGACGTCGCGTTTCGAAATGCGCCGTCTCCCCCCGAACGACAACCTCCGAGACCGTTCTGGCACCTCGAGATTTGGAGAGATCTACCGCACACTGTATAGTGGCTGGCCCAATATACGCCGCGGATGAATAGGATTTCTTCACGCCTTCGCCGCGTCACTCGCATTTTCGTGAAATAGCTATAGTTTCTCGTTTTACCCAATCTCCCTCGACTGCGAAATCAACCCAGTCTTCTTAGCACCCATCGAGAGAGAATACGACGCGTTATTACGTAAGAGACCGTGGTGACGTGGGCGGTGTGACGACACCGCCTGGAAGTGTGTATCATGTCCCAGATGTGTCCGAAAGAAGCAATCAAAGAAACACACAAAGAGCGAAGGATTTTCCAGAAAGGGAATGGAGGATAGACACAGAATAGCGCGAAGAGATTGTGGCCAGCTCGTCTGAAATCAGTGTAACGTATTCACGGGTCGCGCGCTGCTATATAACCTGCCGTTTCTTTCTGTCTCTTGCTTTTCTTTCAAAACCACAACAAACGAAATGTTCACGCGCACGTAGTCGCTTATATCGTATATACGCTGGGTAAACCATCTCGGAGGCAACGCTCGGCGCCCCGCTATGCATTCGGTAGTGCAGAATTCGAAATGTGAATGCACATGCAGCACTCGTCTGCAGCGGGCCAAGTGTGTGGAACCCGCGAGACAAGAAAACAAACACCGGCCGTCGCCGCGAACCGTCTGCCTGCCAATTTGATCTGCATGCGCGCCCTCTTTACACAATACGACGGCGCATGCGCCATTTTTTCCCTCTAGTCTCAAAACTCCTCTCAATCTCGGAGGCCTTCCTTTCTGTCGATACCAGTTGTCGCGGGCCCTCCTAGCGGAACGGCAGGGGGCAGCACTGGACGTGGAAAATGAGCGAAGTGGTGCGTTGTGCACCGCGTGACACGTGTAAGGTATCCCCAGGCGCCCGTCTGGTTGGGTCTCGTATTCCGTTCCGAACACGTCGCACCCATTGCCGGAGAAAACGAGCCGCCACCGGCCACATTGCGCAGACGCTACCGCGTCCTACCACCTCCGCGTAGTTTATCGTTCCAGATCCGCTCAGCGCCGCGAAAGGCGCACGATAGCGCCCCTACACGAACATTTATAAAATGGCAAACTCACGCGCAAGTAAGAAATCATAGTGCCCATTGCGGATAAGTGCGCTCAGGTCAACTTGTTGCATTCGGTCGTCGGAAGCGCGACTCTTCGACAGAGAGTTGACATGACTCTTTCTAAAGAGAAATATGCAAAATCTTGGAACACGGGCTGACGCTGGTGCCAACGTTTCGACGATCGGTGTTGTCTTCTCTAAGACAGCAGCTTCGAGAAAGACGACGACGATGATGATGATGATGATGATGGAGGAAGACAATAAGAGATATCTTAAAGAAGACAAGACTGCTCCAGAAATTCGCGTCTCATCAAGCTTCGATCTTGCCCTGAACGTCCACCTTCACAGACAGTCAACTATGGGACAAGCGAAGAGTCGTCAGAAAGAGTGACGGACAAACTTCCTTTTTCTCAGAGTGAATGTTTACCAACGACATACGTGCTAACGTAGTTATCGGTCGCTCGGCACCGAGGATATAATCAAAGCACTACTAGCCGTGCGGAGGAATACAAGTTACCGCTCTCTCTCCTCAAAGAGGACACACCGCTATAGCCGTTCTTAATGCCGCACCGCTTTAACGTACAGGCGGCTTTGCATAAAGAAAAAAAAATCCTTCTCCTCTCACATTATTCTTCTCCCATATCTACCTTTTCCGCCGCACTCTTTGATGTGGTTTGCACGCGTATACCGACTCCCCGCGTGAAGTGTCTCTCGTTCCGTGGCGGCAGCGCCCTTTGCGGTTGGCTTTCCTTTGATGCCTCGGCGATATCGTTGCAAGAAGTTCCTCTTTCCGCTGCGCCGAAAGGTATACTGCACATCCGTGCGGCGCGCATTACTATACCGGGGCGGCCGCAGTTTCAGTTTTTTACGACCCATCCGCGCGGGGACCATTTTTCTTGCTTATCCACGGCGTCGGCAATTTTCGAGTCGCTTCGTTGAAAACGGGAGGAGTGCCTCGGTGACGCAGTAGCGAGCTAAGGTGAATGGGACGGGGGCGGGGAAATGGGGGGTCTCCTTCAATGATTGCTGGCTGACGGACATTTTTGGGAGCGCATTCTGAGATGAAATAAGACAGGCTACCTCGCTTTCAAGCGCTTGCCAGTTGATAGTGTGCGCGAGATAGCGAAGCGTGTCAGCCGGGACCCACTGATGCAGTGATTTTTTTTTTTACCTCTATTAGATTAGGAGTGCGTGCGGGAGAGGCTGAAATAGTTGACGATGTTTACAAGCTAGTTTAGGTGCGAAATTCTTTTTTGCGAGTGCTGACTGGCGGCGCTCAATGAATGAGATTACCGGAAAAAAAAAAGATAACCATAAATTGCAGCAGGATGAATTGGCCCAGTTCACCGTACGCTGCACCGTACGCGCACGTTAAAAAAAAAACGCACCCACTTTATAAGCGAAGCAAATGGTTAGTAACTTGCGGATGATAGCATCCTAACTACGCGTACCACCAAAAATATCTTGTTAGCGCCCATAACACATTCCAGTGGCTACTTGACAGGCTTAGAAAAGACCGATGAGCTGATATACAAAGTATTCCTAGAGTTCTCCCAGATTACTGTGCACCTGGCAAAACTTTTAACCGTTCTACGCGAACCATATGGAGGCGCACTGCATTTATGATAACTTACCGATTTATGTGCAGCTAATCTGTAGCTTCAAGGCCACACAAGATGAAATAAAAGTTATATTTTTTATGATCTTGCTTATTCAAAATCGTATTACTTATGGATCAATAAAAACTCTTATCATGTCCCTTCAGCTCTATCTCGCTACAAGTCTGGCGATAAAGTTAAATGACTGCTTCTGGCTTGACTTCTGGCTTAACTTCTGTTTCCTTTCCAAATCCACCCTGCGGCAACAACCCTGGCTGGGCTATTCGTCCTTGACCGCGTTGCGTCACCGCGTAGATGGAATGGTGCGGACTCTATACCGGGCGTTTGTCTCCCCAAGTCTCGCGTCAGAGCGCGCCACAGCTAGATATAAAGTAAAAGAATGGTGTTGCACCACGGGAAGATCGAATTGGGCGGATTACAGCGGGACTTGACCCGTGCTCGGGTGTTCGCGTAGCTCGGGACGCTGACAGGGATTAAAGAGGAAATATAGGCGACGAAAGGGGGGCTTCGGGACTTCTCCGGAATCGCGGGGGGGGGGGGGGGGCAAAACCGCGTCGGCCGCTGATCTATCCGGCTTTAGCGTGCTCTATGTAAGCGACCACCACTCGATAGTTGCGTACAGCGTGCGGTGCTCGCTCCTTCGGTGGTGTCGGTTAGTCGGCATACCAATCACTCGTACAGCGGCCCTCGTTTGTCATCGCGAATTCGTAACACGTATACTCTTTCGCAGGCCGTCCTTCCATATTTCATTCCTTCAACGAATGCAAAGTACCGTTTCTTTTTACACGATTGGTCGTCGATACATTTTATTTGAATTCGAAATATGAAGTTGAACAGGTGTCCACCTATGGTCGAACCAAAACTAGTTTCGGTTGTAAGGACGACCGGCAACCGAATACCGAAACAAAAAAAAAAAATCAAGTACACTGTGGCATGGTTACGACGTTATGTTTACGCTCCGGATGTATATGTAATATATACCGTATTTTCTCGCGTACAACCCGCATTTTCAGCAACGATTCGTTAAAACAATTTTCTGAAAATGATTCCTGTCTATTGCTGCGAAGCTAGCTTCTCTGTAGAGTTGCGAAGCACTGCCGTAAAGCCACCTTTGCGCACCAAAACGTTTGTGTGTGTGTGTGTGTGTGTGTGTGTGTGTGTGTGTGTGTGTGTGTGTGTGTGTGTGTGTGTGTGTGTGTGTGTGTGTGTGTGTGTGTGTGTGTGTGCGCGTGTGTGCGTGTGTGTGTGTGTGTGTGTGTGTGTGTGTGTGTGTGTGTGTGTGTGTGTGTGTGTGTGTGTGTGTGTGTGTGTTATCGTAAACTAATTCACGTTACAAAATACGGTTACGTTTTTTTTGTTTTTCCTATCAGGACTTGAAGGCAAAAGCCATGTTTTTCCCCGTATTTTTCATCTTAGCCGATTTGAAAGCTTTGCCCACCTTACGTTGTTTTGCATTGCCACAGAGATCGCAGGCACTGCAAGCTTTTCGCACGTCACGGAACCTTGTGGTGTCTCAGAGACCGGTGCACTTCTGCCAAACAATGTCGTGTGACACAGCCATCTTCTGCCATCGTGGTGACGTCACCGATTTCTGCGAGCAGTGACGTAATGATAATGACGTCAGCCGATCGCGTTGACCCCGCCGACGACGACTGCCGAATTTCGCGTTTGATGCGGCATATAAGGCTGTATGCAACGCGTACGTATCGAAAAAAATCTTGGCCTCACTGTTGAGGTTGCTATATACAATGTGTACTCGCGAAAAAACAAATAACGCTGAAAAACGCAAACCAAGTATTGATTTTTCGCTAACCGAAGCTCGCAAGTTACGATGCAGCTTCAATAAAGCTTGCCAATACTTAATCAACGTTCTGACTAATAAATTTCTACAACGGAGCGTGACAGGGTAATCCAAATGCAACTATCATCACTCCAACCTGTACGTTTATCTGGTGCATACTTTATGTATTACTTGCAGTTTCTCTACCGCAGGCTTTCTTACTAGGACAACGGTGATTAGAGGCATAATTCATACCGTAATTCCTGCAATGCAGTTAAAATACTGCAGGTGATGTCCTCAAACACCTTCCGTGGCCTCGTTGTCAGTATAGTTTTCATTACCATATTTATCAGTGTGCAGCATACGCGAGTACACACGGAGGCACTGCACGGAACTAAAAGCTAGCCTTGCGTGTGACGTCACTGGAAAGGCTCAGGCAGCGCGTCGACATTACTTCTTGCAACATTCTTTTTTTCTCTTTTCTTTTTCATTGCGCTGTCGCGCGGGAACCCAGGAACAGCATCGCAGCCGCTTCGACACTAGTTTTCACTCCACTCGGCGATAGCTGTTGCTTGGATACCCGGGGAAAGACTGCCTCTATGACAGCGCGTTCGGCGAAAAGCACACGACAAACTGACGGTCTTCCCGTCTTCAATTATTATTTATTTCTGAATCTTTCAACAATGAGCAGCATCTCGAAAGTGCTTCCTAGCGCTGATTAAAAGGGACATTGGAGAGTGCAGCGCCATGTTTGTTGAAACTGTCTAGCTATTTCGCTTGAAAATTAAATTTCCCATTTATATGGAAGGTTCGTGACTATAGAGGCGCGTGTGTGTGTGTGTGTGTGTGTGTGTGTGTGTGTGTGTGTGTGTGTGTGTGTGTGTGTGTGTGTGTGTGTGTGTGTGTGTGTGTGTGTGTGTGTGTGTGTGTGTGTGAGAGAGAGAGAGGGGGGGGGGAGAGAAATTTCTAATGGAGGCGAAAATGTTGTGGGCCCGTGTGCTCAGATTTGGGTGCACGTTAAAAAACCCCAAGTGGTGGAAATTTCCGGAGCCCTCCACTACGGCGTCTCTCATAATCATATGGTGGTTTTGGGACGTTAAACCCCACATATCAATCAATCAATTAGTTTTGGGACGTTAAGCCCCAGATTATATTTCAAAACACGAATGAGTGCAGGATAAATAGACATTCAATCACAATTTCAGTACAATAGTTACCGTAAAGCACAAACATCGACGTATTATGAGCTTATTTTTGTGGCAATGAAATATCGAGTGTCTTCAATTAATGCGCAAATTTGACATTCATAGAAAGTTCCTCATAGAAGGCTGATATAGCGATAGTTCCTCATAGAAGGCTGATATAGCATATGACTTGACTAAATTACATTTGTTTAACACCGTTTTTGCAGCAAAGCTTACTTAATCCGGTGCAGTGGTTCGAGTGAATGTAAACCCCACAGATCAATCGGTGCAGTGGTTGATGATGGAAACGTTATCTCCGTTATTCCCGCGCATTTAGATAACAATCCCCGAGCTTACAAGCTTCCCAAGGTACTGCACGGAAGTACGTTATTCCGGGACAATTGCTGGCATGGCTGCTGGACGGGAAAGGCAATCGGGGCCGGCTATAGGCTTTTGTCGTACGGCGGCGGCGGCTCGCTTCTTGACTTTGGCGACGAGAAAATAAGGGAGAGGGGGGAGGATTCACGAAGTGCCGTATATATATGGAATCTACGAGGATAAGCCCTGTGCTGTAATATAGCCGGACCAAGCACTGAGAGAAAGGGTAAAAAGTATATAAAAGGGGGAAAATCCGATGATCCATCGGCCCACGTGCGCACAGCCGCGATTGGATCGCGCGAGTGTTATGTAGCGATCACCGGGGCAACAACGTTCTTCGCCTCCATAAACCGTGGGGTACGAAAAAAAATGGGGTTAAAAAAAAAGTGAATCGCGGGCAACCTTTAGTGAAATAAAAAAAAGTAATAGTAGCGGAAGGAATGAATGGCGTCAACACGCATATATTGCCCCTTGGGCTTCATCGTGATTGTGTGGCTAACAGAAAATCAAGCCTTTGATTCAATTCCCCTCTTCTCGTTCGTGATGGCATGCATATATATATATATATATATATATATATATATATATATATATATATATATATATATATATATATATATATATATATATATATATATATATGTGTGTGTGTGTGTGTGTGTGTGTGTGTGTGTGTAACTTTCTGAGAGGGCCTGCTTATCAGCTGAAGTCCATGAAGCTTGCCGCTGCAGCGAACTCGGCATCGTGAAAGGCTGTTAACGAGGCTCTCAGGATGACGCGACAGGGTCAGCTGGCAATATCTTCTAAGGCGCAAGCCTTATAGATGCCTCCTCATCAGACGTGACAAGTGATCGGCGTCGACGGCGTCAACCTCTAGTGATGCAATAAAAAATGAAAGCGAGTTGACGAGGTCACCCTACGACGTCATCACACGTAATCGACTGAGAAGAAAACAGTAGTACCTTTCTCCCTTGTCTTCGGTGAAACACATCAGCGACTGTGCGGCTAGGTCGATGAGAATTTTTTGGGGCCCGTAATGCTCGATATAAAGTTGATTCCGTGTGAAGGCACGCGTGGTGAGAACGCTCATAACTCGCGCGCGGTATGGCTGCGGCATATATATCGTATAAGTGCGCCGTATAACTAGCTCACTCATTGAACATAACGGGGCGCGAGGCTCGTTCCTTTAATGCAAATGAGGAGGTTTATTTAACGGTGCGCGCTACTAAAAGAGCACGTCTTGGTGAGAGCCATGAATTTTGATACCATTTTTCATGCTTATTTAGTTATGTCTCTCCGCGTGTGTGTGTGTGTGTGTGTGTGTGTGTGTGTGTGTGTGTGTGTGTGTGTGTGTGTGTGTGTGTGTGTGTGTGTGTGTGTGTGTGTGTGTGTTAAACGATGCCGTTCGGTCTTGCAAGATGTTTCCGTGTACCTTTCAATTTCCATTTCAGGTTATAGCACCCCCCTCCCGCCCCGCCCCCCCTCAAAAAAAGACCACCCGTTTTAATTGCAGACAGACCGGATAATTTCAGCTCAGTATTCGTGTAGTGCGAAAGTCCAGGGGAAGATGGAAGCTTGAATAGGCGAAATAATCTCTCGGCACACGACGGGATGTCGCGGTATCTGACGTTTCGGTAAGTAATCTTGTCTTCCTGATAAAAGCGGTACCTTTTGTCTTGAAGAAGAAAGTACCACTTGTCGAAACGTCGGCACCAGCGATACCCCGTCGTGTTCTCAGTTTTTTGTTGTTGTTTTTTTCATCAGTACAAAAGCTTGATTTAGCGTGAACTTACAAGCCACAAAGAGGCGCCTGAGCACGCCACATCCCAAACAAGCTTGCCAACATAGCAACCCTTATCATTAGTATTCGTGTAGCACCACTTTGCGAGTCTCCCGAAGGTTGAGTTGTTTTTGTTTGTTTTTAATGCGATTCTATAAATAGCAGCCCTGACAAAAGATCGATAGATTATTTGATAATGCAATACATGTGAGCGCACGGCGTGTAGAGTACAATCGATATGGACAGCGCCGCGCGAATATAATAAAGACAACAGACGTCGCCATTACGGAGCCTATAATAAAGACAACCGTTTTATGTATGATCCCGCATTATCACGAACTTGCGTATAGTACACGCCTTCTTTCCCACCATGGACTCGTCAGTTATGATAAAGAGGCATTCCACAACAAACCTCATCCCACCCAAACCCCGTACCACGAGTTAAAAAAAAAAAAAAAAGCGCGCCCGTATCTGTCAGCGTTTGAGACTCGGCGTTGAAAGAGGCTTCGACAGGACCGGCAACAAAAGATTTGTGTTAAAGGACCCACATGCAGCGTTGAAATCGAGCGAGCGCTACACATGGACGGTTCCGCTTTCTTTCTTTCTTTCTTTCTTTCTTTCTTTCTTTCTTTCTTTCTTTCTTTCTTTCTTTCTTTCTTTTTTTCTGTCTTTCTTTCTTTTCTTTCTTTTTTTCTTTCTTTTTTATCTTTCTTTTTCTTTCTTTCTTTCTTTCTTTCTTTTTATTTTCTTTTTTTCTACGTTAAGCATTCATTGCCACTAGCTTCCTTTCACTTCAGCGAGTCTGCGGAACGGGATCGAACGGAGATAAATTATTGAACGAAAAAAAAAACTTAATGTAATAAAACGAGCGAGGCACGGTTTGTAACCTCAAGGCGCGCGAATGAGAAGAGATATGACGACGACCGCGAAACAGCGGCGCGCCCGATGTCTTTATACGCAGCATAGACGCATGCATAAGCATGCATGCATGGCCGTGGTTGCCCGACTCGGTCGGTTATTGTGTCACAGAGGATATGCGGTTATTTACTTGCTCGTTTTTGTTTTTTTTTAATACTCGGCCCCCACGCCGCTTATAACACGCAGGTGTACGCAAAACGCGAATCTGGAGAACAGCCAGCCAGCTAGCATGCATGCGGAGGAGGCCACTATATAGATGCACAAAAAAAAAGAGCTGGGATGGCCAAGTTATATAAACCGTAGAAAGCAAACTCGCGCTTCAAAGAGGGAAAAGGAAAGTGGGCGGGCATGCGGCAGTGGTTTTTCTAAGCGAGTCTGTGGGCTCTTTTTTTTTTTTTTTGCGGGAACAGAAATGCTTGCACCTATCGGGCAAACAAACAAATGAATCCGGAACCGCCTGCTTCCTTTTGTTTTCTTCTTGCTGTTATTTTAGGTTGTCTATCTGTTTCATGCCTCCCACCGGCACCCTCGCTCCACAATCCCTTTCATTTTTTTTTTCCTATCTTTCACTCGGTGATGGTGAAACCGTTACTTGAATCGAGCGTTGTTTCCTTTAAGACGGCGGGCGGTTTTTCTCTCTCCCAGCTGGCTTCCTGGTGTTTCTTTTTTTTTTTCAACCCCTCGCTATCTTGGTCTTTTCTGGGTGTTCTGCGGTGTTCCCGCACAGAAAAGATCCTGATAAACGCTAGCGCTCGACACTGTGAAAAAAAAAAAACGGTGGCCTTTACGTACGGTACGCTACAGCGGAGAGATAGTGGGAAGACAACGCGTATAAAAGAATCGGCAAAAAAAGAAATTCTGAGGAATTGATGCAGAAGGCTGGAGCGGAAGAGCGGAGCGGAGTAGGTCGCGGAGCGTAGAGCGGAGCGGAAGACTGGAGCGGTGCCAAACGATGGTTGAGGAGGTGAGGGGGGGGGGTTGGATCGTCTTGCGTCCGTTGTCGAAGCCCCATCGCCAAATCTTCACAATACGTGGCGCATTGTTTGCAAGATCAGATGCAAGCGGAACCTAAACCAACCAACCAAACAAAGAAACAGCGGCCTCCGGCATGCGCAGCCACAACCGCCACCTGACCTAACCTAAACCAACCAACCAACCGGTTGGCCTCCGGCATACGCTGCCACAACCACAACCTTCACCGCAGGCAACCGCCACCGGCTCTAAAACAGATCCAACTCGCCTTTTATACGCTATAAGGCTTTACGTATCGCTACACGCCGCGCCAGAAAAGCAGCAGTCGCGGTAACAAAGAACTTGCGCACGAGACCCGGCCCATCTGATGGCGAGAGGAGGGAGGGGTCTGCATCCGAAATCAATAACAGGCGCGTGGAAGAACCTGGCTTTCGTTGCCTTATATACGCACTGTCAAAGAAGCCGCCGCGGTCGCTACCACCCTCCCCCCCCCCCCTCCACTTTCACTTCGTTTTCTCGCGCACACACGCACGCACATCGGAGCAATCCCGCTGGCTGTAGGCCGGGCCCGCCTTCTTCCCAACGTGCACGAAACGGAAGCGTTTGTTGACTCTCTCCTTTCTCGCTTTATTTACCGGAGCAAGAAAAATCTCGTCTCGGCGCGAAACCTTCTCTACGGATTCTTTGTGTCGGCAAGCCAGTACGGTAAACACAGGATTGCGACCGCGTTCTCTTGTGTTTCTATCTCTCGGAAGCGAGCGTGTGTGTGTGTGTGTGTGTTTGTGTTTATAACAGAGGGCTACAACGAGATCTAGCGGCTGCCTCTTTACGCTGCCAGCAGTGGAAGATTGTGGATAGAGAGAGAGATTGGCGTGCGTGCCATCCAAGCTTTAACGCTTTGCGTTTCTCGTTCTTGCTTTTTGTACGGGCGCACCGAAATGGCCTCGACTCTATACAGAGTGGGTGGACAACAAAAACAAACGGTCGACGTTTTTTTCTTTTTTCCGGCGACGACGACCACGCGCGCAGGGTTTTCCCCTTCCCTGCTCCTCCTCTTTCAAGCTTCTTCGTCCTTTTCCCACCCGTCCTGTTGTCCTTCACCGTGGCGCTCAGGGAGTTCTCGGGCGGGTCACGGTCTGAAACCTCGGAGACGGCTCCAAGACTGCGGGTGCACTGAGTGTACGCGACCACCGCGGCAGGCCTAAGTGTGGGTTCAATCCAGATGCGCCACGCAGTGTCTGTCTGTCTGTCTGTCTGTCTGTCTGTCTGTCTGTCTGTCTGTCTGTCTCTGTCTGTCTCTGTCTGTCTGTCTGTCTCTGTCTGTCTGTCTGTCTCTGTCTGTCTCTGTCTGTCTGTCTCTGTCTGTCTCTGTCTGTCTGTCTCTGTCTGTCTCTGTCTGTCTGTCTCTGTCTGTCTCTGTCTGTCTCTGTCTGTCTCTGTCTGTCTCTGTCTGTCTCTGTCTGTCTCTGTCTGTCCCTGTCTGTCCCTGTCTGTCTGTCTCTGTCTGTCTGTCTGTCTCTGTCTGTCTGTCTGTCTCTGTCTGTCTGTCTGTCTGTCTGTCTGTCTGTCTGTCTGTCTGTCTGTCTGTCTGTCTGTCTGTCTGTCTGTCTGTACTTCATTGTATCCTGTGCGGCCTCACTGTAAAGCAACGTACAGGTGGCGACGCTTCAGGGAGGAAAATAATGCTCTGCCTTTAGCCTTGCCATGTAAGGGCTTCTGTGTGTGAAACACTAAAATAAATAAATAAATAAATAAATAAATAAATAAATAAATAAATAAATAAATAAATACACGGTCTGCCATGCATTCACCTTGCGTGAAAGCCCCCCCCCCCCCCCTGTTTTTTTCCTTTTACTTTTCAATTGATGTTTGGTCCTCTTCATCCTAACCCGGCAACTTTCTACGCCGAACGTGTTTTTGCATTGCCTCTGTGATCTGGCCACGCGGAAAATTACACGTGATGACGCCGTTGTGTGACGTCACGCTGCCACAAATTTTGTGGCAGCGTGACGTTTGTGAGTGCGCGATAATTTTTTCTTTCTTCTACCACCCGTGCTGACCCCGCCCACCGAGTCTGAGCTTCATCAGTATATATATATATATATATATATATATATATATATATATATATATATATATATATATCCTGCTCATAGCTGGTAATTTTTTCATCCACTTTTCTTTCTTCTTTCTTCTTATTTACATTCCATTGGTTCTAATAACTTCCCCTGTACATTCCTTGGCATTACTGTCTGTTATATCTCATTAATATTGTGTTAAAACTCGGAAATACGAGCCCTTAAATATACACTTCTCTCCCTTATATATATATATATATATATATATATATATATATATATATATATATATATATATAATATGTGTGTGTGTGTGTGTGTGTACGGTCGAGGCGCCCGATTTGCATACAGGCACGTGACGCGCCCTGCGGCATCCGATGCGTCACCTTGAGACGACGACCTCTCTGTCGTCAACGGGCGCGTCGGCTGCTTCTCACGGTTCCGTTGTAACCCAACGCGTGGTGCGCGCTCGCGTGAATCCATGTGCCGGCATCAGCGCCGGCGTCGCTGTGTTTACCAAGACCGCCGCCGCCGGTACGTGTCTCGTCGTAATCGGAACTCCGGCAGGCGCTCCTCCTCCTCGGCTGTCTCGGGCGAGATAGCAGAGGAGATCACGAGGTAGTACACTGATCCGCCTGGGACAAAACTCTCTCTCTGTCGCACACAACAATGAGTTCAAGCTCGAGGAGTCTCCTGTCCTACATCTAATCCAGACACGAACGCACACGCACGCACACACACATTTCCGTGAACCTCCTCCCTCATCCTCCCCTTCCTGCCAGACTCGCAGGCAACCACATACTCCCATTCCAGAACCTCACGAGCCTAACCACGACAGATACCCGGTATCGTCTTTTCCAGTCAGGGCGGACGGGAACAATCAATATGCGCAGCCCGAGTATCCTTGGCCCTGCAATATACTCGTTATGTTCACATACATCGTGGGAGGCTGCCATGCGCAGCTTGAAACCCGACGTCCAGGAGGCCATCCTGGGTTGGGCAGAGAGGGTTGCGGAGGACTATCGAGCGTAGCAATCTCTCCTCATCTCTCTTCCATTGCACCTTTCCTTTACAAAGGAAAAATAAAGTTTATACCTACCTACCCACATACATCGTGCGCCCAACGTCGAATTGATATGTGCGAACAACGCGTCCCGCTCTTAAGTGTGTGTGTGTGTGTGTGTGTGTGTGTGTGTGTGTGTGTGTGTGTGTGTGTGTGTGTGTGTGTGTGTGTGTGTGTGTGTGTGTGTGTGTGTGTGCACGCCCTTTACGTGCATGTGTTTGTACGCTTATCAATGACCGTTCGCAATTTACCAACGTGCGCGATGACGTCAAACGGCGTTGCAAAACAAATTTCTTACCAGACTCCCGCAAAGCCCGTCACTGCGAGGTCGATTTCACCGCGAGTGCTTTTGGTGTATGTTTGGCAACGTGAAAAATTATGACGTGACAACTTCGACGGCGTGACAAAAGAGAAGCGGCGGGACGCTGTGGTCGCATCATTCGCTCGTGACGGTCACACATTGCGTCATTCCGCCATTCCAAACGTTAATCGAGTTCGTTGCATCGCAGTCGTAGTTGCGTGGGCATCCACTGTAGTACACTTATTTCAACCATCACTCGTTTTCCGGCGACGAGCTCGCTCCCCCGCGAACTCGCAGCTCTCCGATCTTGGTTCGTGACGTCGAACCCCCCCCCCCATACCATTCCGTGGGTGAACGAACGGTCAACGAAATTCGCGACGTACAGCTGACGACGACTTCGAAAAAAACGCCCACTTGAGCCTTCTTTAGTTTTAAAGTGTAGTCTTACTTGGTCTGTCTGTGTGTCCGTCACCCGATTCAAGCCATTTGGCGAAAGTTTAAACACTTGCTCAATGCCCGCCCATTTTGATCTGGTGGCTGCGTATATACTTGCGAGCATTGTCGGATCAAAAAGCAAGTATTACGCGTATCTCAGGCGTAACAGCAATGCGTAAGTATTAGGTGGTGTGTTCCTTTACTAGAAAATGCATAGATGCGCGACACTAAAGACACCTGTGTTTCTTACGGACTGCGCTGACGATGCGACGCTATGCACGAAAAATGCGGGCGTTTTCTACGATTCTATATAGGACAATACGGTGCTGCCACTTGCCAGTGGCTCTGCGTTCTACACAATGCTTCTGTTTCCCAGCATTACTGCCAGATGGCGCCATATCTGACGCAGCGCCTCCAGACAGAAGACTGTCGTCTTTCGACGACATTTGCAGCGAAGCACGCAGGTACACGGCCACTTTTTTTTTTTTTTTCACTGAAATAATATTCAGTCTGGAGAGGCTTCGCCCAGATGACCAAATCGACTGGAGAAATAGTTTCGTTCATGTACCCGACACTGTTCTCCGAAAGCGGACTCACCGGCCGTCATGAAGCCAGTCTGACGGGCGTCAGTTTGAGGTCCTCGTACCGGAACCAAGGCGTGACCAACATTCATGACGATAATGGCGGCCGAAGGCCCTGTGGCCTTCCAAAAACTGTACTTTCCATGTATATTTCAGCAAATCCAGGGACCAAAGGCAAGACCACTGTGAGAAGCACGCCATTGCTTCATTTTCCATTTTTCAGCCATTATGAAGCATGTTGTTTTTTGAACTCGACCAACAGAGACGGAGGGCGGGAAGGGGGTTCGAGGGTGCCCCTCCATTAGTGAAATACCTTAGACACGCCTATACGTACCCGACTGTATGCTGTTTTAGCGATACACTCGAACTTCGATATAACGAACGCCGATATAACGAATTATTTGTTATAACGAAGTAAATTAAGCACAGTCTTGCAATAAATATAGTGTTAGGAATGTATCTTTATAACGAATTTTCACATACAACGAAGTTATTTTGCTGCAAGGTCTGCAAGATACAACAATGTAGTAATGAAGTTATATACTGCGCATTGAAAATGGGTAGATCCAGTTAAGGTAGCGAATTCATCGCCGCAGGTCTGAAAGCCGGCGCATTGGAAACCTAACAACGAACTATTAGTATCTGGAACCATCCGTAGAAGCGACGCTTCTAAAGCGTGTTCGCGTAACGCGTGATAGCGGCTGTATCAGTATACGGCATGACGTAAATACTCCCGGCTGTATCGATTCGCGTGCTTTGGTAATCTGTGACGTTCGTCTATCGTATATCAACTGCGTACACGTCCGGAAAAAAAAGAAGGCAAGTGCCTAAGTACATACAGAGCAAACACATTTATGGCTTGTTTTTACGTGGCGCAGACTCGTATATAGGCAAGGCAGAAACTAATGGAAAGCTCGTCACACGGCAATCGCCGCTGTCGCAGAAACAAACGTATTTTTTTTTTCTTCTTTTCGCGCGCGTTTCGCTTCTCGCTATTTCCTTCGCGATTTTGTAGCGATTTCGCGGCGATTTCTTTTCGGGTCGGAGGGGGGAGGGGGGCTACACATTCCGGTGTTTGTTCTCACTTTTTTTTACGCGCTCGCTTTTTATGTATTTTTTTTGAGGGTGGGTGCACCACGGGGTTCTATCGACGGGAAACTGATTTCGTGGCAAGCTGTTGCGAGAAACGATGCCGCCGCCTGTTTTTTTTTTTTTGTGTGTGTGTGTGTGTTCGTGGAGACGTGCGGCTGAAAAAGTAAGGGTTGCGAGCTAGGTCAAAGGTTTCGTTCCTGTGTCGCTCTTGTTCTTATACTTGCCACCTTCGCGCGTCCCAAAAACAAACATCGTCACTCGAGGGCCAGTTCCGGGACCCGAAGGCGCAGCACCGCGCCGTACGTGCTTCGGTATTCTCCTTGAGGCAAGGTATAAGGACGCCGTGAAACAAATCAATGAGCAGACGACATATCAACATAACGCTGGCGAAGCGGCCGAGAAGTGTGGCTCGAGTAGGAGCCGACAAATAAGGCTTAACGAAAGAACAGCAGAGAAGGCTCAGGAAACGAAAGACAAAATTGCGAGGCCGAAAAAAAAGCGAAACATATTTACAGGCTTACGAAGCAGATGGCAAGTAAGGCTTATAAAAAAAAAAACATGAGACACGGCCCAGGAAACAAATTCCGCGCGACCAAACAACCAAAAGAAAAGTAAGGCTTAGAAAGCAGACGACAAACAAGGCTTAAAGAAACAGCAGACAAGCTCGAAAAGTGCCAGACGAATTACTCATGGCCGAATATCTAAAAGACAAGTAAGGCTTAAGAACTAAACGATAATAAACGAGCCTGGAAGCAGAGTAATGGTTGCAGCAGACCACCCTCGCCGCAAGGGCAGCGATACGTGCCGCCATTTTCTCGTTGTTCTCGACAATTTTCGATCGCGCGCTGGCGCGTACGTGCGTGCTGTGCCGATCATTGTTTCATTTCTTAAGCCTTTCTCGTGTCGCCGAGCGAGCCTGGATCGACGCGCGTGCCCGAGAAGAAGGTAAACGACGGTAACTGCAAATGGAAGTACTATGTCTGAGCGTTATAGTTGCACGAGGGAAGGAAGTTTGGGCAGAGTGGAACGTGATGGGGAGGACGGGTCTTGGCCTCCCGTATACGAACGTATCGAACTGAAGTTTTTCAGTTTTCCTCGCACTCTTCGTCGCTCGCTGTTACACGTGTGTGTGTGTGTGTGTGTGTGTGTGTGTGTGTGTGTGTGTGTGTGTGTGTGTGTGTGTGTGTGTGTGTGTGTGTGTGTGTGTGTGTGTGTGTGTGTGTGTGTGTGTGTGTGTGTGTGTGTGTGTGTGTGTGTGTGTGTGTGTGTGTGTGTGTGTGTGTGTCCGTAGCGCGTGCTACGACCATGGGGTTCACCAGATTCATTAAGATGACTGTTTCATTCGTTCAGCAGTGAAGTGTTGGGGGAACTTTTTTTTTTTGGTGGCGTTGCCCGTTTTTCACCAAGGCCGAACGGAAAATTTTATCCGCAAATGTAGCTATGCAGTGTAGAAAAAAAAAAACAATAGCACTGCCCGCCAAAGCATTCTTCGATATTAATATCTTGTTGTTGCGTGTTAGGCCTTTCTAAACACGCCGGTGAAGAAGGTGTACATTTGCCGCCCCGCCGCGGTGGTCCAGTGGCTAAGGTACTCGGCTGCTGACCCGCAGGGCGCGGGTTCGGATCCCGGCTGCGGCGGCTGCATTTCCGATGGAGGCGGAAATGTTGTAGGCCCGTGTGCTCAGATTTGGGTGCACGTTAAAGAACCCCAGGTGGTCGAAATTTCCGGAGCCCTCTACTACGGCGTCTCTCATAATCATATCGTGGTTTTGGGACGTTAAACCCCACAAATCAATCAATCAAGGTGTACATTTGCCGGCATGGAGGAGCGAAAGAAAGTTAGGAGAGAAAGCATCGCGAAATGCGATAGACAGAAAGGGGGAAAAAAATAACAGTAGCGTAAATCCGGAACGTGCAGTCGTTACCAAGCTTAACGCAAACGCTTCGACGCGTGACCTGGGCTATTTAGACTGATGCCAGCCGCGAAAAGCTGGGTGCTGTTGCCGAGATATCTCGAGATATGCTTGGGTAGAGAGTATCGACAAGCGCGGTTAACACGTCTGCAATCGAATACGCGGCACTAGCGCCAACCAAACTGTTTCAGGACACGCTGCGTAGCGTTCGCGTTAAGCTTGCCGACGACTGTACATGCCACTCTTCGCTTGACCCCGTTCTCCCGGAAGAAGAGCTCCTGGATTCGTTCTTTCTGGGGGGAAGCCGTATCCGTGGATTCACCCTGCGGCTTTGTGTCTCGAAGCGGTGGATGCAAGTGCTCCGCTCTCTATATCGTACTGTTTTTTTTTCTTTGTTCTTTCTTTCAAAAGAAAGAGCGTGACGATACATTCAGTTTCCGATAACGGCCAGCCAATTGATTAGTTCGACTTCCTGGCGGCACCGGCCGCTCCGCGACATACTTTTTCGTCGTGTTATGAACCGCCGCCGCTGCTGCTGCTTCAATCGACCATCGAGATACGCGTTTGTACTCGGGACCGAGCCCGTCGGTGGCCGAGGTCTATCGGGAGGGGGGGTGCCGCATATGCATAAATGCATATGCGGGCGGGGAATACCGTCTTCACCGCGCACTCCGCAAATGAGAGGCGCCTCCTTCTCGCCACTCGACGGACACGGCGCTAATTATAGTGCCCGCGGCGCGATGCCGTTGGAGGGTCGCTTCGCCGTTTCAAAACGGTGCAGCGTTGCTGAAGCTACGGAAGACCTCGGCCAGTCGGCAGGACGACCGACTACTTACGCATGCAACCTCGCGAAAGTCCGTTTTCCTCTATGTTTTTTTTTTTTTTTTGGAAAGCGTGAACGAGAGAGAGAACAGAGGGAGAATGTTTAAGGACGGCCATCAATTGATCGTCCGTTTTAGAAAGAGGGGAGGAGGACGATGGAAATTGGCGTAGGGAGGGGGGGGGGGGGCAAAAATTTACGCACTGCATTGTTTTGCACCGTAGAGCAAGCATAGCCAAACAAAAAAAAATCGACGCGATGGCGAATTGGGCTAGTTGGTGTAGGTAGTTGGTTCCCATTGAAAATAATTAAGATAAGGCCCCCCGAAGGAGTGGACAGAAGTGGACAGGACAGCGTTTACCTTGTTCACTCTCTACCGTATAAGCGTTGTCCACTTCTAATGTCCACGTCTTCGGTTAATCCTGATGTCAGAAAGACAAAAAAAAAATGATTCTCTGCCTCGCCATTTTCCCCCTTCCCCCCTTAAAGTGGTGGAGCAGCTGAACACACTTTGTGATATATCCTGTCTTTTGCGGATTGCGTTTGTCCATGAACGTTCCGTCGGAAGGAAAGTAATATCTGATTGAAAAATGTCATTGATATTCAACGGTGTGACGGAGCGCGCCTGCCGGCACCGCGCACTGGGCGGACTTGCCGCGATTGATACAGTCCGCCTGTTGAAACCAGTACACTACTGGTAGGCGTGCACAGAGTTCTATATAACGTGAAGCTATATTTCCCACAACGTGTGCAGGCATGTGCAGGGTTTTTCGTAAGGGAAGTGAAATACCGCAGTGCATCCCTCCCCCTTCTCGAGAGCCACTCACTGAGGTCTAAGGGTCAGAACGCAGGGACAAGTTAAGGTATTAGGGAGGTAGGGGAGGGGCAAGGGCTATGGAACGATGCGTGCTCCTATGGAAAGATGCATATTCACCGCTGCGCGCTCTACAGTGAAGAGCGAGGGGGGGAAGAGTACACTGTAGGCAGAAGGAGGAAGCCTACCCCCCCCCCCCCCCCGGTCTTCCCGACCCCCTTCCACTGAGGCCCGTACGACCAGAACGCAGTACAAAGACCAGGTATTGCGTAAGCTGATGGAAAGGGGTGAGTCCATAGAAGGGTTTCCTTTCGGGGACGGGGGGGGGGGGGGGAGGCGAAGATTCTTCGCAAGGCCCCTCCTATCTATTATGTGTATGTATATGGAGCTGACTTTGAAACCCCCTCTTTGGTGAATAAGGGGGACGTACCCCCCCCCCCCCCCTCCATGTGCGAACGCCTACGGGTGAAGCAACACAGCGTGCAAGCTCTGCGACAGTTGTGTTGACTCTACCACGAGCTTTCAGTACGTAGCGTGCTTCTCTGGCGCCACGGCGCCGCTAAGGGCACTGCACCGAACTAGAACAGATTTCAGGTTATTGCCGTCTGTACGGCTCCCTCCCCACATACATACATACATGCATGCATAGCTCTGACCCTGTCGAGCTCGAATGCCGGTTTGTTTGCGGAGCGCCTGAGAATACCGCGTCCGTTTTTGCGGAGCTGTCATAAACACGCGACCAATAAGCCCTCGCTTCACGACACCTTCTTCCCGTTCTACCGACGATCCCCTCCGTTTACGAGTGTTATCTGTCCATATGCGAGCGCATAAAACCCCGCAAATCGCGAAAGAATGAAAACCGTCGTACTCAACATTTTTTTCATCTACGTTCCGCCGCCGAACGCTCTTCTGTTCGCCCTCGTGCTCTCAAAACGCCCGACTGCCCCATCTCTTTCTCCGTTTTGAGCCCTCATTCACAGAAGCTGCGTACAAAAGGTTGGAACGTTCTGTAAGGACGTTAGTGCCGCAAGAGAGGTTCGTTTGATTGGTGCCCCCAACACAGCACATGCAGTTGGCCACGCCCAGTGGGAAGGACATAAGATTACGAAGTTTAGGGTCCGATTCCCGACTGGGGCTCTGTCCAAAGATTTATACACCATCACTAAAGCCCCAACAAATCCCTAACACAGACACAAGGGTATAGAGAATTTTTGGAGGGGGCAAAGAGAGGGGTGGGGCACCCTTAAAATTGTCTTTTTTTTTTTTGCTCTTTATGACATCGCGAAAGAAATTTCAGGAAGGAAAGGGGGGCATGGGCCTGGTGTGCCGCCCCTTGGCTACTCCACTGCATAGACACCACTCCGCGCACCCTATTATTCTACACCAAATTAACTCCACTCCTCTCTTTAAAAAACGCACTCATTCACACCCCTTTGCGTTCTGGCAACCCTCCCACCCACCTAAATATCGAAACTTTGGTGGATACACCTCTGGGTCTGCTGCGATTACACAAAAGAGAAAACGCAGGGAAAGGAAGGAGAGCCAGGGAGGTCAATCAGACACCTTTTTGCTTTGCTGCTCTACTCTGTGGAAAGGAGGTTGAGATGCAAGTTCAGGGTTAGTGAAAACCCGGCAGACATTCGAGACCAGTTCAAAGGCGCAACGCCGCAAATCGCGCGTGTGTACGCTTGCGGAGATGGTGCGACATAATGGGCAAGCCCAAGGTAATTACAATGATCGTTGTGATCAATACGTATGATGGTGTCGTTACCGGTCATACATTGGGAAGGCTTGTTATACTTAGGCCGTGCTTTGTGCGCATACTTTTAAAAGTTTGCGGATGACCACATAAACAAAAGTGACGAGGATAGTGGCACCACCTGGTGTCGCAGAGTTCAACCAGGCGAAGGCAGCTATAATTTTTATTTGCGAGCGTTAATTTGCTGCAGGTGAAAAATTTTTTGTTGCAGCATCATTGTGAAAATTTTGCACCTTTATATGTTTTTCCTCCCTAAGAAGACTCTTGAAACAAAAGGGGGGGGGGGGGGGGTGGATAACTTCTTGCACGACAAAACATCACAAGATGCCCCTGCCACCACGTGGTAAGTCTACATAACACGAGCACCCTAGCATATCCCAGGCTTTGACATGCTAAACATGTCTAGCACATCAAACTGAAACATTTAAGATGCAGATGCATGCTCCTTTGAGTCAAACAAGGTCTATACAGAACTGCATTTAGGTGATCTTTGAGTATGCACACGATAATGGGGAAGCTCTGCTTTCGAGAGGAAGGGTGAGTGGAATTCTGTTTTGCAAGTATAGGTTACTTCAGCACCACAGAGACATGCTAATCCTTGCAAACACGACTGCCCTTATTGATCTATGTACTATGCTCGTTGGTTTGCGATGTAGACTTGGTGAGAGGCTGTTCAAAGGGCCCCGAAACGACCTCCAATATGATTTTTTTTAACGAGTAGCACTTGAGATGAAGGTTTATAGATACTGAATTACCGCTGAATGCATGCATCATGTTCGGAATGCCATCACTGTTGGCAGTGCCAAACGCAGCAGTGCGACACGCTTCGAGTGTGCCAAAAAATAAAACTAAAATCCCGTGCTCTTGTTTTAGCTTTTCGGTATCCCCCCCCCCCCCCCCCCCCTCCCGAGTTGGTCCTATCATCACGAGTACAAACTGATAGTCTCGGAGCCAGAAAAAAACCTGTTCTTCTGCCTGCAAATACGCACACTCCCTGCTTACTCGCACGGTAGGGAAGAACATTTGGCCAGGAGGAGAAGCAAGCCAACGAATGAAGTGTGGTGAAGGAAAGGGTGAAACTATCGAAGAACACATTTCGATCGTCAAGCGTGTGCAACTCGCTGTTACAACACTGCTGTTACGGCACCACTTGCAGACTGGTGCAACACTGTAGCTCCACGACTAAATTACAACCTCTGGTTGGTTTGGGGTGACCATCATATTTTGTAGTGCAAGAGCCAATCTTGGCCTAAGAGCGCCAAATGGTACTTAAATTGTCGGAGATGACCTGGTCAATGACTGTGGCAGTGTGTAACAATAGCTGTATATAGGCCTAAATACTTCCGCTGTAATGTGCATAAAACAAAAATAGCTGTTAAAGGAATGTTAGGATTAATGAGACATACAATGAATGTGCAGATATAGTATGCATAAGTGAACTTATCAAAGAAATTGTAATGAAGAAAGGACATTATACCTTGTCAGGGTCCTTAAAAGCATGGACGACGAGTATGTGCTGTATAGTGTACAACCATCGCAGCAGCAGCCTTTCAAGGAAGGCTGTGCAACGATTTTTTTTTTTACTAATAATCAGTAATTTGGTGGTTTTTAAAAGGTACTGACCCTGCAAAGCAACTATAACCACTAGTAGACGAATAATGATTGACGATTGACTATCTCGTAGGGTGGCGAGAAAGAGCTGAAGAACATCCAGAAGCACGCCCTGGGCTCTGTATCCCGGCACGAAGCTAGCCTTCAGGGTGACACCCTGGTCAACCACAGGGCAGCCCACAGCAAGCGCCAGCGGGACCCTCATAGCACCGACATCCACCTCCAAGACCTGGCCCACCCTGCTGGACAACACCACGGCCACAACGCGGGAGGACACGCCCAGCCACACCATGGTAATGTATATGTTTCAATGCTTATAGTGTAGAGGCATATTAAGGAGCACACTAAAGGGAAAAAATAATTAGTTTGGACTGATAAATTATAGCCCGAAAACTTGAGCATGGCTGATTGCACTGCCGAAGGTTCATTATTAAACTCCTTAACAGTTTTTTACAAGATTTCATAATCAATATTTTGCTTCAAAACATGATGCTTCAAAACATGATAAATACAAAGCACATATTAAGTCAAATTAGCATAGTGACGTTTATTGTTCCAGGGCTTACTAGTGTCGTTCTCGATTCTCAATATGACAGAATCACCGAGAAACTGGCGAATATCATCAGGCTATGTTAAATGAAACGCCTTGGCACACCCGGAAAGAGTACCTAACCACAAAGGCTTCAGGGTGGGGGGGGGGGGGGTCAATTAATGCTGTGTTGGACCTGAAATTTGCGAAGGAAGTCCAAACATATGGAATGGCAAAGATTTTTGGCATCTGAAATTTCGGTCGTTCTTATATATTGATGCCTACAAAACAGATTTGTAATTCTGGACTCGAAAGCAGCACGCCATTGTCCCGCAACTACCAGTTGAGCTTCCACAGCTGTTGAAAGTGGAGGAGTGGCGGAGGAAATAGCATCTTTGGCTTTCACATGTACAGTGGTGTCGGCAACACTTCGGTTGCACCAAAACATGTGCATAAATACAACTAGGCCTCTGCATTGCCTCATTCTTGATAAAACAACTATAAAACTCCACCCTGCCAGCGCTTCATCAACCTAGCCAAAAGAAGCACTTTGGAATCCTCTACCAGATTTTTTTTTGCGATGTCACTTCGATGCCTTTGCAAAGTATTCTAGAAATATTTGAGAAATATTCAAAAGATATTGCATGCGATTCACCCTCGCACTTTAATATTCAAATTCACTTGACACTCAACATTTTGCTATTGGCACAGCTCTACCTTTAGTCCTTTCCAGTGAAGTCAGAATCATTCCACTACAGTTAAAAAAAAAGCAGCACATAAGGCTCCCTCTATGCTTCCCTCACTTCAACTGTTCGTTTGTTTAATTAGTTTAGTCCAACGTCCATACTTGTCTCTCTTCTTTCAACCCCCCGATGCACAGAGAGGCTGACGCACGCCAACAAGCCTTCCAAGCGGAGCCACGACAAGCAGCAGCACGAGCGCCACTACACGGTGTCGATGCCCGTCCGCTCGGGACACCAGATCCACCGGCCCGTGGCGCACCACTTGAAAGAGGCCGAGGATTCGCCGCGCCCCTACCGCCTGCACACCAACAGCCACGCCCGGGCGGCACTGCGCTACGCCAAGCAGAGTCGACGCGTCCACAAGGACTCTGGCAAGGAGCGCAAGTTCAAGAAGGCCTTCGAGAAGAAGCAGCATTCCAAGCCCCACTACCTCTGGTAAAGGGCACGAAAAACAACCACGCAATGCAACCTTGTAGGGAGGGGGACGGGAGGTAACACGCATCTCTTCTTGCGCCAACAAGCGAAGGAGAAAAGGGCAGCTTGCGCTGAACTGTAAGACGCAAGGTGACATGTACGCAATAATCGCAGCTAATGCAAGGATATAGGACACTTCAAGTTTTTCATTATGCGCCGAGTAAGAGTCGCAACCAAGAAGACGGACGAACAAAGCTTCACGTCTTCTTCAGTCTCCTTCTTGTGATTCTTTCGATCGGCACATAATCAAAACCCTGGCACGGATCAACTAGACCCAATTATAGCTCTAAAGGCACTTTTATGCAACAGGACTGAATGCCATTGCAAGTGAAACTGTGAACATTGAAAATGCAATGTATTCACATGCGTCAAGCTTCAGTCTAGAAAATTTATGCCTCATGCTTGTACAACTAGTAAGACGGAGGTTTATAGACCGTGCCAGAGCACTGCATGCTACTGTATTCGGGAGAGCGATACAGGCACAGCTTAGCACAGTGCCATAGAAGACTCAACATGCGAATGTTGAGTGTTCTATGGCACTGTGCGAAGCAGTGCCTGTATCACACACATCTGCTCGATTGTGTGATAAATGTCATTCTGGCACTATGGCCTTAACGCACAGTGCGCAATTATGAATGCACCAATGCCAAGGTGTGTAAAAGCGAGACGTTTTTTTTTTTTTTTTTTTCATAGAAGCTGTCTGTGTTCCATAAAGTGGCACCAGGAAAAGGAGGGGAAGGTGTAAACAAACCAAACACAGCCGGGCAGCTGTGCAAAAAATTATCGAAATTTGTGAGCATGTTGCGAATCAAATGTAGGTCTTCCCTTTCCACCGTCGCAATCATCCTCTCAGAAGTGATGTTCTGCAGGCGAACATCGGTCCTAAGAATTGAGAAGCAGGCAGGCGGAAGAAGTGCGTGCGGCCAGAATATGGGCGGCAAGCGTCGTACGTCATGTCTGCCATTATTGCGTAGATGCCACCTGTCGAAACAGGCCAGCTTTGCACGTTACAGACTCCTGCCACGAGTCTACATAATAGGCAGAATTCAAAATGTGTTCAAGTTGTGCTCCGTCACCCTCTGGGATGCCAGCGTGGCTCCGCAGCCTTGGGGAGAAGAACCCTTCCTCCCCCCCCCCCCCTTTTTTTTGTGGGGACTGAAGCTGGTGGGCGTGATTTAATATGCAGTGGGGGTATGCTCATCACAAGCTGTTTTTGTTAAGTGCATTTTGGCGGTCAGATGTTGTCATACAAAAGTAATTCTTCAGTGGCTTGTCTTCTTAGCTGGGACAGGGACACGGTTTTCAAACACAGGCGTTATCTTCCGTAAAAGCATTGACTGAATCTGTGACAGAGAACTTCAGATCACGTTTACAGTCCCATAGGTTCCCAGCCACAAACCTAAGATCACTAAATCATAGGCACGGCTAGAGCTAGAAGATGTCTGGCAATGACGGCTAAAAGTACATTTAAAAGCCATTTTAATAGTACTGCCTCACTGCGGGTGACTTTAGTCAACTGCACGGGATGACAGCAAGACTGCTCGAAATGTGCTCAGTGCAATGTAGGCATTTTACACTTAAAATTCACTTTCCACAAGCATAGCGTCGCGCTTCATAGTGCACAATCGTGACTGAACCAACCTGTGCCAATGCTACTGTACGATCAAATGAGAGAAACAAAACAAAGTTTGAGAGACAGACATTAAAAAGTCTTTGCTACAAGCAAATATGTGAAAGCTTACACCTTTTTTTTTTAAGCTTCGACATAAGCTTGCAGGAAGAAAGCACCCTTTTTAATAGGTCTCTACAACCTCTCAGCGCGACTGATAATTGAGTAGGTTATACACTTGTAGCTGCAGCCACTGTTTCCAAAGAAACAAAAAGGCACACCATAAGCCCATGCAAGATCAACTTGCAGATGCATTTGGAAGTGCTGTGATTTCAAGCATGTTACTTAATAGCACGAAACAGACTCTTAGAAATACTTCGCCCACCAGAACATCCTTGTTTATTAATATCTGCTTTGTGTTTAAGATTGTTGCTTGATTTCTGTTACTTTTCGTGCATGTTGATGCCAATTACTTAGACGGTTCACACTTGCATTTGCTATCACATTTTGTACTCAGTGCAAGTAGCTCATGCAGTTGTGAAATGTTGCTGGACCTTAAGTGTAGCATTTCGAATTAGCATGAAAACTGCATATTTTCCATTTAGGGGGCTTCCTGACAGCTGCTTGTCTATGTTGACAACTTTTGTTGCTTGCATAGCGAATGAAGTCCAACACCGCTGAGAGCCAGACAGGCCTCAATGTTACTTTTGCCAGATGTGTTAGCGCGGTTTGTCGCCAGTTCAATTCTCAAGAAACGGCCTGCTTACAATGTTAGCACGATGTGCTTGTTGAGAGGCATCGCAGAAATGTTCTCCTTTACAATGACGCTGCTCTTTCATTACGATCCCGCTGCTTAAGAGATGGTTCATGACGAAACATGAAGCACTTGACGTTCCAGCAGAGGCACGGCCTTTTGTTCACTGCATCGAGGCAAGCTATAATGGTCGCGTCGTCTATCTCAAAAAGGTCGACGACGGGGCCACCTGGTTCCTTATTATTGTTGCATCTGGTATGCGCACTATTTCTACCCCAATCCTTCGATAGCATATACGCATATAATTATTATCCATGCGCATGCATGTTGGTTGTTTTGGTGGAGGTTTTGTAGCATTCTTTTTGCCTCTTCCTCAAGAACAAACTTTTTCGCTTTCCGTGGTCCGTGCGTTCCTTATTGCGTGCGTGACTTTGTCCGTGGTCACCATTTATGAAATGCTCTGTACAACATTGCTAGGTGTGTTTTTTTTTGTAGCTTTCTCTTTCAGTGTACGATCAATTCTTAATAAAAAAATCAAACACTGACAAGAACTGTCATCTTGCACTTTGTTCTTCACTGAAACGTCCAACAACACGACTGATACTCAAGCCGGCTATGGCAAAACAGGACGCACAGAGTATGGAATACCTGTTTCGACATGGAAGGGTTTCTTGGGTAGGTTGGCAAAAGTGTTCAGCCAAAAGGTCTCAACCAAAGCTAGGTATGGAAAGCACATGACCGATCCCACAGGTGCACACAAGGGCTATCACATCAGAATAGTCTGCACACTACGTAAGCTCATCAACATCTTCAACGCGTAGTCATCAACATGGCATCTAATACCCGTGTCGCACGGGTGATTTTAAAGGCTATAGAGTCGGTAGTCTGTCAACAGAACACCCCACACCTCTGTTGAAGCTTTGATGGATATTGAGTGACAAAAACAAGTGGTAAACATGTGGCCACAGTTTCACTGCTCACCAACTTAACCAAAAAATTAAGTAACTTAGTGAAATGTTTAAATAAATATAAGAGGTGCATGTGTGCTCTTAAGAGTACAGTCGAACCCCGCTACAACGAAACTGACGGGGCGCGGAAAAAATTTTGTTGAAGTGAAAATTTCGTTGTAGTGAAATCGAAAAAATATAGCTGATCTGAGCTAGCGAAACAAAAGAACGTTTATTCTCAGAATTTAAAAAATGTCCGCGGCTTCCTATTCGTTCCCAGCAGCGTCGGGACGCGATTCTCATCCATGCATAGCGAAGCCATGGTGAAAAGCATGCTGAAACACCTAAAACCACCTTCGTGAACGAACCAAACAGTTGCATTAACACGTTAACACCGGCAGCTGTCTGCCGTCAAAAGTATCCGACAACGCCGTGATGGAGGCAGGGTAGGCAGGCAGATGTAGCTGATTTTGTTGATAATGCAGATGAACAGCCGCTCTGATTTGTCACCACACTGGCCAAGTGCGAGCATAATGATAAACATCTGAATCTGAAAAGGCATCGTTCCGTGGTTGCACCCTGCAGCTTCGTGAAAGGAACCATGAACTGAGCAACTGAGCTTCAGCTTCGTGTCGGCTGCGACTCAAGCAAGACAGAGGCAAAAGCAGGGCAGTCTCATTGCCATCGCTATCGAGCAAAGGTGGCGCCCGTGCTTGCTGAACAGCGGCGGTATAGCGCCGGTTCCTGGTGGTGCCAACGCTTGTATTAAACTTACCGTATTTACTCGATTCTACCGCGCCCTCGATTGTAACGCGCACCCAATTTCCACCGCGAAAAAAAAAAAAACGTAAGACATCGATTGCAACGCGCACCCATTTTTTCTCGCTGGCCCGCATGATCACACCACTCGAAAAAACGACTCCTTTCGGGAGCGTCTTCCATTTAAATATGAGGTACGGGCGAAGCTTGTGCCCATCTGACGTGTAACAGAGCATTGCCGTCACTGTAGTTTTACCGTGGACCGATGTCAGCACGCGAACTTGCTTCGCCCCCTTCTTCTCGACGGTTGTGGTGCCAGGCATGTCGAAGTAAAGAAGCGTCTGATCAGCATTCCCGATTTGCCCAAGCAGGTAGTTGTTGTTGCGCCGCAAGTTTAGGACGAACCTCTGAAAACTGTGAAGCTTTTCATCGTACTCCTCCGCAAAACTTTTCGCATATGCATGTTCCCCTTCGGAGGGAAAAGCCTTTCCTCTTCATAAAGTTAGTTAGCCAGCACCTGCTCGCTTAAAACTGGCTCCGCATTAGACATTTTTCTAAGACTAATTGCATAGCCCGCACTTGGAGCAGTTCTGCCGTCACGGGCCGCTGTGCTGCTCGCTGCTAAAGCACATACTCGCCGAGCAGCTCTTTAATTTGCGGAAACCGACCCTGCTGTGGTCCACTGAAGCCTTTGCATAAAGCTTTGCTGTCGAAAATCTTCTGCTTTTGTTTCCGCCGGTCCCGCACGCACGTTTCGGGAACTCCGAACGACCGCGATGCGGCCCGATTTCCGTCCGTTTCTGCACATGCGATGACTTTTCTTTTAAAAGCGGCATCATGGTGCACTCGAGTTTTTGGAGTCGGCCATTCCACGCCGTCGATGCTAATGCACTACTAGATGACGAACTCCTCAGCACACGTACGAAGTGCCGCACATGAGAAACACATAGGCAGAAATGGACGACGCGCCATGCCGACGCACGTAGGGGGCGGCCATTTTCGATTTGCCGATGGCAATAGATTGGCCGTAATTTTTTTTGTTCGTACTCGATTCTAACGCGCATGCGATTTATGAACTCGCTTAACCGGAAAAAAGGTGCGCGTTAGATTCGAGTAATTACGGTAGATGACGCATTTTCAGGCTCTGAAAATGCACCGAAATGTTAAACATTGGTTTTACTGCATAGAAATAAGTATCTAAGCCTGGAATTGCATTGTAAAATTTCGTTGAAGCGGGATGATCGAAGAAAAAGTGTTCGTTGTGGCGACAATATTTATGCATTGACTCCTATCGACTGCTGACGGGGAATCGTGAATTTTCCTTGTAGCGGAAATTTCGCTGAAGCAGAGCTCGACTGTATCTA
This sequence comes from Rhipicephalus microplus, assembly GCF_043290135.1. NCBI lineage: Eukaryota > Metazoa > Arthropoda > Arachnida > Ixodida > Ixodidae > Rhipicephalus > Rhipicephalus microplus. The sequence goes on from NC_134709.1 coordinate 22,765,449, forward strand.
CACTAATTCACTTGCAATAAGATGGAAACAAAAATAAAGACTTGCAGCACCAGGCAACTTCTGTGAGAAATCTCTGCACGACTCAACAGCCATTGAAAACTGCCAGGCAGCAGCGCGACAACTCTATAGAGTCAATGGAGCTGCGTTGTTTTGATGGCCGTCATCACGGCCTTTCAAATGTGCTCATGTGCACAGTTATAAAAAGTGGGCTGAATGTGTGGCATATCAGTTCGCCTTACATTTCTGTGGAGGCACTGTTGCAGCAGGATGCATAGTGATACTTTAATGCCAAAAAAAACATTCATGTTCGCATCTTGCAAGAACATGCATGAGAATACTCGGAAATGTTTTCTATTTAAATATCAAAGAAGCCTAATGCAGTCCTTCGATGCATGTGGAGATAGCAGCAGTCTCTTCAAATTCCTTGTCACAGAAACCATTTTTATTAATCCAAACGCAGAGGTGAGCCGTCAAATGGTGTCATAGGCTCACATGAAGCTGTATCCAAGACTGCCGGGACAACTCAGGCCAGCACAAAGCGCACTACCATAAAAACAGAGTACAAATATCGTCTTTCCTTGAATATGGTCGAGTGGTGGTGCCGCGGAGGTTATTCAAACGGTCAAATTATTGAGTGCCGACAATTAACGGAGAAATCGAATAACACATACTCAACTCCCATATCAAACTATTTGCAGAACTACTGTTCGATCTGTATTTGAATATTCAGGTATTTGCACACCTCTAATACTAACCCAAAGTTTACAAAGATGATATGTGGGTTTTAGTGGCCGAAATGCACCATGAACAAAGATGTCCAGAGAAAGGTAAGTGGTCAATTGGCCTTTTTCTTCAACTTCGGCACGCTCGGCATGTGGTTAAGCGCTTCGGAGCCTACCGTCAAGTTCTGGCTTGGAGCATGCGTATCCGAAACATGCGCACTCTACCTGAGCAAGCTGTCGGATGTCTGTGATCCTCTCGGACATGGTTCGCAGGTAGCGGTTGATTGCCATGTAGTCCTCCTGGGCCAAGATTTCGGCCTCGCAGATCTTGAAGATGGCTAGCGCAAAGCGAAAGAGGACCTGAAAGCAACAGCCAGAATCATGACATGGGCACTGCTGTTGCACCCTGATGTAACAAATGCTGATACACTGAATTAAGGAATACTAATTAACAAGACAAGTCATGAATGGTGAAAATTGTAGCTTTCAGTTTTCTTGATTTTTTAATTGTACACTGCGATCGAAAGGACTTTGTGCGTCGTCTTGCCCCTTTTCTGTTAAAAATGTGATTTTTCAAAATTTATCTCCAATACAAGCATGTAAAAAATAGTATAACTGATTAACCTTATCTAACAAGTGTTTTTTCATTGGCTGCTATTTTGCTGTAGGCCTGACTGTGTTCGTGTCAGGCATTTACAAGGTGTCGCACTAAACTCGTACTTCTAGGAACCCTAAACATTGGAAAAGTTTCCCGATTAAAGACAGGTGCACAGAAGAAGACAAGATGAAGCGAAGATCGCAAGCACTGAAAAATGAAATGGTTTCTTTCGCATAACTTCGGGCTTTAAATACATGTGTTAAGTACGCCTTTTAGTGTTTACTATGACTACTCTTCACACTGCCACACATCCCATTTGTCCACAGCTGGTGTCTAACAAACATGAACAACAATCTTCCATGCTGCGAGCTCAGCAGTGAAATTGTAATCTCTTAGCAACCTTCATTTCGGGTAAAGGCACGGCTAAATCAGGGCCAAGGATGATCAGCGTGCCTTACATGAACAGCGTCCGCTGTTAACATGTCGGCACCTGACTGAGGCTCTTATGTCGTTCAATTTTTCATCGCGTCATACATAGCGTTGTTTGCAAGTGTAAGTTCAGGTCTCAATTTATGCCAGCTATGACTGGTACGCTATGGTAAACAGTAGCATAGACGTTTGGGTGAGTTGGTATGGTTCCATTTCGATTAATATAATAGCACGGCACTAACGGAGACGAAGAAAGACCATCCAAAAACAAGCACCGATATGTCCACCTAAACTTCATTATAACAAAGTTGAATTTTATGCGAAAATAGGTTCATTACATCCAAACATTCGTTATGAAGGTATATTCCTAACACTCTATCTATTGCAAGACTACATTTCGTTTACTTTATTATAACCGATATTTCGTTATGTCTGGGTTCGTTATATTGAGGTTCGAGTGGCTGTCCTTGCATGTCTTCATCTTTGTTAGTGCTGCACTACTCCATTGATCAAAATGGAACGTTATGTGCGTGATTAACAAATGCCAAACACAAAAAGACATGCTTACAGAAAGGAAGCGTGACCCTAAAAAAATTGCGAACCTTTGAAGAAACTCGACTTGTTCTACTGTACACTAAGCACCTTGTTTCCTTCGTAGAGGAACACGTCCCAGATGTAGAGGTACGTCTCAGCCGGTATCGTGTCCACGAAAACGGTGAGGAACCAGTTGAAGGTGAACAGGGACAGGTCCACTTTGTTGGCCTCCAAGTGGGCACTGAGGCGCGGCAGCTTTTCGGCCATCAGATCTTTGAGGACTCGCTGCACGAAGCAAACAAGGTTCCGATCGAGCCATGTACCCCTGCTCCTAGCTCCTTAATTAGACAAGCTTTGCACAATCTGGATGCACTAATTCCATTGGGCCGCTACAAACATTTGGATATCATTTAGATTTCGATGTGGCGACGTATTAGTTGGAAACACTACTGGCGATTTATAGTTCACTCTCTCCTCTTCATTTTGAGATACGGCGCCCGGCAACATACGTGCGATGTTTGAACCGCATAGCTGGCAGCACCCGTGCCCAGCAAGATTACTGTGCACAAATCAAGCCAGTACAATGGTCTGTACGATTAGTGGCAGCATTTATGCTTCGTTATCAAAGGAGTGTGAGCAAGCCATCAGCACTTTCACAGGTACGTTATCCAGCACTCTTAAAGGGGTCTTCAGCCTATTTTCATGTAATCATCAAATTACTTAGTATTAGAGTTTATTGCCCTGCCAATTGATTGCCGAGAAAAATTACTCGAATTGATCAAGACGAGCGGAGTAATGGGAATTCCTTGTGCGCTTCCTCTGTTCTCTCAACCCGAAGAGCTCACGGGAAGCTACTCAAGGACACGGTGGAAAGGTGTTACATTGAAACATCATTATAACAAAGTCACATCTGCCACAAAAATACTTCATCAAATCTAAAGTCATACGTGCCATGAAAATGTTTCATTATTGCTAAAAGCGATTATTCCCAACACTGTATCTACGACAAAGCTATTCATCACTTTGTTATAACTGATAATTAGTTATATATAGGTTCGAGTGTACATTGGTTTGAGTCATGACGACGCCTCCTCTATTTTATCAATGCCAGCGAGATGCGCCCGATCCAGCCGTTTACCACCCAATCCTTCAGCCTTTTCCTGCTCTCACCCATCGCCTAGCCTTCACGTGTGCTTTGCGATCACTGGGCAGAGAACCCCTCGTGCAGTGCCTCACGATGAACATCATACGAAGTAATTTCTTGTTCAGTTGTGTACAGATCCATGGGGTCGCATCTTGCATTCCTCGTGTTCACAATGATGTGGTAATACTGGCTCTGTCAAATATACGGCGTTTTGAGATACCCTGCCGCCATTCGTGGCACTCTGTGGGCATCCAATGGGAAGTGTCACAGCAACGCACATGCACGCGTTGCTCTGTGATGCGGCGGCGGCATTGCTTCGAGCGACAGAAAAAGGAGCACGAAGGAACTAATCTGACAAACGTACAATATTGGAGTGGGAAATGTGTCTATCGCATCTCTGGAAAATGCGTTTGGAAGCTCGTGTGATGCAAGCAACGCCACACATCATGTAGCGTAACATCATGACCACTCTCTGAACTAAGGCAGACAGAAGGCTCCTGCTGAGAAGCGCGCGTTTGCACTGGCATTGAAAGAAATAAAGGAGGCGTTGGTCATGACCTTGAGCGCACATCATGGAACACTATCGCTGTCTCTCAATGATATTCCCTACACGAGTGTGGCTCGCTCTGTAGTGTTAGCAGACTATGGAGTGTGGCACCAGAAAATGGCTGAACCTCATGGCGAAAACGCATCTGATACAAACACGCTTTTAATATTATGTTGGCTACTGTCCAATGGCAAGCTATCTGTCACTCCAAATCAAACGACAGGCGCCAGTAGCTCTGAATAGAATGAGATCGAGCGTTAGTATGAAAAGAGGGAACCCGAGGAAATAGCAACACTGCGTGGCACTTGTAACTGTTCCATCCTTCACAACTGCAAGATTTGGCTTAACTGCTCGTAGCAGTGTGTACTATCCGCAGGACATGTATTCTCACCATCCCAAAGAGTTGTTCTTGAACTCTTCATAAAAGCTGCTACTAGGACGGCTTACCAAGTAGCCCAGCTGCAAGCTTTTCTAGGTGACTCCCCCAGGAATCGAAAAGATGGTTAATTAGAAAGCAGGCCCAAGGCAGCTATTGCAGTACTATGGTAACCTCGCACAAAAAAACCCAATTAGGAATGAAATCTAAGGCAAAAGTTTTTAAAAAAAGCCCTTTAAAACCAGATGCAACTATTGCTAAGGCTTACCTGGTCGACCTGAGAGGCCTCCAGAGTGCGGCTGTAGTAATCGCGCGGCATGATGTACTCGACGACAGCAACAAGGCACCAGAAGGCGTCCTCTTCGGACATGAAGAGCAAGGCGATGGCTGCCAGCCTGTTCAAACCCTGCACATGACCACATTTTAGGGTTATTCTCTGCTGTAACTTGCACCAATCCTATCAATTATCAACATGTTATCAATTTTGTGTGAAAGGTTGCGCTACCGACACCAACAGCAAGAAATTACCCCTTCAATACTTTGTCCAAATCTACCCCAATAAAAACAACTGTTCAGAGGAACTTGATGGATGTTTATTTCTTGCCATTGACGTAGTGTTTAATTTTTTAAGCTACAGTACTTATGCTGATTGGGGTGCCAGAATAAAGACTGATGTGGCTGTGTTGCATTGTCAGAAGGGGCCCGACAACAGACTGCAAAGGGTTAAAGTAAAAAAATGCAAAGTTAGGCTCATAAATTTAGACAGCGTACTTTCAATACTCTTTTACTAACTAAATAACTGGCATTATGCAAACATTGATAAAAGAACATAGCTCACTGACCAAAATGCCATGCAAACAATTGAGAGCACGTTTATTTTCCCCAGGGATGAGGGAAAGAAATTGGGAAGCTGACACTGTGTAGCCAGCTTTTAGAAGCAGATATTTCATGCCACATCTCAATCTACCATTTCACCGTGCCAAGCCTCAAAATGGCAGATCATGCGACCCCCAATACACTCAAACCTCGTGATAACAAAATTGCAACTTACACTAAAATAGGTGTTAATCCGAAAATTCATTATAAAAGCGCATTCATAACACTATTTACTGCAAGGATATTCTTCATCCACTTCCGTTACGACAAATATTTCGTTATATGCAAGTTCACTATATCGACGTTTGAGTAGTTGCTACAGTGGAAGAAGGCACACATCCATCTGGTGCACGCACACAAAAAGAATACCACAAAAAAAAATGTTCTGCACTAACATTTCAGCAAACAGCCAAATGTTACTAAGCATCTAGTTCCAGAAGTCTTTTTTTTTTTTTGCCACATTAGGTTGGGTTTAGTGTACAGACGCTAGAACGTCGTACAGCAACGGCACATGTGCAGCTAGAGTATCTGTACACTTAGGTCACAATCATTCGGAAACACAACCCCTCTAGCATTTCTTCAAATCTGATACAAGTTTATTAAACAGCAAAACCTGACAAGCGCTGCAGCTGTACCTGGCAGTATCCTACAATGAGATTCCTTCGGCTGTAGGCAAGCAGCACTCTACGAAGAGGATTGATTCCAGGAGCATCGGGAGTTTCGTAATGCCGGTTGTTCGGCAACGTTCTCAGCAGGTCGAGTTCGATCTTGAAGACACAAGAAAAGGCAACAGTTAGTCAATTGCACCTCAATCTACTCGGTAGCATTTGAAAATTCCGCTTTGAAATAAAACCTTGGAGTTTTTCGTTTGCAGCTTAGAGGAAAAACTTATGCGTACTTATGAATCCACATAAATATACATAGATTACACTCAACTTTTCTACTCTGATGTCAACAAAATCACTCGTAGATATGGGAACACAATTGTACACAGTCATGTACATCAGTTTTAGTTCTTTGAAAGAGGCCGTGAAAAGATGAAATCGTACCGAATTATAAGGGTTCAAAGGAGCGCTGCAACACTTTTTCCAAGTAACCATTGAACAGCTTCATTAAAGAAGTTCATTGCCCAACGAATCGACCAGCACAAATATTTTGACAATCCAACGAGTATGAGTGGAGTTGCAGATATCAGGCGCACGCTGCAATTGCTTTCTCTCTGCTCTCGTCCCAACAAGCGCGCTGGAAGCTAAGCAGGGAGGGGTGGCACTGAAAATGGCGTGAGAAAAAGTTATGTCATGCGCTCGTCATGACCTTAAGTACTTTTTATTTCTTTTTTTCCTTCGAAAGTACAGCTTCGTTAGCCTGCGACCATGAGTACGCACGCGCTGACATGTGGTGGCCTCCTGTGTCCGCAGCCCAATACACTCAAATCAGCCAATGGTCGTGAACTTCAGGTTTATGGCGCAGTCATTCGGGTTCATGGCATAATTTGTAGAAAGAAGAGGGAACCATTTCTAGGTGACTGAGAATTGTTTTTAAATTCCAAGCCTCGTGCTGCGCTATAATGTTTGGCTCGTGTGTTCTCGGGAGCCTCGATTATCGATCGGCAGCATTTTCTGGCCGTGTTGAAAAAGTGTTGCTTGCAGGTTACAAATGCGGTTATTGTGTAGTTAAGGCACTGTTCGGTATACACTTAAACCTCATTATAACAAAGTTGCATCTTATAGAAAAACAAGTTTGTTGTATCCGAAAATGAGTCATAAAGGTCTATTTCTAACACTATAACTGTTGCAAGACTACTTTTAATGTACTTTGTTATAACCGATATTTTGTTATATCTGGGCTCGTTATATCGAGGTTTGAGTGTTGGTTTAATGTGGTGTCGGTACTAACCAATCCTCAAAATGTCTTGTGTCATAGCTTAGCATGATTTTAGGTCATTTTGTGGGCAAACAAAAGATCAAATCACCTGTTTTACAGCGGGGTCGCAGGTATTTGTCAGAGGCGGGGACGTCACCAAGTCTTCGTAGTAACCGGTACCTTTTTCTGCTCTTTCCTGGCCAACGTAGAATTCAACACACCTGATGATCAGATGTGTCAACAATTATTTCATCTGGTATATCGCTGGGCGAATTCAAACCAAAACACCAACCGAAGTACTACGTAGATTGGCTTGCTAGATGAAAAATATCTCTCACCCTTTCCATATCTGGCTCCTGAACTCTTGGGGAATGCTTGTTCGTATGAGGGCCTTCAGCTCTGGAGTCTTTTGGAGCGGCCGCCCAGGGGCGATGTTGGCTCTGTAGTTCTCCCATTTCACTCGCCACGAGATTTGAAGTGGGTCCTTCAAGCAAAGACAATGACCAAGTTCTGTTGAACACTTTAGCAGCTATAGCACCGTAAACATGTACAGGACTCGCAGATTTAAAAGCGAAAATTTGGAGCTATGTAATGCTCATACCTTCGTTTCCAGCGTCTGCGTTCAGTGTCTTATCGGTGTGATTTTTGCTTGAACAGTTGCATCGCGGCGAAAATTACATTAAAGCCCGATTTGCAGCGACATGACACGGTTATCATGAGCAATCACTTATAGCAGTCATAACAAAAAAACACTGCTTTTCAATTGGTGAACCCTTTACGACAAGTGCACATACAGAACCAACATATGTTTTTTGTGGTTGCAACTACAGCTCGTGCATTTTAATGTAACACTATCGTGATCAACATAGCATAGTAAAACATAGGACAAGAAATACTTCAGAGGTCTGTTCGGATGATGAACAACCAGTTCACGGTGCACTCGCATGTTGTACTCGTGACATGTGCAGTTAGATTCTTGTCGGTCGCAATGGAGGTTGGCCAGCAAGCCCAACTCTCATCTTTTCTACATTATCAACCATATTCGTAGCGAAATGGCACAGGAGTTGGTGCAGTTCAACGAGCACAGCAAAAAATCCGCAAAGAACATTTAGTTATAGCATACGAGGTGGTATAGCATTCTTTCACTTATGTTTAAAGCAGTGAGAGAAGTTGCCGAGAGGCGATTTCCTCAGCCCTTTGGTCATGTGATTGAAATGTCCCGACTAGTAATTGCGCAGTTTTTAGGCAACTGGTATAAAATCCATACCTTCAAGCTATTGTCTATGTGCCGCTAAGTACTTGGTCATTGGTGATTGATGATGCTAACTTTTTTTCGTTTTTTTTCCCCCATCTGATGAGATGACAGTCACAATCTAATCTTGAATGTTAAGTTTAAGCTAGATAGTAGTATAGATTTTTTTCTGCACGAGTTGCACGAGTGCGGTATAAAGAGAACGAACTGCACCCCACTTTGTCAGTGTCTTCGTACTGCTTTTGTGTAATTTTCTCGTTGGAAAATACTCAAATCATAACTTGCTCTGAGCTCTAGCTTTGCCTCTGTAATTTCACTTGTTTCACGAAACCTACAGCTTCATGGTTACAGCCATGAGCAACACAGACTAACACTCCCCAGGTAAGAAGCATGCACATAAATACCCTGCAAAGTGGACAAAGGGACGACTGCTGCCGTAGCTCAATCATTAAGAGCATTGGGAGCATAATCCGAAGGTTGCAGGTTCAAATCCGTGCTGGTGACAAACTGTCGTTTTGTCCACCTTACTGCCTTCCCATATGTATAACAATTATTACAATACACAAAAAAAAACTGCACAATTAATGCTTTCACTGTGGCAAGCTTTCTTGAGGTCTCATTTTATGTGCGGAGTGACCCACCTGTGGACTACAGGGCATATCTTACAGGTAGGCAGAGAACCATCAATGGGTCGCCAGTGGGTCATGGCATCTAACACCAGAAAAAGTATCTTCTGACAGCTAGCGCATGAGTACTGGAACGTCAAGGCCGCACGGGAGGAGCACATTCCGTGAACTACTGGCGATCCATGCTGCAGTGCTCGTGTTAACGTCCCCTATACCTTTCTTGGCTTCACTATTTGCTGGCTTTCATTAAGGTTATGTCAAATAACATTAAATTAAAAATCCACGGGGAATCTTCTTTGAGAGTTGTCTAAGTGGTCTGTAAGCACTGCATTTTACTGTACGTAGCGGCTGTCCCTGGAACGCCATTTTCGGGCGGCATTGGCATTGCGTCTGCCATCTCTTAAGCACTCGTGTACCTGCCATGGGACACTGTCCTGTCGCAAGCACATACCACTGAAACGAGTGTCATCTGAATTTTGCAACACTTGGGAATCTTTCTGATGTGTAGTCTTTCCAGTCAACTTTACAACTTGTCCTGCAGAGGACAACTCCAATTGCACAAACTGCAACAAAACCCTCATGAAGAGTGTTATCATGATGTGCTTGTTTTGCACCACAGGTATAGGCAGTCATGTAGGTCACATATGTTCACATTTTGTATAACGTAGTGGATAAGACACTTGCCTTCAAAGAGTGAGAGTTCAGGTTCAAACCCATGCACCAGAGTGAAAACTCATTTTCTTTTGATTTATTCCATTACAATGTCGATCATCTTATGCAACAGACAAATGGCAGACAGAGAGATTTTTCATTTGGTCTACATAAATATATGCTTGTGCATTTATATGTCAAGAGACTTCAAATAAGTAGGCTTGTGCGATTATTCAAATGCTTCGAATATTTGAATGAATAGTTGAGTATTCGAATTCGCTTCAATTCGAATTTAAATTATCGAATATTTTCGAAGCATTTGCAATAACCGAATAAATGTATATTAATCCGCTTGTAAAAGTGGTTTCACTGCAATGTAGGGGTGCTAAGCCGTGAAAGCAACTATCCAAAAAATTAGTTTTGCCACGAAGCCCCCTTTCTGCAACACTTACTGAGCATGGTCTGAAAACGCTGCCGATCGGTAGTCGAGGCCACCGAGAACACGCGAGGCAAACATTATAGGGCAGCACGCGGCCTGTAATTCACAATAAATTTTCAAAGCTAGAAATTGCTTTCTTCCCTCAGCAAATGACATTACAAGCCCAAAGGCACTTGTCGCAGCCAAGAAGCTAATTTGAGCGTGAAGCGCTCGTCGTTTACCAAGGCCGCTGCTTGTCCACGAGTATGTAGGCGATCACACTGAAAAGCCGCCTATTCAAAAAAAAAAAAGGACATGCTCAAGGTCACGAGGTGCCTGTGGAGTATTTCTTTTCGCCGTGCCATTCCTCTCTGCTTAGCTTCCAGCTATTTCGTCGGGAGGGACGAGAGTAGAGAATGCAGTTGCAGCGTGCAACAAATTTTTGGAACTCTGCTCGTACTGGACTAATTCTAGAAAATTTGCGGCGTTAAACTTGTGAGACAACAAGCATGTTTACTGGTTCCACGGCTACTTGAAGAAGTGTTGCAGGGCTCCTTTAAAGGAATTTTTCATTTTACTAAACTTGTTATGACTGCTTATATGCTCCAAGTATAATAAATTTTAAAACGTTAAGTATCTTACAGCTTATCACTCGCATCCTACGGAAACTACTGCTCAAAGTTGTTTCGACTTCCTTCGAATGAAAAAAATAAATGGCATTTGCACAAAGCCCCTATTTCAATTCAAAAGAAATATTGTGCAGGTTAGTTAGATCATGATAAATATTCCATTTTTTTTATATGTCGTACATACCATGCGAATTTGATACGAAATTATTCGATCAAAATCACTATTCGCTTCGAACCTAAAAATTCACTATTCGCACAAGCCTACAAATAAGGCAAAGTTGTGAAAGTGACTGGAAACTCCAAATATGGTTGTCTTCTCGTGAACAAGTGCAGTAGCGCTGAAATCATGCAAAGCTCTTTTTAAACATAGCATGCAAGACAACCAGCAGTTCTCCAACTTATCTGCTCATCTAAGTGTCGCACAAATGATATTCATAAATCAACCTAATTTTTATTTATTTTGTGTTAATTCAGCCATTGAGAAAGGTATGGCTAGATCATGAAGGACTGCGCTTAAGTTGCCCGCCAACTCTGTCTCAGCCAATCCGAAGTCAGGCTGCCAGGTTTATTTTGGGACTATGTAGAAACAAAACAGCGGAAGGGGGAGTAGTTGCACGACAATGAAGCATGGACTCTTGTCAAGTATCCCTGTCTGCTCATCATAAAGAACAGAGGTTGAAGCTCTTCTGATGAACTTACAATAGTATAACCAGAATCAACAAAGAAACTCTCGTAACAACACCACAACGTAAATTGAGATATAATCATCATGGCTTCCAAATCAGAGTGTAGGAAGCGAAGGCTAGTACTTATGCTAATTACTTTTTCATCTGCAACAGTAAACAAGTGAAACAGGCTCAGTGAAGACATCTACTGTACCAATGAAGCTAGCTTTTGCTTTTACACCTTAGGGCATTTCAGGTTAATAAAAAAAAACATCCATTTTGTGGCCTTATGTCAGTGCTTGTCAGCGGAGCGTGAAGTAAATTACTGCCTACCGCCAAGAGAAACTCACTTAAACTTACCAGCCATAAAAGTACCCGCAGAGAATTATTGACACCAAGTTATACAACATCAAAATGGTGGCGAGTTTCTTTCAACCTTGGCACAACTTCAAGAAGTGCTTTTTTTTTTTGGAATTTGGAGGCACACGAAACGGGTGTGACACAGTTTTGTTGGCGGAGCTTGACACTAAATTTTTAGTCTAATAAGAAATGATGGGCAGCCTTTAAAACATAGCAATGCTGATGGACCTTTTTTCCTAACTCGGGTAATCTCCAAGAAATGGGTCGATCGAACGGGCCAGATAAAAGTGCACCTGGCTTGCTATCAATCGCTAGTGCCGTGCATACGAATAGCTGTTGTGACAGATGCCAGGATCACAAACTGTTTTTCGGCTGCTTTAAGTCGCAACGAGTTTCTAAGGCAGGTTATAGGGGACAGCAGAGAGGTCAAACTCGAGTAACAAGTCTTAGGTCAGCATGCAAGCTTGCCGATTTCTTCTAGTGCGTGTTCAAGTTCTATTGTCGCGCTTAGAGGCTCAAGGCATCTGGTAAGTCGGTATACTGCAGCAAGATCCTGTAATATCATCCTGACCTCTTAGAGTAGCACTTAGCATCATTACAGGAAAAAGTCTAGATTGGTCAACATCAGTGCTTCACAAGCACCCTAAACAGGGGCCGATATTCCAGTGGGGAAACTATTTTTCAGCCATCTGCACAAATGCAATGATTCGAATTATAGTATGCAGATTTTATGCGAATTGTTTCTTGTCTGCATAATTGTGCAAATTCACTGACATATTACGGTTCAAATCTCCATATTACGGTTCTGCATTATGGTTTGAATCATTCAACATTACACCTAATATAGTCAACAATTTCATTTGTAAAAACAAGGGCTGCTCAATTACCTTCATCCGTGTTCAGGCACTGAGTTCGAGTGCTAAATTTGGTGTTTTCATGGCGGTAAGGCATAGCCTTCAATACAGTTGATTTGTCGGCCATCTTTTTTGCGCTTGTGCAGCGTAATGAATACTCTAAAACCATTGCGAAATGCTTGCCAAAGGTTCGACATTATACCTTCTAGTGTGTCACAACTACAGAAGATAGACAAAAGCTATGAAAAAAATGCAATTCTTGCTGCATGACGACTGCATATTTTTATGATCCTTTTCTGGCCAGCGCACCTCCTCACCACACTTGGCCACTGGGAGAAAACGTGGCGCTGCATGTTTGGAAAGATTAATAGTGTACCTTCGCAACTGTATTTATGCGAATTCCCAGAAACACTCAAGCAGACAACACATTTCTCCATATGAAAGACACCACCGTATGCATTCCCACTGGATGGCAACATTAACGTCAAAAGTAGGATTTGTCTCGCTTGAACGCACTGGGAGATAACAGGCGTCTTTCCGTTAGGACCTCCAATGTTAAACGAATCGCAAACTCTTGACCACAGGCTAAGATAGGTGAAAGGGGATGCTAAGAACAGATAAGCTTAGGCGGGTAAATAATCTTTCAGAGCTCAATTTTTGTTAATTTGGAGATAGATTGCCTGTGGAGAGAAAACAAAAAAAAAAATGAAGCAGGCATAAGTTTCTTTTTATTTCAATGGTACTTGAGCCCAAAAATCGAGACCTCTGGCTTCTCGCTGCAAGAGGGCACATTTTGCAGTGTCTGCTCATACTTGGAGCAATATTTGTCCATATGCGAGATAATTATTTTGAAAACCTTCCAAGCTGATTCTTTCTTTTTTACTTTAGAATACGATGCACCAAGTTTAATCACCAACAAGATCATCAAGGCACAAGCAGATACGGATGATGTCGGCCACCGACGATATCGTGGCATGGGCCGTACAGTAAGCCACCTGTCTTTGAATTTTGCTCTATTTATGGTAAGGCTGGCTCTGTTAATATTTTGAATGGTTAATTAACTAACATAGATCAACACAATTGTCCCCATTAAGTACTTTTAAACACCAAATGCTGTTATTTCACACACATTCCCCTCATTACCTTTTCCCTTGATTATCCTGTTTAGCTCTCTATAAGTGCTCATTTCACTACACAAGAACAAACAAGTTGTCGTTGTTTTTATTGAATAATTTGAAATTGCGTATGCATAAATAGTGTATTAGTCACCGGCGTAGGCACTCAAGTTGGGTTTTAATCTTCCAGAGGCAGCTTTTATCAACACTGTCCCAAGGCACGAGTTCGCGTCAGCTACGTGCGGAAGGCTTTGGATCTCCTCGAGTTTCTACCTGCATGGTGCTCGAGATGTGCTCGGACTTCCTCCGCAGGTTCTCCGCCTTGGAGACCACGACGTCGCACTCCTTGCCCCACTTTCGGTTGAACCCATACGAGTCGTAGACATCGTCACTGGAGTGAAACAGAGTAGTTAACACGAAGCATTTTACAGAGCCAACAAAGCGACCACCACTCTGACTCTTAATCAACCAAACTAAGAAATGCGCTCGTAAAAAAATATTGATCGATGTGCTATCGATGAGGCGTTAACATATACATGCACCGAGGTCAAAGCATTAGTCTACAACACTGCACGACACGCTACAGCACAATTCAGCGTGCTATATACCGATAACAAGAACTTTAAGACAGCCCAGACTTGAGTATTAATCCTTAGCAGCCATGCGTGCTATTATTTGGGCTCTTTCAAATCGGGTGCAATCTGCAAGCGTTAGTGGAGTCCAGAGTGTGCCGTTGGTGGCTACTTTGCACCTAATTGGCTATTTTACTACCCATCTGGTGACAAGAAATTCTTGTTGGCACCGTGTGTACATTCCAGCTAGCTTGAACTCTTATTCCGATGTCCAGCTAGCTTAAACTCTATTCTGACACATTCAGTAGCCATTTTTCTCATTATTTGCAGATGAAGTACGGAGCAACGTTACGGCTACCATTTGTTTCCAAGCTTTTCTGAGGTGTCAACTCGCATTCGCATGTCCTCCCACCGCCAGCAGGCTGGTGCCCATTGAGGCACCTCAATGCAACACGCATCACGCCTGCTAACACGGAGTGATGAAGTTCGTCTATAGTCAATGTCACTCACGCTCATTGTGGGGGGACTGGCCAAGAATCTGGCGGTTCTATAAATTAAAAAAAATTTTAATGGGGAGAAGGTTTGCACTATAGCTTGGGAACTACAAGATTGACTTCTGCAAATCAAATATGAAATTTGAGTGCGCTTTTTGGCTATCAAACTGATGATGTTGCGCGCACGTTGGCAAACGCATGTCTGGCACGCTGTGAACGCTGTCCACCATCGATGCTGGCGCTACGAGCCAATTCCTAACGGTGATGCAAAGAGCGTGTTTCCATGTAAACTTCACATTAACAGAGATCTGCAACAAAATGAAGCTGGACAGGTAATATTCAACCTAATACCACTACATGACGCTAAACTGGGATTACGGTAACCACAGCTAATTTTCGGTCGGTGGCTTCAGGTACGACCCGCTTCTGCGATTAACGTTCCTACTGACTGTGCTGTTGTAATGTTCTATTCTTATTGTGTCGGGCAATTGCTTCATCTCTTTTTCACGGACTATATGCAGGCACACGGAACTTGTAATGCATTTGTTTTCAACTCTGTCGTGGCTTGAAGGCCAAGCAAGAGGAGAAAAAGAAACTGTGCTCTTATTTTTATTCTATTGCCAATTCAAAATCATAGTGTTCATTGTTTATTACTAAGAATAAATATATTTTCATTACACCGCTTTTGTGCCAATATGCTATGAACTACGTGACAGGATTAAATGGCTTGCCTGCTTTGGCCACTTTTAGCTTCACTTGTGGCTCCTTTTCAAAACTACCCGACGGCAACTCTGGTTCCAGTGTTCTAAATGAGCGTGCAAGTTCTAGAGCTCTGTACATATATGCAACACGTCTAATATACAACACCATGTAAAATGCAACAGGAATAAAAATGCCATTGAAAGCATGATATGCACAGGCAAACCTCAATATAATGAAGTCAATAGTGTTGGCTATTTACTTTGCTATCTGAAACTACATCAAATTAGAATTCAACATTCTAAAACAATGTACATTTGCCACAGGCTCATTTTTTGCTCAGGGTGTGCCACACTATTGTTTGAATAATATGGCAGTAACAGAAAACTAACTTCAATAATGTGAAAAAGCACAAAAGCAATTTTCTTAAACCCGAGATCTAGCGACCTCAGCTCAATGCTGTATCGTCAAAGTCCTCTTAACAGCGGCTGGATGTCGCACGTGAACCCGAAAGAAATGTAACTTCAATGCATTGAGGTATTGCGGGATAAGCGAAGCTAATCGTGCCTGTTCTGCCACGGTGAAATCAAAATCTCATGTGTAGCACAGATTAGTGTGATACCGACGCTATCATATTTGCCGAGGCGAACCACTTGCTTACTTACTTTGATGAATACGCATCAAAAACCATCGTATGCTACAAAACTAATAGAGCTGCGAAGTAATAGAGGTGCCTCGTTTTTGTGCAATTGCACAATAACGAGGCAGCAACTTGAATTACAGCACCTCTCTTTATGGTAGCAACGTTTTTTTGTTTTGTTCTTTGATATCCCGTGCACATGTGTCCAAAGAATCCAACAAGACTCGCTGTGGTGGCACGAATTTCAGCCACTGCTATCGACTGGTTCAACAGCAGTCTTGTATCCCTGAATGTCCACGTATAGTAGGTCCTACTCCTTGCTAATCGAGATCGCTTGGAAGTACCAGTCGTGCTGGTAACGCAACCTGAACAATCGCTAAGAGGGCTAGTCATGATTGATTCATTCATATGTGGGGTTTAACGTCCCAAAGCCACCATATGATTGTGAGAGACGCCGTAGTGGAGGGCTCCGGAAATTTCGACCACCTGGGGTTCTTTAACGTGCACCAAAATCTAAGCACACGGGCATACAACATTTTTGCCACCATCGGAAATGCAACCGCCACAGCTGGGATTTGATACCGCGACCTGCGCGTCAGAGAAGAGTGCTAGTCATGGTGATTAACTGTTCAATCAACTCATTCATGTGATCGCTATAATGCTAGAAGCCAAATAATGAAGAGTCATTGCAGTATTAGAGGTTGTGCTAATAGTTCAAATACACTAGTGTACTTCTGGACCTAATGTAATTTTTCAGGGTTCCACTGCGTGCATACCTGGTCTGGAAAGACTCCTGAACCTCTTTAGGAACTGTCGGGTCGTGCATGGCTTCTTCCAGAAGCTGGCTCACGATGGCCTGGACACCGGCTTCACCTGAGTGAACAGCATCCATTATAAAAACACATCAGTTCACATTATCCTAGTCTTACAACGAACAACAGTCGGCAGCAAGTGGCTTAAAAATACCGACACAAATTTTCGTCGGCAAGTTCACTCCGCCTTATAAATTTCCTGTACACGGCACTGAGCAAGTATAAAGTCCAGTAAAAGCTCATAAGATATGTTGTTCTGACATAACAGTCAGTTTTCGTGTGGATGCGCCTGCTGGAATCGACACTATAACGACGTCGGGCTGCAGTATCAATTTCGCCGACTTCACACACCAGTATGGTTAGTGGTGATTATGTCGGGTGCCAAAACCTTCAATATGGCGTATTATGCATCACCGAAGACATTGAAAATAGCTCCATGTGCCAATGGAATCGCAAATCGGAACAACCATGGAAACATCGCAACATTTAGCGGGAGCACATGATGAGAAGCTAATGCAGAGTTGTCACGTCAATGTACAGCCGGACTGAAACTAGTTTTTAAAAGCTTACTGTAATTAATTTTTCAGGGTGTACTTGCACTTAGTGGTACATTTTCTAGGCTCTTGAGGACCTGTCCTTTTATTTTACCCCCCCCCCCCCCCCCCAAAAAAAAGAAACTGAATATTTTCACGTCGGCATGCCTTTAAATGCGAATTTTTCTGAATCCTTGCTTATATGCACACATTACTTTTTCTAAGGCTTGTAGTCCAAGTGTAACAGGAAGAGAAATAAGCAAAAGTATCGGAAAGTTGCATTGAGTAGCGCAGTTAAAACACGAGTCGTACTAAAAGTGTTTTGCGCGAGACCTTCTCCGATCTTGGTCTTAAGTGCCTGCCTCTGTTGCTGCACAAACAACCTTCCATCACTGATACGCAATACCAATTCTCGTTTATTTCAATACCACAGCTAACATATATATAGCCTGACAGCTACACATCAGATCTAGCTTAAGCCGTCTCAGATTCTAAACCTCTGCCTTCATTGCATGGTTCAAAAGTTGTAACATTCTACCACCAAGCCAGAGGTCACCAGTTTGATCATAGCTGCGTCAAATGTAAAAATGCTTAATTTCTTAGATTCAGATGCATAATGAAGAACCCCCGATTACCAGACCCTTTCATCACTAACAAATGCACTCCCATAAACCACATTTTCACCCAACAAATGGTTAAAGTTGTGGTTTAGCTGAAGACAAGCTTATAGCTGCACGTGCTGGGGTTTGGCTATTATGCATGTTTTTGTATTACAAAAGCAAACTCAAAGTTTGCCACGTCATGGTGCAGGAAAACTGCACTCGTACATGCTGTTTCAAGATATCACTGCGGCGCCATTATTCTGGCAAATTTCTGTGTAGGAAAGTCAGCTTTAACACTTTCACAACAGGATATTACGGCGCTTTTTTTTTTCCCTGCTCTATATTTACTCATTTACATTTCACCTACATCGCCGTGAGGCATTACGTAGGGGAGGTACACATAATAATTTGACTACATAGTTTTCAATCGAAACAATAGATTCAACAAATAAAACAGCACTCAAAATATTTTAAGAGAAGAAAAAAAACGTTCGAATATTGTTATGCAGAAAATTTCTCTTATCAATATAGCAGGATGCTGTTAAGGACATCTATACACTTTTATAGGGCTTATCTCATTTAAAAAAAAGTAGCAATTATTACAGGCAATGAATTTGTAAGCTAAATAATTGTTTGTAAGCAATTATGTACCAGCCTAACGCTTTCAGATGCTACCTATGAAGCGCTGCCTGTAAATGTGTCAAATCACAACGTTACTTTAGGGCAGTCAATAATATTCTATTACAACAAGAATAATAAGATAATGGTTGAATTTATGTGTGCTGTAGTAACTCACCCTAATTAAGATGTAACTAAATATATCCTTACCCTGTTGTCATTGATGCTTACTTTTGGCATAAACAGAATAAAATCTCAGGCTAGAAAAATATCCGAAATTCGTCTTTGGTTACGTCTAGTTTGAGAAACAAAAAATTCTGCTTTTCACGTCTCGCAGCAAGCGGCACGTCACAGGACTCGTCGGAACGCGGTAGTGCGTTCCAAAAAGTGACCACATGCAACAGTACACTGCAAAATGAAGTTATATAAAGACCAGCTTACTACGCAGGAGGTTCTATTAATCCAAAGTACGATATATCTCGCTCATTTTCAGCCTCTACTTGACACAAATAGCAAACACGGGTGGCGTACACTATGGCGTACATAGCATCTTAAAGTGTTGAAGCTGCCGAGTCAATAATTATTCATTTTATTCCTAGTCCGAAGCAGTCAAGAGCTTCTGAATCCCGTTTTCAGTCTCGTAGCGCACACACCTGCCATGCTGGCTAGCTATGGCTGCACTGCCGAGACGCTGGCAAAGAGACTCATGCCAACGCTGACATGCAAGCACTCGCTCGCTCTTTCGTCGAAAAATTTTACCACAAAGTGTTTGTTTATGCATTCTTCCTATAGACGGCAGGACACACCAGAATTATTATTTTATTTCCTTTTACAGGAGTTGTCTCGCAAGTAGCCAGGAGGGATTTAGAGAGGCAAAACGAGCATAACAGGATCAGGAGGGCTTGTCCGTAAGTGTTCGCCCGAGTTATTTTGGGACGGGCAGTGAAAGGGTTAATTAATACTCAGAAAAAGGGAAGGCTTTGCCGCCGCTACAAGACGCCTCACAGTTACACTGCCGATGCAAAACCTCGTCTTTTATAAACGATCTCGTCGGAGGTTTCGAAGATGTTTATTCGCTCCTTCATGCACGACTACGTAAAACGCTTCCAGCTGGTGTGAGAGCAGTAAGATGTGTGAAGCGAATCCCCGCTTACCTTCCTCCGGACTGTTGAGCTCCTTGAGGAGGAACAGAAGTTTGCTCTGGGTCTGGTAGTGCCTAGCTTCGGCATTCGAGCATTTTCTGGCGAGTGAATGGCAAAGGGAAGAACGAAATCGAGAAACGCTCGGTGTTCTCTACGATCGAGACAAAGTTATTTAAACAGCGAGCTCGTGCGAACGAAATGCTCTCACTTGAAAAGAAGCATGCAAAATGTAGATGAGCAAGCTGTGCTTTAAAATGTGTGCACAGTAGTAGGAAAGCGAGGGCAATTTTCAAGAGCTCTTTTTCATTTCTTTGTTAGACACAACATCACTGAAAACTAAAAGACAATAATGCCAAGTATAGAGTATACTATCACTTCCAGAAGTTATGGCATCAATGCAAATAAATGAGAGTGGGCAAAAAAGATGACTTGCCGTCGGCAGTGACCGAACCTGCAACTTTCAAATTATGGATCTTTCTCTGGAAAACTCGATCCCTTCCCGTAGAATGCGAGGGGTTGTCGGTCAGCCGCCAACGCATAAAGAGTTCGCGTGCTACGTTACGCCAACAGGCAAAAAAAAAAGAGTGATCTACGCTCACTGCCACGGCTGCAATCGGAACTGACTACCACTCCCAGGTTTAAATGCACGGACATACCCAATGAAGTGAACAGGGAGATGACCGCCACCGTAGCTCAGTTGGCAGAACATTGTACACTACACTCAGAATTTGATATAATGTACCCGAATATAACGAAATATCGGGTATAAGGAAGTAAATTAAGAATACTCTTGCAATAGATATAGTGTTTGGAATAAACATTTATAATGTATTTTCATACATAAAGAACTTCTTGTGTAAGATGCAACTTTGTTATAATGAGGTTTGAGTGTATTGCATCTGACTGCCAATGTACGGGAGCTGGCCGAGAAAGGTGCAGACATAAGGAGAAAACTTTGGGTTCATTTGCATTAGAGAATTAGAGTAAAATAATATGATGGTTTGCCCGTGGAGACACATCATTCAGTCGGCAGCAACTCGTACGCTGCGAACCTCAGCCATGAGAAAACGATCTCTGTTGATGGTTGTCCTCCTCATAAAAGCCTTAAATCGCGTCACTTCCAACAAATCGCTAAGTGGGGCGACTGACGTCACGTTCGTCCAATCGGCAGTCCCAAATAGATGGCGTTACTCTCGGCCAATGGGAGACCCAGGGCCGTGTTGCCGGGGGACTGCACTCTTTGCAGTAGTGATCCGCTTTTACGCAAGCAAGCACCCGGAGGTGGTGACAAGCTTGCGTCCTGCTGCACCAAGGCAAGGCCATCGCCCTCTGGTCGCGGAACATAGAATATCAACCATCACAGCTCTAGCGAGAAGGCGTTGCTCAGAAGACGGCTCGCAGCGCCAGGCCTCCGGGTAAATGTCCCTTACCCACTGAAAAGGCCAATACTGAAATCATGTGCAGTCTGTGTCTCACGACACTTCATCTGAAGGTTGCCGGTCCGGCCCCTGTCAGCAGCAAGTTTCCTCTTAGTCCATTTCACCATATTCATATATATATAGTAATAACTACCAATGGGATTCTTTTCCGCTCGCTGGTTTTATTAATAAGTCTTTAGTTCTCATCGATACCGTGCACAATGAAAGATAGGTGGATGGCAAAGAGAGCACGAAATGGAGATAACAACTGAGACAGAAGAAAGTAGACGGAACAAACGTGTTCTTTTTCTCTACTCGAACTGAACTTTTTGAACCAGCTTAAAATGTATCTAGAGCACAGTTTCCGTTAAAAGAATACCATAGTGATTTACATAATGGAGGTGTGCGAGAATAGTAGTACTAGTGAGCAATTTGAAGCTTGTGATAGTAAAACTGGCATACTGACATAAAGATTGTTAAATTCTGAAGCCTTAACAAGCATTAGTTATGAACTTACTGCACTCACCAACAATAAGCTTTTAAGTAAAAATATAATAATCAAAACTGAAGTTTTCAAATCTTTACAATGAAAGAGAGAAAACCACTAGAACACATATAAAAACCTTATCAGACTATAAATGAATTGCCTTATTTATATGAACGGTATGCACTAAACTGATGCAAACCAGTGCGAATTCTAGGAAAACATCGTAAATAAAATATTAAAATTCGTGCTTGATTTCCTAAGCCTGGGCCATAGTAAGCAACAGACTGACTTTGTTTTTCCACTTTTTTTTCTTTGTGAGATGATCGCCGAGCGTTAACACTGAATTCAACATAAATTTACCGACATAAAACAATTTACAAAAAAGTAACAAAAAACTGTTGTAGCAATACATTTGTAGCCTTGCAGGGGCAGAGGCATAATTTTTTTCGGGGGGGGGGGGGGGGGAGGGCAAGGGGTTGGTGTGTTATTCCTTGGCTAAGCTTCTGAATATCTGGTAATATGTGGTTACCAGTTCACAGTGCACTGAGTAGTACCTGTCGGAGCTTAGCCCCAAATATGTTTTTGGCTAGGCCCCTGGAGGAGCTCTTTGGAAACGTAAACAACAACAAAAAAAAAACGCTCGGTGCTGCTACCTAAATCGAATTAAAAAAAAGCAGACGACCCTTTGGTCTGTATTCCTTACACATACGCGTACTGGGGCACGGCCCATCGCAAGAGCGATATCGCCTCAATTCACGCGCCCTCGCATACTCCAGCCAACCTTCCTTTGTCAAAATGCGACGAAAATAAACCGATATACTCACAGACGTCTCTGCTGGCCCGCCCCACATTACGGTCGTAGTTTACGCGCAAGTAACAACGATTTACGCCTTATCTGAAAAGCCTCGGTAATGCCTTTCTCGCTCCGCTAGGTCACTAGCGCCTGTTTTCGCAACCGTAGCTTCGCGCCGGACGCGCAAGCACTGGCAGGCAAATCTGGCACAAACCGACAGCTACAGCTAATCAAATGCATGTTGTCGCGGTTTGACACCGCAGGCGGGCACTTCAACTTGACGTAGCGATGGTAAAAGCAAACGCAAAACGAGGACACCGGGTCAAAAGGCACTTTTCAAAACGGACGGCGTGTTTTGTCTGCCTTATTCACAATGTACAAGAAGCCTAACCGACAAACCACGTTCTCAGGTTGCTCTTTTAAACAGCTAGCTGAAGGTCGCACTCCGGAAGCTGAGCAAATTGATTCTTTCCTATTCCGCGCCGAAGTTATGTGGAACAGAAACTTGAGAACGGAAGCCAAAATCGCGACACATGCGCGGCATGTCGACAATCAAACCGATTTGCCTGCCAACTTTGAACGAGTGCGGGTGCGCGAAACACGGCGGGCAGCAAAGCGCCGACAGGCTTCCGCCAACGGGAGGACGCGATTCCAGTCACATGAGCTCGCCTCGCCAATGGGCTCGTGCGGGAATTCGTTACGCGTAGGATGAAAACGCGAAGGGATGTGCTGCGTACGCGCAGCGTCAAATCGAGCCAGCAGGTCACTATATTTTTAGCAGGGACAAAGCTGTCGTGACAGAGAAAGTACAGCACTCGCTATTTAAAAGAGCACTGACATCAAATTTACTCATGCCAAAATTTTTGCGTCAGCGAGTAGCTATAGACACCCCCCCGTAGCATCGATTCGCGACCTAAAACGCAACTGAGAGATGAATAACTATCTCTTTTGTTGATTTATATTACTGGGATCTAGCACTATTCAAAAACGGCCGGCAATCTCGCCACTTTTAGCGCTGGGAGCACGAGCAGTGGCGCTACCTCGGGGTCACTTCCAGATCATGCCACAGCTAACCACTTCTCCACAGAAAAGAGTGACGTCAGGCTCAGCTGCTCCACAAACAACTCGTCTGCTAGGCAGACACATTCAATCATGCCTAGTTACCTGCATTGCTGCCGTCACTGTACAAAGTGTCGACTCGGGTTCAATACGATAGTCTGGAGCTTGGAATCCCCGCGATTCGCGATGCCGCGAATTAATTTTGCTTCGATCGACCTTTTGCAGAACAGTGATTTCGAAATGGACGCCATTCCAAGCACCACTGCAGAGGTGCCCGAGGATGCACGCTTCAGCCATGTTCACTCGTGTGTCTCAGTTAGCTATTTCGGTGTGTTTTGGCATGCAAAGCATTCAGGTATACGCAGAGGGGCCAATGCAATATAACTATCGCGAATGAGCATCAGCGAAGAAATAGAATAAGTTTCCTGCTTGTGAGGTTATTTTTTGCGCCTTCAGATGGCCCCACCTGTCCAGCCTCTCGCGGTTAACACGGTATTACCACTTTTACGTGGAAGCAAAGTCTACAGACGAACTAAAATTCAAGGATACTTGCATGATACTTGTTAGCGATGATATCTCATTACTCGCTCTTCCACTTTTGATAGCTTGTGGTCGTGTTGATGTGTAACACATACGTGATATGAAAAGATACCCTCATTGCGCTTTTTCCATGCTTCGAACTAGACGACTGCAACTCACCTGCAACTAACAGCGATTCCCCGACATGCTGATTGACAAGCACACGTTTAATCATGCTCTTTTCTTTCGCCATTCTTTAAAGGTGGTGTTTATCATGGTAATTTCACGAAACCATTCAAACCGGTGCGATGAAGATCAGGCGCGACGAGCCACGGCCAGGCTAGACTGCATGTGCGCGCGCTAGCACGCCGTGGACGAGCGAAAGCGTTTCTGCACTTCGGCGCCAGTCGGCACCACAATAAGAACACTCGGATCGTACACGTCATCGCTACTAGGGCATCGTCACTCAGTGTTGTATTTGTGGAATGTATCACACCGAACATGTAACACTAGTGTCGATGTCGCAGGGCAGCCTATTTTTCGTTTTTCTCCTTAGTTTTTCTATGCTGTTTGGCATCGAATTAATATACCTTCCACGCGACGGATGCCATTCAAATTTGGCCAAGAAGACCTATGCATACCACGTGATCGAATGATGGGCACATCTCGATCGTGAAGTTTGATGTCAGTGCTCCTTTAAAACAAGACATTGTTTTTCGTTAGCGTAACAACTGCTATGAGCAATTGCTCGTAATAAAAGCGTGATGACGTCCCAATACCTGGCCGCTAAAGGTAGTGTTAGGGGTGCGATCAAATATACACCCATATTACAGTGGCTATTCTAGCTACTGTACCAATATGGCGCGAGCTGGTACGCCGCGAACGAAAGTACGTGCATTACTCAAGCCTAAATTTTCGCATCTCAATCTATCTGTGCCTCGCAAGGAAATGACATGGCGCTGACAAAAAAAAAAAGTCCCACCTGTGTGCACACGTCGCTAAAACTTCATTTCGCAACGGTGATTACGACTAAATGATCTCAGCAGCGAAAAGTTGCGATGCTATAGATAATTTTCATCAATAAACATCACCATGATCGCCATCTTAGGGTACCAGCTGCTTAAGGGTACCCAGCTGCTTAAAGGTACCAGCTGCTACTCGAACACAAGTAGCAAGAAACCGTGACATCCGAGTAATACTCGTCCCCCTCGCGGTGCTTTGTGTTATCCCTTGGCGCGGCTGGCGAACAGTAGAAATGGGTGAGAATGACTGCAACATGTTCGCCGCTTCACTGACACACTCTGAGATAAAATTTCACGGTGGGTCGCCATATTGAGGTACCCTAGCGCAAAGAACCTGTTTGTGGCGTCACATGAAAAGTATATATATATGGTGAATATAGCAAATTTGCTCATGCAACTCGTGCATCAAATTGTTTGTGCTGATTTTATAAGCACCTATGCACCCTCCAAGAGAATCGTCGTACACAACAAAAATGTTCAGATTAATTTGCTATTTTTTTCTCGCAATATTTGGTTTCTAATAGCCACTTACATTTTAAACTTCGTTAATTTAACTTGAACCAACTAGCTTAGTTTAATTAATTTATAGTTGTACAATATGAATGAAATAAGGCAATTGCTATGCTTAATGTAATGGGTTCCATTCTTTGGTATAGCCAGGGGGAGGGATAAAAGTGACCCCCTTCCAGAAGTTTATTTTGATTTTGCATGTGGTGTGTACATACTCATACAAATGCACAAGCAAACATGCATAAAGTACAATTGATCCCCCCCCCCCCCCCAACCTCCCAAAAAAATATTGCTGGCTACGCCAGTGGTCCCGCTATTCTGTTCTTCTCTCCATTAGGAATATCGTTGATAATGTGATTGAAACCACATTGGCAGGCTTTCCAGAAAAACTTTGAATGATTGCATCGTACGTGAACCGTGGGACGACACCTTGCCAAATGATGTATGCTGTCTTCATAAAACACTTTATGGCATGGCTAGCACCTATGGTATCTTAAATACACACACAACTGAACTTAAAGGAACACTAAAAGGAAAGCTCGTTTTTCTCATATTTATAAGTTGTTTTTTCACAAATTCAATAAGTATGGCTTCTGCTGCAGGAGAGACAACTAGCGAAAAAAACTTTCAAGTGGCAACACCTCCTTAAAGTTTGCACACCAACTAGCCATGAAATCGTAGATTTAAACAGCATTTGCTTGGACCTACAAGTTTTATCAGTAAAAATGAACTACATCCAGATGCAAATGAGTAGGAACCTTAACATAGTGGCAAGTCTATAGAAATTTTACTGAGTTGACGAGACCAAAAGACACACTAGAGATCTGTGACATCACAGTGACACTCGGGTGTTAGGGTTACTATGCGAAATTCGAAAATGAAACCATGACCTTTGTTCTCTCTTCTCATAATGAATACATGGTGGTGAAATCAATGATAGCAGAGTTCACAAAGGGCATTTTGTCGGTACATATTGCATTACAGTTCGAGTTTAGTGCCCCTTTAAGTACAGATAAACACATGCGAACGATACAAATGCGAAGAGACCAATTAGCACAAACACTTACATGATGAGCTGCCGTTCTCTCTCCTCCGAGTTCCACCGAAGTTCGTTCAGTTCGAGAATTTCCTTGTTGAGGAACTTGTTTTGCACGTGGAATGCTGCAACTGCATCCTGAAATGGGAATTCGCGAAATCCAATATAGAGAAGGCAAGGAGCGAAAAAACTATGACAGTTGTTATTACGAATTGAAATCGGAAGGGCCAATCAAAATCGGGAGAGCCAATCAGACTTTTGTATTCATGAATGAGCCTGCTTTTGGCATTCAAGCTCATATTCACTCAGCAGCACCATGCGGTGTTCTCACTAAATATGATGCATGTCAGCGACATTTTGCAGTGATTGTTACAAGCAGCCTTGTCCGGGAACACGCATTTGAATATGTAGCAAGAGCAGTTAGTTCAGACCTAGTGACCTACAAATCGTCGTGGCATCTTAACGAAACACAGCGAACGCTTTGATCGAGGGGCAGCACTGTCACTCACTTTTTCGCGTTTTTCGACCTTGAGCACTTTCTTTTTCTGTTTTCTTTGAATGCAGAGCTCAGTTCCACCGCGTTCACGAGCGCTGTGGCGTAATTTTGGCGCAGGACATATCACAGCACGCCCTGGTGGCCACGGTAACTACACAACTTGCGATGCTCAAGTCAGTCAATTGGTATATGATTCAGTTGATTTTGGGTATATGGTATGATTTGCTGACAGAAGAGCGAGGAATTCTTAACTGACATAGAAATTTAATTTTGAATTGCATGCTGCGCTGTACTGTTTGGCTCACATGTTCGCATGAACCTCATCGACCGATCGGTGCCATTTTCTGACCATGTTCAACACGAGCCACAGGGCTCCTATAAAGCTTTTGCGGATACGCATAGCAACAACTACTCAGGTGTGCCACAAGAGGGCTCGTTAAAGTGAAGGTTAAAGGAGAGAACGGCGACTACAAATGAAGGAATGTCGCACGTGCCTTTAGCTGCTCTATCTCCTCGGCCATCTTTGCCATCTGGACTCGACAGGCGTTCTCTTCTGCCTGCTCGGCCTGCATTATGGTGGCCTGCTCTTCCTTCTTCTCCTCCTCGATGTCGTGCAGTTCGTTGGTGAGCGACATGAGGAGCCTGTCTTTTTCTTTCAGCACCTCCTGGTACAGAGAGCTCTGGTCTTTCAGCTCGTCAAGTTCCCTCTCTACGGAACTACGAGAAGAAATATATGTCGGTGTCAATGAAAAGGTAATGTCCCATTAGAAGAGTATGCGTTGACTTCCTTATATATGATTTAACATGTTCTGGCTTTTCTCTCTCGTTTTTTAAAAGGACACTGAGAGAAACACTGAATCGGTTTGTACAAATACTACGTCACACTTTGAGAACTCTTTTGCAATTAATTTCATTATTATAGGTTGCCTACAAGGTTGATGTTTTGAAACGCCAGCACCTATATGTCTGCGGGATGTTGTGAATTTTAAAGCTTCTTTTTTTATCTTATCTTTTTTCTTAGTTCAACACAGTATCTTGATGGAATTTGCCGAATCTTGCCATGTTTAGTC
The DNA here is from genome assembly GCF_043290135.1 of Rhipicephalus microplus. Taxonomy (NCBI): domain Eukaryota; kingdom Metazoa; phylum Arthropoda; class Arachnida; order Ixodida; family Ixodidae; genus Rhipicephalus; species Rhipicephalus microplus. The sequence goes on from NC_134709.1 coordinate 22,793,630, forward strand.
TATGGCTGTCCTCGTACACAATTCAGTTAGTTTTACTAATAAAGAAATACGCAGGCCTAGCAGACATCGTCGAAATGCACGTCGTCACGGCAAGCTGGTGCGGGGAACTGGAAGGAGGTGGTGTGACCTGTATTTCCTTCTTTTTGGAACTTCTGGCTTCTCAGGAATCTCCTCATGGCAAAAGTGGTGTTTATCAGTACTTCAGAAGGATTACTTACTGGTGACACTAGTGAAACTATGCTTTTCTCTAGCGTCACATTAGGCAGAACTACACCAAAGCGAAAAGCTATAGTAGTGGCAAGTATAATTGGTACTCGCTCGACCCGAGACCTGATTATCACCGCCGTCAAAACCTGCACCATGACACTGGCATCCATCGTTAATGACTGCTTTCCTGTGACTAATTCCCGACGAATGACATGCCTGTGATAATTTCAAATGCTGTTAACATGCCCTGCATCAAATTTTTAAAGAAAAAACTATGAGAAAATTCTATCTCGTGACATGGACAGATGCTAAAACAAAGACTTGACAGCAGAAAGGCACTGACAAAGGCTCATGGACAGAAAATGTGGAACTTAGGTACAGCAGACTTTTGATAATGCAACCACCCAAAAACCTCAAGATTTTCTGGGATTTATCGTAAGCTTGAATTTCCAGAAGTTTTCAAAGGTATGACTCGGGACAATATTACCACATTGAATATGCAGCACGAAGAGAACAACGAAGAACACGCGCAGCGAGTGAAGAAGACGAGGTTCTCTTCTGATCAGTTTACCTGTATTCTAATACAATTAAAGTGAGTTCCCTGGATTCGACTGCTGCTGTTTCTGCATTGTGACACTGGTGGAGGCGCTGGGTACATGTTCGGGACGCCTGACAACAGCCCCGCATCTGGTCAAGAAAGACTTCCGCGCATCGACACCCCCGTTCACCGCAGCAGCCGGCGCCTGTTAGGCCTCAGCCCGGAGTTTGGTCCATTGCGGGAAAGCGTGACTGTGCCAGAAAGCATGACGGCGCCTGGAAGCACTGGCCCCAACATGTCCAGCCCAAGAACGACACAGGTGACTGTTTTGAACCCTCGACTTCCGGTTGACTTCCACGGAAACGCATATGAGGATGCACAAGACTGGCTCGAAGAATTCGAGCACACAGCGAATGTTAACGGTTGGAACACCACACAGATATTGGGCTACGTTTATTTTCCGCTTCAAGACGGAGCCCAAACGTGGTTCACGAATCGCGTGTGGTCGTCTTGGGACGAGTTCCGGCAGAAGTTTCTCGACACGTTTGCGAGCACTGAAAGACAAGAAATTGCACAGCGTCTCCTCGAGTCACGAATTCAGAAACCAAATGAATCCGTTACGATGTTTGTTGAGGACATGGCGCGGCTATTTCGTCGAGCAGATCCTAATATGCCCGAAGCCAAAAAGGTTAGCCACCTCATGCGGAGCGTTAAGGAGCAGCTGTTCGCTGGCCTCGTACGAAACCCGCCTACAAGTGTGGATGAATTCTCCAAGGAGGCGACATCTATCGAACGCGCACTGCATCTACGTTATCGCCAGTATGACCGCCCAACCCACAGTGCACCGATCAGCGTGGCAGCCTCTACCACAGCAACAACACCCGACGAAGGTTCTTTGCGCCAACTAATACGAGAAATCGTACAAGAAGAGGTCAAGAAACTCGTCGCCAAACCGAATGACTGCGCGATCGCCTCAGTAACGGAAGTTGTACGCCAGGAGATTAGGCAAGCGCTCTCACTTCCTGAGCCGAACACGAGCACTCCCAGGGCAAGCTATGCAGACGTAGTCCGCCGACAGCCAGCGAACGTGCCGACACCACATTAGTACCACCAGCAACATCCGCCGACAGCGCCTTGGTACTACAGAGAAACTTCGATGCCGAGGCGGCCACCACTTCGCAAAACTGACATCTGGCGTACCCCTGATCATAGGCCCCTGTGCTTTCACTGTGGGAAAGCAGGCCACATCGTTCGGTATAGCCCGTATCGCGCCGCAGGGTACCAAGGGTTTCCTTCTACGGTTCCTCGGCGCCATTTCAACGGAACACCTGACGTCGACACGAGTGTCATGACCCCGCGGGATGTTCCTCCTGGGTTTCGGTCACGCTCACCCTCTCCTGGGCGTTATTCTCCATCCTCTAGACAGAGCACCACTGACATGCCAAGAGGGAGATCTCCTAGTCCACGCCGGGGAAACTAAAAGCAGCGACCTCAGGGGGGAAGGTTGCGAATCTCGAAGTGCTGAAAATCCCCCATTACTGCCGAGCGAAGAGAGACACATTTTCAATGAATCGACGAAAGATGGGGTTGTTACTGCCGAAGTTGCAATTACGATTGATGGACATGACGTCATGGCATTGGTCGACACTGGCGCGGACTTCTCAATAATGAGTGAGAGTCTGGCAGACACGCTCAGGAAGGTTAGAATGGAATGGACAGGACCGCAGATTAGAGGAGCTGGAGCGCAGCTACTCACACCTACCGGAAAGTGCACCGCAAGAATGAAGATAGGGGATGCATCCTTCGTCGCAACTTTTGTTATCCTTTCTGAGTGTTGCAAACAGGCAATCTTGGGGATGGATTTCTTCGTGAATATGGTGCCATCATCAATATTCCGGACGGTGTACTGACCTTTTCAGTGGATCAAAGCGCAGTGCTACACCGAAAATTTTTACGAGTCATTGACGATGTGACCGTACCTCCGTTATCGTGCCGCCTTGTTTCAGTCACGTGCAGTGAGCAGAATACTGGAGAAGGAATCGCTGAACAAGTATTGACGCTCCTACTCTCTCGCGGTGTTGCAATTGCCAGAAGTATCGTCAACGTTGTGTGCGGTGAAGCAGAGGTTCTGTTAACGAATTTTACCAACGAGCGACGACACATTACACAAGGCACTACAGTTGCCTACTTCGACGACATCACTTAAATCCGCGAGTGCTGTGGAGTACAACAGGACGAGCCACAAGCCACGTCAGCCCCACCACCTATTGACGTAAGCTCGGATTTGTCACCAGCACAGAGACAGCGTCTAGTAGATCTTCTTCACCAGTTCAAAGACTGTTTTTCATCGACCTCGAGGGTCAGTCAAACCCCACTGACGAAGCATCGGATAATAACGAAGGAGACGGCAAGGCCAATACGACAGAACCCATACCGCGTAGCACCGAAAGAGCGTGAAGCAATCCAGGAACAAGTGAAGAAAATGCTCGATGATGACGTCATCCAGCCGTCAAGAAGTCCTTGGGCATCGCCGGTAGTGCTGGTTAAAAAGAAAGACGGAAGCTTGCGATTTTGTGTCGACTACCGCAAGCTGAACCGTGTGACAAAGAAAGACGTGTACCCATTACCGCGCATCGATGATTCACTCGACAGGCTGAGGTATGCACGCTACTTTTCGTCAATGGACCTCAAAAGTGGGTATTGGCAAATTGAGGTCGACGAGCGAGATAGAGAAAAAACGGCTTTTGTAACGCCTGACGGGCTTTATGAATTTAAAGTCTTGCCATTCGGATTGTGCTCAGCCCCCGCAACATTTCAGAGACTGATGGATACCGTTCTGTCAGGCCTTAAGTTGCAGACATGTCTGGTCTATCTGGACGACGTCATTGTTTTTTCAAAAACATTTGAGGAACACCTGAGCAGGCTGCTATCGGTATTCAGGGCAATAAGGTCTGCCGGCCTGACGCTGAAACCCGAGAAGTGTCATTTCGGTTTCAAGGAGCTTCAATTTTTAGGCCATGTGGTAAGCCATGAAGGTGTTCGACCTGATCCCGATAAGATTGCGGCCGTCAGAAAATTTCCGGTACCAAAAGACAAGAAAGCAGTCAGGCGTTTCCTTGGCCTATGAGCATACTAGCGAAGGTTTATTGCCAATTTCTCCCACATAGCCTCGCCGTTAACACGACTCACAAGAGAAGACGTTTCGTTGACGTGGGGCGACGATCAACAGGTGGCATTTGACGATCTCCGACAATGCCCGCAGACTCCACCTGTGCTTGCTCACTTTAATGAGGATGCTCCTACCATGGTCCATACAGATGCCAGCAACGTGGGTTTAGGCGCTGTACTCGTCCAGTGGCAAGACTCAGCCGAGCGTGTGATCGCATATGCTAGTAGGACGCTTTCCCGCGCCGAGTCCAACTACTCCACAACGGAAAAAGAGTGTCTTGCTGTCGTATGGGCGGTTATGAAGTTTCGTCCGTACCTCTATGGTCGTTCCTTCCACGTAGTCAGCGACCATCATTCCCTCTGCTGGCTGACCAACTTGAAAGACCCGTCTGGTCGGCTCGCACGGTGGAGCTTACGCCTCCAAGAGTTTGATATGACGGTCGTGTATAAGTCCGGACGGCAGCACACCGACGCCGATTGCTTATCAAGGTCACCGATAAAGCGCGACGATGACACAGAAGATGACAGCATGGCGTTTGTAGGAGTCGTTGACACCACTACGATTTCGTGCAAACAGAAAGAAGACAGTGAGTTGCTTCCTCTTATTGAATTTTTGAGTGGCCGGACAACAAACGTCCCTAGAAGATTTGCAAGGAGCCTGCCGTCATTCTGCTTACGTAGTGGTGTTCTCTATAAGAAGAACTTTTCTCCCAGAGGAAGCACCCACCTACTTGTCGTTCCGACGTCACTTCGTGAGGAGGTACTTTGTGCTTGCCACGATGAGCCAACGTCTGGTCATCTCGGATACACACGCACATTGGCCAGAATCCAACAGAAATACTACTGGCCAAGACTTCCAGCTATTGTGAAGCATTACGTGCGCACGTGCCTCGATTGCCAACGACGAAAATCGCCACCGTTAAAACCAGCTGGGCTATTACAACCAATTCAAGTGCCCACGGTACCTTTTGCCCAAATTGGAATGGATCTCCTTGGACCATATCCGACTTCCCATGCTGGCAACAAGTGGGTAATAGTCGCCACTGATTATCTTACCCGCTATGCCGAAACAAAGGCTTTGTCAAGTGGCACCGCCGTTGAAACCGCACGATTCTTCGTAGAAAATATCGTCCTGAGGCACGGTGCTCCAACAATCATAATAACGAATCGAGGTGCCGCTTTCACGGCCGCGCTCCTGAAGACAGTGCTTGAGCTAAGTGGAACCGCCCATCGGAAAACCACTTCCCATCATCCACAAACCATTGGCTTAACAGAACGCCTCAACAAGACTATTGCCGACATGTTGAGTATGTACGTTGACGTGGATCACAAGAACTGGGCCGACATTCTACCGTACATCACGTTCGCCTATAATACAGCGCAGCAAGAAACTACACGAAGAACGCCGTTCAGTCTCCTTCATGGCGATGAAGTGACGACGATGCTTGACGCCATGTTACTGCACGACTGCAATGACATAGATTTGGACGCTGCATCTTTTATCCAACGAGCAGAAGAAGCAAGGCAGCTTGTGCGCGTCCGAATCACCCAGCAGCAAAATTATGACGCCCAACGTTATAATCTGCGACACCGACATGTTGTCTATCGGGCCGGCGACAAAGTCTGGGTATGGAGTCCTATCCGCTGCCGGGGACTGTCTGAAAAATTGCTGAAGAAGTATTTTGGCCCCTACACAGTTTTACAACACCTGAGCGACGTTAATTACGTGGTCGTTCCTGACAACCCCTCGACAACTCGCCAGCAAAAACCAGAAATCGCGCACGTTGTGCGAATGAAGCCCTACTTTTCGGACTGATTTACATCATACATCTACTACACCGTCTCTTGTAGAAGAGCATCGGGACGCTGCTCTCTGGAGGGGGGGCAAATGCCACATTGAATATGCAGCACGAAGAGAACAACAAAGAACACGCGCAGCGAGTGAAGAAGACGAGGTTCTCTTCTGATCAGTTTACCAGTATTCTAATACAATTAAAGTGAGTTCCCTGGATTCGACTGCTGCTGTTTCTGCATTGTGACAATATGACTAGCGTCATTGTTTCTCAGTGCCGTGGCAACAACGTAGACAGCACTGCGAAATTGCCAGGGATGGCTTTGGATTTCAGGAATCATACTGGTACTTGTTGTCATTCAATGCGTGATTCCATGTGTAAATAAGGGATGAAATGTATTGCATCTAGTGACAACTGGTAGCCCCCTTCCCATTCTTAGGAAGCTTTCCTGCATGACACAAGTATACCACTGCTGTACACCTCAGCCAGACCATTCCAGTTTTTTTTAGGGGCGAAGCTCCTTAAGGCGTGGGCTGTGCGTCCCCTGTATGTAGCTACGTCACGTTTAGTTCTTGCAGTATTCACTAGATGGCGGTACTTGTTGCTGATGATGAAAAGATGCAAGATGCTATAAAATAGGAATGATGTCACATATGGTGCGTGTTATTGGTGGAAGGCAAACGCTCGATTTAGTGCAGCGGCGTACGCTAGGGGGAGCGTTGTAATAAAATCGAGAGGGCAAAATCTACGGGGGATTCATGGTTTACCAGGTTTACCTCCGAAGCTTCATCTACTCATCATCATTCACTTCATGGATTTGGCAGCGCTTTTTCGTTTTTCTTTTTTTGTTATTTTTTCTTAGTTTACATAGGAATATTAGTGCATGCAGTTTGACAATGGGCTTTATCAGCGACTGTTAGTGACAATGTTCAGATTGAAGCAACAAACCTTGAAGATATTTCTAGCCGTGGAAAAGAATAAGTTTGAATATACTGGATCGGTGCAGTGGGAATGTTTGAATGAAGCGGCTTTGATTAAAGTACATGGAAAGCATAGAGGGTCAACCAAAAATGTAAGATTTGTTTGAATGAACTGGAGGTATGAATTATCGAGAGTCCACTGTGCTTCTCCTAGTAATATTAGTATCTATAATGCATTCCATGCAATGGCGCATCTCCAAAGCCTGCTAAGCAATAGCGTGGCCACTTACCATCGCCTGTTCTGCGTGGTTTCAAGCTGCACCTTGCACATGTATAGCTCATTTCTGAGCTCTAGAAGGAGCTTGTCCTTCTCGTGAAGCATCCGCGTGTAGTTCTCGTTGCTTGAATTTGCATAGAGCTTGTTTCTGCAAAACAAGGGGCGGTTTTAACTCTGCCAAAAAGGGTAACGGAGTTGATGTAGATGAAACATTGACACCTATCTACCAATGGCATAGCTAGGAAGCCTGGGAGGGCCCTCCTTAATGATTTTTAATTTTGTGCATGTACATATACACAAATACCTACAAACCCATGCACAAGCATAAGAAAAGCATAGTTAGACCACCCCCCACGGAGAAAAATTTCTGGCTACACTACTGGTATCGACACATCTGTGTAACATGTACTGAAATGAAACTGATCCTGTTTTTAAGAAGCCATGATATGGTCACCAAGCAATTTAGGGCTTACAGCAAAAAAATAGAAGTGCAGGGCCTGTATATAAATGGAAAACAGACTGTAAAAAAATATTTACAGTTAATGGCGCGAGTAACGTGATGTGGTCCATGTAGTGGAGCAGTTGTCTCCTACCAAAGTTTCAGCCGGCACAAATTGTTTACTTTCAGTGCCAAGCTGAGAAAAGACGAGACAGCTCGATAGCACGTGCTACTTACCATGGAGGGAAATCGCTCGGTGAAATGCAGGCGCTCGGAAAGTGAACAGCTCGTTACATCTCACCTTACGAGTACATTGGTCTTGCCCTAACCTTAGGCCGCTCGCGCATTTGTCACAATAGTCAAGTTAAGTACTTGACCAAATGCTTTGAAATTTTGCCAGTTTATGTTTGAATGCACAAGGATTAACCCACATAACAGAGATTAAGATGAAAATTTGGGTGTCATGGCATCTTTACCAAGTTACACGCGATGAAAGTGCAATATTAAGAAGTGTAGAAGTTGCCGATCCCTTCGGCCAACCCCTTGTTTGCATGATCACTACTCTTAATCAGTCTCAGACAACAATGCATGCTATAATCTGAATGTAGTGCACTCAAACCTCATTATAAAAAAGTTGCATCTTGTAGCATAGTAACTTATAACTTCGTTATATCCGAAAATTCCTTATATAGGTATATTCTGAACACTGTATCTATTGCAAGACTATTCTTAACGTACTTCGTTATAACAAATAATGCATTATATCCGCATTCATTATATCGGGGTTCGAGTGTACATCAGGAAGCAGGATTTCGATGAGATAGCAATGTGGTCATTCAGAAACATTGCTTAACAAAAAGAACAGCTTACAGTGTCTCTTGTTCCCTGCTTCCCAGCTCCAGCTGCTGACGGAGGACCTTGATCACTTCCTTGCTCGCTGTCAGCTCATCGTCTTTACACTGCAGCTCCTCACGTAAGGCACTTGTTTCGCGTTCAAACTTAAAACAAGGACGACGCGAAAAGAGTCAACGACAAGCAGGAAATAAGTCAGATACACGATACTGAAGACAATTAGTGTCAATGCACAGTGCAGCTGTGGACAACATACACGTTCAACGCAAGCCAAGCAAGACCCGTTTATTTCAGCATGCGCTCACATATCTATACAATCAAACCACAGTACAACAGTGACGTCTGCCATGAAAATACTTCATTACATCTAAAGCATAACAGCACGAAAATAACACACGGCGAACAGGAAAAAAATAAGAGAGCGCTTGTCCCGTCTTTTTTCTGTTCGCCGTGAGTTATTTTTGTGCTGTTGACCTTAAACGAGCACAATCAACTAGCCCCAGTGAGACACTTTGTTATATCCGAGAATTCGTTGTAAGCAATTATTTGTAATGCTGTATATATGACAAAACTATATATGACAATAACAGAAAGTAGCTTTGAAAGACATACTCTAATTGCTTTATCAGGGCACACTTAAGCTCACCAATACATTTTCTAGGCTCTTATGAGCTTGGCATTTCATTAAAAAAAAAACTGAAAATTTGTGGCAGAATTCCATTTGAATTGGAATGCGAGTTCCCACATCAATTTACCTTCCAGCCCTCTACTACATACCTCTTTGCACTTGCAGCACACTCCTTCGTGGAGCTTTCGCAGAATCGGTGGAGCTGATGTGAACATCTCGACTTCTACCTTAGGCCGAGCCCGAAACGAGTCCTGCAGCTTCTTCTTGAAAGACGTGAAGACCGCGGGCGACTTTAGCTTGGAAGGCGACAATGGTGTATCGCAGTCTTCATACTCATAACTGTCGTCCTCTTCTCCCGTGTAGAAGTGGCTCAGTCCTTCAGTTTTCCCGTCTGCAAAAGGTTTTGAAAATGCTGGGAAATGGCGCATGACATGAAAGGCTGGGACGTGTTCTTGTGTCCCTCTGCCTGGAGAGAAGCAGCCACAAGTGAAACCAAACAAATTATCTCTTTATTCCACTGCAACTTGCATTAAAATTGATTTTCAACAAATGCAGAAATATACATAATTTTATGCCAAAGCACTGGAAACTTAATTCAAAGCAAGCAGCAACATTACAACAAATTATAGTGAATTCTACAGGTAATCATTGTAACTACAGGGGAAATTATTCTCTAATTACTCTACCATCAGTCATGCTATATTTCTTCATAACCCAAATTTAGTGACCAACTCAAATTGCACGCGAGTTACCTGCTGATAGCTAGCATTCTGGTAGCTGGTGTACTAGTTTCTTTTAGACATCCAACTCTTAAAAAAGACAGATAAAAACTGCCAAGTGATAAAAACTACCAAGTGCAATAGTCGAGTGTTTTTAAAGGAAGACAGTGCAGAGATATTCCACAAAGACTGCATATTCTTTAAATGAACGTGGTGTTAGCACTCACCGTCGCTGCTGAGAGACCGTTGCTTCTTTTGAAATGAGTGTTTGAAATTGGAGAGCACGTTTGAGGCAGGGGGAGCTGGCGGCGCCTGCACGGCGACGTGCTCTCCCACAACGGTCGCGGGGCACTCGACCGGTGATAAGAGCAGTCCTCGGTCAGTTTCCTCGCTTCCGGACACTTCCTCAGCCTGTGGTGGCTTCTTGTGCAGAAGTCCACTTGTCGCCTGCAATGATAGTTGCCGTCACCCCCCGTATTTATGTACGGCCACTCGTCGACATAGGGACAGAACACACTGATGAAATAGGAAGGTCGGGTGTCGGTTTATTTCAAGCTACAGTCCGCGTTTATCACAGTAACCGGGGCTGGGACAGTGTAACTATTCCATGCCCATGAGACTTCTCAGGCTCCATCGGTAGTCAGAGCCCAAGCTGAACGTCATAATCGACTGGCCATAATAAGAGCAGTAGCACAGATCAGCATGTCAGTAGAGTGTGCTGCTCCCTACTGCTGAGGGATCCTGAGCCCAGCCTTTCCCCAACAGCAGTTGTTTTCCTGCTTCATAGACGAAAACAACTATGGTCTCTTGTACGGCAGCAGGCAGCAGTAGTAATCAGATTAAGGTCTGATATACAGATCTGATACCTAAATCTCAGTGACAGGCTTTTGATAAAGCAAGAGATGTTAACTGATGCCAATCTGCAATATCACAGAAATTATAGTGTTCTCTACACCGTAATGCCCGGGCTTCTTCAAGTGTATGCTTTGACACACAAATGATTACACACATGCTGTCTCAGTTATGTCTAGACAAGTGAACTGGGTTAACATTTTAACACTTCAAACTCACAGCCTGGTTCAAATCATGGTTCAAAAGATACCGCACAAGGATGTGAGCTGTACAAATGTTTCTGTCGTTGAAGGGTGAGGTCTTACTACTTCCAGGATAAGAACGCAAGGCTGTGTGATCTTCATATGCATGCAAGCTGTTTGTTACACATCTATTCGGACATTCCCACCAACTCGCACTCTCACGAATCCCCCGTTGATACTAACAACAGTTCATGAAGCTCTTATAAAGTGATAACCAGTCAGCGCTCACCTGAACAAGCCCAATGAATGACGGAAAAAATAAAGGAAGGTTTCAGGTGCCAACTGCAATCCACGTCGCCCGCCTCTCAGACGACAGCAGTGGCATAAACATAACTGCCCCATCTCCAGGAAAGAATGAATGACAGATAAGGATGGCTTTCCTGAAGACCGACCCACTTCTTATCACTGGAGGGGTTTTTTTTATCTTGGATGCTGTTTCTGCTTACAAGAACGCAGGTAAGCCTGGAAGAATGCCGGAGAATGTTTGTTTGGTCGGTCTACAAACTGCAACTGTCTAGGCTTGGCCGCACGTTGTTCTCAAGTTTCACTTTGTAAGCCTGTCTCTCTCAAGAGTGCTTTGGGAAGTCATCTTGCTTACTTCGTGCAGCTGAGATGCTATGTGAAAGACACAGTTCAACGTCAGATAGTTATGATACCAAGCGGCACAGTGTGCTTTCAGGTGCATCCCAGCATGCTTCAGCCGTCTCTTTTAGCAGTATCTGTTAAGGGGAAGTAGGGGTGTTCTTGATACCCCCCCCCCCCCACTTGTCCCCGGCTGATACTTTAATACCTTAATACTGATACTGATAGTTTAATAGTCTTTGGTCCTAGACATATTGCATCTCTCTATAGATAATAGCCTTGTACATCAGATGGCTTTCTCCTTTGTTTTTCTTTCCCTCAATTTTCTGTTCGTTTGGACTAGATAGTTTTTTCTCAAGATTCAGTCAAGAATGAACATTCAGCTAAAATACAGGTAGCTCAGAAGCTCTCGAGGCTAAACTACTGATTAATACATATCCACACTTACCTTTAGAAGTATGCAGCATTTCCTCCTCAAAGGCTGATGAACCGAAACTGATGTCACGAGCAGTATAACCGGTGACCCCCCCCCCCCTTTGGAGTACATTGCTGAGTGCATGGGCAGGACTATTTCTCAAGTCAGAGAGTCAATTGGCTGTCGTGCTTAGGTCATCCAAACAAGGCCTCTCTGGGCCCGAACTACTATGGTTAAAACAATTAGCACAGCTTCAACTTGCCCTCGTTTTCGACCACTAAACTATATTTTTTCATTTACGATCATCCCCGCATGCATGCCCCGTTTTCATGTGGAAACTGCAATGAGTTGTGGAAATGAGGGCTAGCAAAAGCCACGTGCAGTCTTTGGACCTGTGAGGCCATGCACTTCTGTGTTGCAATTCGTATTAAGTGCAACTGTACGTACACATATGTATTTGCCTGATCTCGTCTGTGTCTCGATTCACTCTTCACATATCAGGATATACAAAGCAAACTAGTAAGGTTGCCATGATGAACTGTACGTACACATTTGTATATGCCTGATTTCGTCTGTGTCTCGATTCACTCTTCACATATCAGGATGTACAAAGAAAACAAGTAAGGTTGCCATGATGGAGAGACATTCACAGCTTTACAGAAACTTCATCGCTTTCATACGGGTGCACATACCTGCGAAGATGAACATGTCTCGGAGACCGAGCGGCTGTGTTTTAGGTTGAGATTCCTCTGAAGGCTAAACGCTCGACGATGCCGCTGCAGTTCTTGCAGCCAGTACAAGCTCGCCTGGCGGTCTTTGGCTTCCAAATGGTACTGCCGCTGAGGCGTTCTACAAAACCACCGTGCCAGAAAAATCAAAAAGACATGGTTTGCCTGTTCCGCATAACAAGGGTCAATAAATAAAAGCAAAAAGAAAAAAATAGACTATAAATGTAGCACATGTGAAAACATTGTAGCCTGTCAACCTAATAAGATTTGTAGAGTCATCGCAGTTTGCATTTTGGAACGGAAAAGATGCATCGCACCAAAAAAGAGGTGAGATATTTATCAATCTAAAGCATACTAGCGTGAACATGTCTGTAGCAAATTGCAAGTAGTGACCTTGTGACAGCCATTTCAGAGTTTACGAGACATTCATTATTGTGCACAGTACACGAGCATTTCCAGAATCCTGATGCCATCTGCAGGAACATAATTGAGGTGTTTTTTTCCTTTCATCAAAAAAGATGCATTGGGCAGCACACTCAAAAACATTTCTGATCTGTCACAGCTTCATTCCATCACTTCATTGCAAGATTCTGCTCCCAGATCCTGAGTACAGCTACCACAATCCTGGAATGTCTGCCCAAGCATACATGCCTGCTATTGTTGAATTCGCTATTTAATCATGTTGTCTTATCCAGTTCTTGTGCTTACAGATCATGAAGACTGGACTGTTACATGTCTCGAAATCCCATTGCAAAATCTACTCTAGAAGTATTCTAACGTAGAAACCTGTATGCATCTTAAGTTCGTAGCAGCACAACACTTTGCATGGGAAAAACGAAGGAAAGTGAACAGCATTCTGTTTTGTCTAGTGTTGCACTGTCACGAAGTTCAAGATGCATCCCAACCAAGTGGCACAACTTGTGGTCTAGCTACGACGGAAAGCAACATTAGATATGCATACAGACATACAACTAGAAAAAGAGTTTTTCGGTGATATCGTGTTTCGGAGTTGTCAGTACTAAGTGTGTGACTTAGTCGGTGGTACGCAATAGACAAAAAGCCATTTATTTATTTTTTTTTCAAAGCCTCTACTTTCAACCACTGAAGCACCTTAGTGGTGCCACGCATTGAAAAAAAAAAGTAAAATGTGGGCGTTCGCAGGAACATAATCCAAGGTAGACAGAAATCTGAAGACGCGCAGGTCTCTTGCGCAAAACTGATTCTTTCCTTCTTTCGTGGCTCGCAGTTGAGAGGTGTGGCTCGGCGGACGCGTACCGATCGAATAAATAATTCAAGGAATGTCGGCGGGCGGCGAAGGCGCGTGCAACGCGACGGCAAACTCGGCGATCTCCAAAAGAAGAAAACGCCGAGCAGTCGTAGGTGTCGATCGACGAGAGAAAAAAATATATACTAAAACAAGATGGAGCATCAACTTTCCCGGTGTGCGCAGAACGATCGTAGCTCCGGAAGCGAAATGACTTGATTCGCTTCAGTCGCGAACGCTCTTTCATCCTCACCTGTGAACAATCGGTTCAATACGAATCGCGCGATCAATCGATACTGTTATCGATTGTACTTGTGCAACTCGTTTCGTAGGGGAGGCGTCAATGCCAAGCGCTCGGCGTGATAGGTTCGCGCGTGCACAGCGACATGAACGTTTTGAAAAGCTCGCTTCTTTTATGTTTCAAACTGACACTTGGCAAGCTTTCCTGCCGTAGTAACACGGTATTGCGATCTTCGGCGCAATCAAACAGCGGGCAGTCAACTTGGCGCTCAAACTCGAAAAGTGTCAGTCACAGACACGTCACACTGACATCTGGCTATGCTAGCAGGTGGCCGAGCGAGACGAAAGCGATCGGGATCTGAAGTAGGTTGATACGGCGTGGGTCTGCGCTACTCGAGAACCTGTCAAACCACGACAGGAGCTCAGCCGACGCCGCAAGTGCAACTAGCGACTCGTCGGCACGCGCGTGTCGGAGACCGACACCACTCTATAAAAACTCACCGGATCACGAATACCCCCGGCTTTTCCCAGTTCGTAACGTCGAGGTAGAAACTGGCCGACTTGATGTCGATCTCGCCTATGGGGTTCGCGTCGTCCGGATCGCGGTAGTAGTACAGCTTGCAGTTGCTCTCGGCGAACTCGAACCAGCGGCGCTTGTAGACTTTGACCAGGCTCGTGCTGCTCAGCTTGTTCAGGAAGCCGCACAGCTGAATGCCGGGCGCTGCGGACCGTGACGCCGGCGCGCTAGGCTGCGACAACTCGCCACCGGCAGCCGCACAGTCGTCTTCGTTGGAGAGAGCGATCACGTTGCTGTCACCACCGTCTCCACCGCTGCAGTCACCTTTGTCGCTGGCCATTTCGGGCGCATTCCACTGCCCGACAGCGAGGCGCGCAGTCGGGAAAGTAATCGGAGACGGACCCGTAGGAAGCCAGTGACACTGACCACCCAAGCAACGTCGACGTCGGCAACGAGACGCGATCGAGACCGCGAGGGGTCACGACGTTACACGTTCGGCTCGGGGAATCGTTTCGTCCTTGGGTGCTGTTGTTTCGAGCGCGCCGCGACACATTATACGGTGCCCGAAGGGGAACTCGGACCGCGCTTAACGTGTCAAGATCCTCGCGATCACTTTCATGTTTACAGCTGCGATGCACACGCCCACGTGCATCCAGTTTTGTCGGCCAATGGGACAATAGGAAGTGTTAATCAGTTTCGTATTCAGTATTTATTATTTGAATACTGTTATTGAGACTACTCAGACTTTAGTACTGTAAATAAATTGATTTATATTATATTTAAGTTTCGTTTAAGGTGGTTTAGTTTAGAATACCTAGATACGAGTGTTTTCTCAGGGCAAGGACAATCTCGTCGTCTGCTAGCGCATCCGCCATTTTTCTGCGTCCGCCGGTCGCAGCTCGCGCGTTGGCGGCAGCAGCGGCGGGGCGCGCCTTCGGTAGGGTGGCTAGAATCCACCTTAGCAGCGGTGAATAATGCTTCCAGTAAGCGCGGACATTCTACTTTAACTAGAATATATTCATTCCTTTGCAAGAGTGTATGGTAAGTAAGGGTAGATTCAGTGACGCGTCCACTAGTTCGACGATATTATTTTATTTGACACTACATGATTCTATAACGGCAAACTGTGTCTTGCATACACCAGGTTATCAAAACAGGCTTACGCGCGAAGGGGTACATTTATTTAATACCTTGGCAAGGTATTCTGTCAGCGAGCGCAGTGTAAATGTGTGAATTGTTTGTTTGGATAAATCAAGGTCCGTTCATCCCTCACATGTTCTTTGAGAACCATTGCTGGCTGCGCCAAGGATGGCATCCTTGCATTGAGGACAGAATACGGACTTCAAAACGCTTTTTAGAATGAAGCATTCAAGATAATATGAAATGCAGATTCTGTTGACGTCAGCGCTCAATGAATAAAATCTTGGCATCGTGCATTTCTTATAAGTTTTCTGCTAAATCAACGATATCGAACAAACTGAGACCAACACGAATGTATTTCACATGCAAGCGTGAAATTGAGGCGCGATTCCTCTCCAAAATTTTTTATCCCTCATGCGCGGCTTCTATTACATATCTAATGAGTTTGAAAATGTGTCTTCAATAGCATGCTATTTTTTGTGCAACGAAACCTACAAAGGACATTAATATAAAACAACGCGGTGAAATGCGAGCACAAAACAACATCCCAACAAAGCACACGTTGGATCTCCCGAAATGACCCATACCAAATTTGGGTTTCTTAAAAATTGAGGAAATGTTTTTTTTTTTGATATATACAAACAACTAGAAGGTTTCTAAGAACCAAAATGAGTTCCAGAAAGTCGTCGCATGATGAACGGCTTTCACAAAAACATGCAACAGAAGAAAACAGCCCACACTTATCCGCGAAATGGCCTTGTGGGAGCTAAACACTTGTGTGAGTGAGTGAATGAAACGACTTCATTTTGTCCACAATAAGCGTGAGTTAGCTTGACGTCACCTGGCTAGGTCGAGTCAGGGAAGGTCAGGTTAAACGTGACCGCCCTCACGCAGGCCCTCTGGGCCGCCAGGTTCTGGGCCTTAAAGGAACACTAAAGTCAAATGGCAATTTAAGTCGGAGAGAAAGGTCAATGTATGACAACATCTAAAATGACAATATTTTCAATAACAGTGCTTTACTTACCGAGAAATTACGGTAAATGCCTAAGAATGCATGCGCCAAAGTAGGACATTCTCAGAATGATCCTGATGACATCAGACGGACCACCTACAATTAATCACTAATATTCGATCTAGCTGTCCTAAATAATTAAATTTCCGTGCATCAAGAGACGCAATCAAAAGCTACATCTTAGTTCCTGTTTGATTCATGGAAAAAAGAACCGCTGGACGTTACTATGGAGATAGGCGCGAGTGGTTCGAAAAATCAATTTTCGCGTAGTTATACTGGACAGGTGGTGCCATCTAGCGGGGCCTAGTTGAACCAAAAAAAAAAAAAGACGTCTGCAATTTTGGAGCCAATGGCGGAAAATTTATCATTGGCCATTGTTGCTGCTGTGGCTCCTGTTGCTTTCGGTCTGCTGCTACTAGCGCAGTAAAGCCGGGCAACGTTGTGCACGGTAACAGTTACGTGAGACGGTCCGGTTGGTCCGCTTTTTGAGGCGGGTAATTTGAAGTGCGCTAGCCCGATGCGAACCACTAAAACGTGATTTTATTTCAAAATAGGCCTTTTTTTGACACAAAAGTGATATTACGGGGTTTCCGGACCACTATTTTAACAACCAACGTCGACCTAATAGTTGACTTTAGGGTCCCTTTAATGAGATTCGTCATTTCGTGTTGGTGGAAACTGGGACCGGCAAGGGTGCAGCCCCACAGGATATGCTCGAAGTCCGCATAACCATTAAACAGAGGGTAGTACGGTATTGGGAACCATTCGGAGTCGGCTATAGGTGGTTGCTTCGAGCAATCTCGCAGTGGCAGCTTGGGCACTGCACAGCGAGGAGTGTGCCTGGGGCAGCACTCTTCTAGAGAGTTGATGGTGCTTGCATATATCTCGTTGTACGAAAAAAAAAAGGGGGGGGGAGCGGTGAACCATGCATGCGCACTTTCTGTATAGCACGTGTGCGCTTGCTTACGTGCTCAGTCTTCGTTGTCTGTCCTCTTTGTGAACTTTGCAGTGCTGCCTTCATCTTCCGTTGTGCAGCCGCACTTTTTCGCTTGGTTTCTGTGCTCCAGTGCGTGTTCTGTAGATTTGTGCTGTTGCGCAGTAGTCATCGTCAATATGGTTTTTGTGAATCTGCATTGCTACAAAAGGTATGTACGACTATCTTGGTGCGACGAAGTTGCATTCGGACGTTTGTGTAGTGCCTGAAAGTGGTGCAAGCTCAACAAACAGTGTGCGCGAGTACGAAGTTCCGAGTTCTCCCCTGCTGTCTTTGTTTCCTTTTTCGTACTCGGAAGGAAATGCGGGCGCAACGAAAACCTAACCTAAGAATCAGTATGTGGTGATCCGTGCCTTAATTGGCTTGTTTTAGGCTCTATTAATATGAATAAATGTTGTCTTGACTTAGGCTTTGTTCCGGAACTGTACAGCCGCCTATTTTTTTTTAGATGCGAACCAGCTCTGAATCACGTATGTAACGCCGTACGTACGTGCGTCCATACGAACGCACGTACAGCCAATGATCGCCAATATACTGCTAAGTCGCGCGTACAAGAATAGTTTGATGGCTGCGACTTGTCCCGCTTAGTTTTCACAATCTACATGAGCCGTCTTTTTTTTTTAGTTTGCGAGGAAACTAGAACATTCTGAAGTCATTTTAGGTTTGTTATAGTATACGGAACGTATAGTACCAAAGCAACCTGTATACTAGGTATAGTACCCAGGTGCTATATATTGTATAATCAATTTATACATATAACTTATTAGGGATTGAGTGGTCACACAACTTCAGAGCGGGAAAACGTCCTTGGAAGCGCTTGAATAAAACGTTCTTGGATGACTTGAATGGAAGTGCTCGAACTATGAGTCCATAAGTTTCAACGTCCTATAAACCAATGGTATAACGACCTTGAACTCTAGAATCAGGGCTGCGGCGGCTGCATTTCGGATGGAGGCGGAAATGTAGACCCGTGTGCTCAGATTTGGGTGCACGTTAAAAATCCCCAGGTGGTCGAAATTTCCGGAGCCCTCCTCTACGGCGTCTCTCATAATCATATGGTGGTTTTGGGACGTTAAACCCCACATATCAATCATCTCTAGAATCTGTCCCATTATATACTCTGTTAGATGGTGAAATCTCATGTCATCCGGCGTAACGTGACAAAGCTCATAGCGTCTCGCTTCTAGACACAACGAAAGCTCCTGATTTTTTTACCAACGATTTATTTGCGGCATCTGACCCGGTTCTATCACAGACTGTATGATTATCACAAAGGTTGTACGTTTCTCCCCATTTCCGTTAACTAAAACAAAGAGAGAGAGAGAGAGGAAGAAAGATATGATGCGGAAATGCAGAGGGGTTCAACCGGGACACAACTATTTGGTTGGCTACCATGCACTGGGGAAGAACTAAAAGCTAAGCAATACAAATATTGCTGTTAAGTTAGCACTGGTAACGTGTTCGGTGGCTTCTTTGGGTTCTGCCCGTGAAATGTGGCACGATATTTGTCCGCAAAATCGAACTCCGCTTAATTCTAACAGCTTTATTTAAGTCCCCTTCGTGTTTGCTTGTACTAAAAAGTTACTGTCAGAGTCATTAGTACAAAACGACAGGAACTGACGTAATTTTCTTCCGTCACACACCCCGTTGTTTAAAACACGCACAGTCAGACAGGCGGACAAACACGCGCACGCGCATGTATTAACGCGATAGCGTTAAAGAGCTCGTGTCGCAGAAAACCCGCCGCTGGCGTAAGCCCCGTTGGCTGTGAGCGGAAAAATCAGCTGTGCGTCTGTGACCGAAAAATCAAATTACCCAGATAGCCGCGGGAGGCCGCTACTTGTCCACGCGTGCGCGGCCAATCACACGGAGAAAGCCGCGCATTCGAATAAAAAAAAAGTGCTCAAGGTCACGAGGCGCGGTAGTTTCTTTGCCCTGCCACCCCTCCCTGCTTAGCTTTCAGCGCTTTCGTCTGGACGAGAGAAGAGAAAATGAAATTGCAGCATGCGACAAACCTTTGTAACTCCATTCGCAATGGACGGATTCTTAAAGTTTTTTGGTTCCGCTCTTCAAATGATATAACCACCCCTTGAAGAGCACTTTCTTTACAGGGTTGTAGGTGAGAATATTTTAATGTCACTGCGCAACTTATTGCACTATTTAGCACGTGTCTACCATTTAGGATACGTTCTCTATGCTAAGCCTTTTCGTAACTTTTCTCAGAGCACCTCTACACACTGGAGGCCAAAAGCCATCATTAGCCTTTGACTAAAAAAAGCAGGTAATGGCAGTGGATTAGCAATTCTATTAACACATAGCTTTACGTGGACGTTGGCTGTTTCGTCGAGCACGCCGCTGCATATAAATGAGACAGAATCACATGGAACCATGGTATATGCGCGCGCGCACTGCCATACACAGCTATACTGTATTTAATGCGGGCGCACCGCAA
Source organism: Rhipicephalus microplus (assembly GCF_043290135.1). Lineage (NCBI taxonomy): Eukaryota > Metazoa > Arthropoda > Arachnida > Ixodida > Ixodidae > Rhipicephalus > Rhipicephalus microplus. The sequence continues at coordinate 22,813,609 of NC_134709.1, forward strand.
GTATAGCGGCGGAAGCCTGCCGGCTGTCAAGGCTGCCGGCGTGATGGGGCAATTGGGTTCAGCAGCTGGAGCACGCCGAAGAACAATGAGGAATACGGCGCCACTTCGGTGCGGAAATCGTGCGCCGAACGCTTCGACAGGCACGACGATTGCGTCCGCGTGGCGTTCGTATCGATTGCGAGTGTGTGGGTTGGTACAAACACGCAGGAATGCCGCAGTTGTTGATTGCTACGTTGGCGCTCTGTTTCTTTTTTATATTTCTTTCTTTCGCTCTGATTACATGTCGTTCTGTACGTGTTTCTATAGTGTAATTAAAAGTAGCCGATGATGATGGTTATGCAGCCTCGGTAGCACAGGGCGGCATGGTGCCCCGCCGTGGTGGTCTAGTGGCTAAGGTATACTCGGCTGCTGACACGCAGGTCGCTGGATCGAATCCCGGCTGCGGTGACTCCATTTTCGATGGAGGCGAACATGCTGTAGGCCCGTGTGCTCAAATTTGTGTGCATTTTGAAGAACTCCAGGCGGGCGAAATTTCCGAAGCCCTCCACTACAGCGCCTTTCATTATCATATGGTGGTTTTGGGACGTTAAACCCCCCATATCAATCAATTATTCAATCAACCAGGACAGCGTGGTGTTGGCACTGCAACACCGTTTTGCTACGTTGATGCTTAATAATAATAGTGCTACGAGACTCTTGTAAACGAGGTTGAACATACCGTCAATTTTCCAAGGAACCCCCACCCCCCCCCCAAAAAAAAAAAACAAAGTCGTAATTGCAGGTTAAGCGGCGAGAGGGGTGCTATCTCGGAACGGCACCAAAATTCAAGATGGTGGCAGAATATTTCATGCCAGAAAAAAAAACGCAGTGCGCATGGATTAAAAAAAATTATTGCAGTGAACATTATTTAGGCCCACGATTTGTTGTAGCTTTTAATAGCTTTCAAAAGCATCGAAATACACCTCCGAGTCACTTGCGAAAAACAGGTCGCAGCATTCCGCTTAAAGTCCGCCATGGTCTTCTTAGGGTTCCTCGATGCGGTGGAGGGGGGCGCGCGCATCGAGGAACTTTCCTCTAAGGACCTATAGGAACCCTACTGCACCACAGCTCCAACATCGGCCAGTCCGTTGCGCAGGTCGCCGTCCTCAGGGCCATCGAGGGCGTTACTACAATGCCGCATTCCTTGAAGGACCATGCCACTGTCTCGCAGATGTTGCCGCGGCATTTTCTTCAAGCTTCCTTTCGGTGTTCCTGCTTCCTACGCATACACTGCTCCCACAAACGGCGCGAGATGGACTTGAACGGTCTATTCCAATACACGTCAGCAGGCTGCAGGATGCTCGGGCACCCCGCAGGCACGTTAGTGTCGTACACCTCTCACCGCAGGCACAAAGCAACAAATGGCGGGCTATCATACTCGTATCTCTATCATAAGTTCATAGTTAGCGGAGAAAATCAAGGTTCAAGACTCACCTTTAAATTTCGTGCCGAAATCGTCCGCACGTGACGTTAAAATTATTTTTCGTCTTTTCGCGACGTTCGCTCGATGAAATTTTCTGAAACTTCGTATATGCCAACTCTGTGGCACCTACCGATTACAATGTACATCCATTTTTATCGAAAAGAAGTTACGTAGAACCCAGCGAGTGCCTTCAAAACCTAGCGCGTAACGTTGTTTGGGACCGGAATATCCAGCTACAGACTAAAACATTTGCCAATCTAGTATCACTTCATAAATTCTACCCGCAGTGCGACGCAGACCATTTCCCCGGCTGTGGAAACTCGCCCACGGCCTTCCATGTCTCGATCGAGCGCACTGCAAACATGTTCCCTAGCTCCCTTACCTGCTTTCCTTCACCCTTTACGTAACGAGGAGCTGTGGGATGATGCTCTCCGCGATGGACTTCCCGAGGTCCTCCGAGCTCTGATACAGCGGACCTGACTCGTCGCTCAAGTCGTCCCAGGGACCCCGTACTAGGGGTTCCTCCCACGCCCTCCTTCTCCATACTTTTGTGAATAAAGACGTTTCTCTCTCTCTCTCTCTCTCTCTCTCACTCACTGCGGCGTCCTCCCGCGTTTTTTTTTTTTTGTGCGCTTTCTCGCATACCAAGCGTCGCCTAGAGGTAAGAGTTGCCCTCTCGAGACGGCGGTATTGCACTCTACTAATGCGCCAAAAATTACTTTAATAAGGTCGCACGGATGACGTAGCCGCAGCATGTGCATGACTGGTTTGATTGGACAAACATGGAAGATGACTTTGTCCTGTGGTACCTCCACTGGCCCTCATCTCAAACTTGATAGGTCACAGGCTCTTACGCTCAGGCTACTGCAGAGATGGACACAAACCGTAACCTGAGCTCCCTTCACGCTATTCATCCAGACGCGTTCCGCAATGACGCTTGTCCCCGTATGTGGGGACGTATAGCCAGGCTGGAGCACATGCTCTGGGAGTGCAAGGCATGTACGCTAACCCCGACACTACTTTGGTCAAGCGGCAGGTGGCTCTACGAAGATCCCTCCGGGCCGACCAACTTTGCGCCGTCCAGCAGGCTCGCCGAGCGACAGTCCCAACGTGGGAGTCACCCGCTGCGCGCACCTTGCAGGACCATATGATAAAGTTTCGCAACCAACCAACCAACTTGCAGTGGACGGAATCAGAGCGACGATGACGATGATGATTGGCGTTCCGAACTGATTTCGCTGCCGTTCGTTATACAATAATAAAGCACACCACTCGCTGCTTCTATCCAAAGAGACAAGGCGCGCATACAAAAATATAAGATGGAAGCCCCGCAGGACCCCACCAAACGCTCACTAACAACTGTAGCTGCGAACAACGGTGGAAAGGGCAGAAGGCATGAAAACTTATCTACGCATGATCGTGCGATATGCGAACCTATCATTCCGGCACACATGGGGGTCTATATGGAAGATGACTGTTAAGGTCTTTGATTTCATTTTTATGCAAGTTAATAACGACGGTTGGTTCACGCATGCGCTATCACTATTATCGGGGCCTCAATGATCAGACGCGTTTCTTCATTCCAATACAAAACTGCGCATTCATTGAACCTTGACGTGCTTGTACATTCTCGGCCATGTAAATAAGGATTAACAAAATGACAATATCTGGGGTTATACGTTCCGAAATCAGGATATGATTAGACACTTTTAGTTGGGCGTATGGGGAACTTGCGTGCACTGTGAAAATGAGGTTGCGCACGCTGCAAGTGAAACGTGCAACGACACTTTTCGTACCTTGATGCGTTTCAGTCAACTAGGCAAGTGGTATTCGAGATGCAAGGGTTTGGAATGCTCATAAGCGTCACCCACGCTAGAAGTATACATGCTATAGGTCCCAGTGGCAACGTGGCCTCTGTGATTTGCGCGAAAAACATTCATGACCTTACGACGAACTACCAGCACATTGAAGGCGTGAAATCTCGCACAACGACCAAAGCGTGTTACGTTGCACCACGAATAAAAGTGTACGTACAAAGCTGCCGTTTTATTTACGGGTTCATTCGCGGAGAGGCCTGGCGGAAAAGGACGCGTTCCCGCACACAGCCCATCGGAGTCGATTCTTCAGGGTTTTCGTGGGACGCCAGGTGATTTCTCCTGGACCACCAGGATGCCGAACGTACCGCTTGAATTTACCTTGTCGGTCATGAAAACATCGCCTTTCATTGTGAAATACACGTGCCTTGAATCAGATCCGCTGTTGCGGTTTGCATCGAACGCCACTGCTGCTGCTGGTGGTGGTGGTAGAAACATTTTATTACAGAAAATGTACCAGAGAGTTGCGGCATATTGCATGATTGAGTGGCAAGACCCCGGGATGCCAATGGAGTTGGCCGCTGCTCGAGCGCGCCTCACCAAGGAGCGTTGAGCATACAAGGTCGAGCAGGTACTCCTTCCAAGCCTCTCTGCTGTCACCACGTGCACCCGTTCTGGTTTCTCCGAGATCTCGCGAGAACGTAACGTAGTAGGCATTGCGTTACGTATACGCAGCATCTTGTTTCGAGCGCACGCGCGCCTCTCTGAAATAGGTACGCTACGTACTGCACATGCTTAGTTCTCTCCCGTGGCAGTGCTGCGTACGTGGGCTCGGTACGTACGCCCAACTAAAAGTGTCTATTATGAGAGACGCCGTAGCGGGGAGCTCTGGAAAATTCGACCGTCTGGTGACGTAGCACGCTGTACATGGACGTCGACCATTTCGACTCCATCTAAATGCGAGCGCCATTTTCGTAACCAAGGGATCAAATCCGCGAACTTTGGATCAGCAGCCGAGCACCGTATATAGGCGCTGTTCAACTGAGGTGGACCAATGTAAAGAAGGATTAGAAAATGAGCTTCCGGCTAGCCATCTCTTGAGTTTCAATAATTTGTGGTCAATGCACGTCTTTTCAACGTAGAAGCCACTGCAGCTGAAAGGGGCCTCATAAAATAAACTTGCACAGCAATTAATGATTATATTGGTGAGCTTTAAGAAACAAATATCGACCCGCTTCTTGTATTTTATTCCATCATTCTTTGTCTGCACTGCGGCACAAATCTTATACCTCGGATATTGGCAGCCGTACAAAACAACATTAACGCCGTATCTACATGCTACTTTCTTTAGCCTGTGAGATACGCGATTCATTACGTCTCTTCTCATAGCTTTCTGCATCCATGCTCGGACTTGACATAACGGACGTTTTCATATGTTCGGTGGCAGTGGCTGGTGCATCAAGTGGATAACCTAAAACTAAAATATGTGCGACTTTTGCGCTTAAGTTGTCACTTACTTAGTGCTCACACAGCTGCGCGAGGGCCAACTGAAGGCAAGACATGTACCGTTTTTTTTGCAACCATCAGGAGCTTTGAGGAGAAACCTAACAACGGTAGTGAAGATCTTGGAGCAAAAGTGGTTCATGTCTATAGGTTGTACTGCACTATTTTGAGGCAATTTTTCAGTAAAACTTTGGCCCTCCTCCATTTCATACAAAATTTTTAATTTCAAGGCCCTCACTACTACAACAATCAAGTAATACCCCACATAACAAAATACCTAAATAGTAGGATCACCTCGTAAGGAAGAAATATTAAGAACGCAACCCACATAGTCACAAAAAAGAAATGCGACAGGATGTAGGGCACGCACGAACATATTTAATGATCGAGGTTGGGGCTTATATACGCCAATGCACCGGTAAATGAATAAAAGTGCTTGCCTTCGCTTTTTCTCCGTGTGTGTTGAACGTCCTTTTGTTTGCCAAACGGCATCACTTGCGCAACAAAAGATGACCAAGAATTTTGCGCTTCCTGTGAAGGAAAACGCACATGAAGCCGTAGAGCACCAAGTATGGCCACTAAAATAAATTTAACTTCGCCGGGAGCTCGTTGTCTTCTCGTCTTCTGTGTGCGTCTCTCTCTCTTTTTTTCCTTACTTACTTTATTATTATTATTATTATTAGTATTGGTAGTAGTTGAAGTATTTGTAGAGCAGTTAGATTCATTTTAATATAGGTATGGATGTGTGGAACTTTGTTTACAGTCCTTAGATGTGAAGCAAGCAATTACTACAGCCTACAGGGACTGTGCTACAGAATAGAAAACGGCCACTTCGCGCTCTTGGGTCTCCCACGGGTGTCACTAAATTTCGAGTGCCCCAGCTATCCTTGTTCCTGTCTGTACGCGGACGACAGCGTACGCGACCGCGCGCCCACCACTCGCGATCTCGCTGGACAAACCCGTCCGCTAACGTTTTTCGCTCCTCGCAAGATTTCTCGCGCCTCACGTGACATTTCGTGACAGGTGCTCGTCACCGTTGGCGCGTCCCGTTGTGGACCGGTCGATCGACCGTAGCGCGGGGCACAAGCAAACCCCTTTCATCCATATCACTGTGTGTGTTTTTTTTTTTTAGTTGTTCGCACGCGTCGACTCGCCGCTTGCTTACAGCGCACCAGCTTCAAGGGAGGGGGTACAGGTGAGTGGTGGGGGAGAGAGAGGATAAATCAGAAAGGGAAAGAAAGGGACGATGACGTCAGTGGTAATCATTCCGGCTACGGAGAGGCAACCAGCGGAGCCGGGGGAGGCGGCGGCTGCTTTGCGGCGAGAGAGCCAGCGACGCGGCGGGGCAGTTGCTGGAACGGCGGCGTCGACGGCCCGACTCGTGCTCGACGGCCGCACTCTCACAAGCCAGTGCGTCGGCCCGAGCGGTGGTGGTGGCACAGCGAACAGGTTTGGCAATATGGCCGCCTAGACCGCGCTTCGTCGCCGTCGGCTCTGTGTGGAAGAAAAAGGAAACCGCAGATGCGAAGCAGGACCGTTTCGTGAAACTTCTTCGGCGATGGTGAAACCTTCGTGCCGTTTTCGCGTCGACGACGAGTGATTTCCGTTTGGCGGTGTGTTCGGTGTCTGCGCCCCCCCACGGAAGGGGAGTGCGTGTTTGTGTGTGTGTGTGGCCGTGAGAGAATCTCGCCCCGTTCAGGGGAGTGTCCGGCGACCGCCGCCGCTTGTGGTCGGTGCACAGCGCGACGCCGGGGACCATGAATTCGTACGAGAACAACTGCCTGCGCTGCGGTCAGACCGTCTACCAGGTGGACAAGGTGGGACCCCTGAAGGACTTCACCTTCTACCACCAGGGCTGCTTCAAGTGCCTCGTGTGCGGCACCAAACTGACCCTGAAGACGTACTTCAACAACCAGCAGAGTCAGGAGGACAAGGAGGTCTACTGTCAGAACCACGTGCCCAAGACCGGACCGGGCCACCTGGACGGCATGTCGGTGGGCATCAAGGCGGCGCTGAGCGTGCCAAAGACCAACAACCTGGTCAACGACCAGATTCGCGGCTCGGGCAAGGGTACGTTCGACGCGGACGCGCTTGGCATCAAGTCGGCGCTCACCAGGAACCACCAGCAGCACCACGAGCAGGAGTACAAGCACGCCG